>NC_133981.1:6005000-6355000 GCF_047716275.1 Strix uralensis | reverse complement strand
GAGATGTGGTGGTGTTCAAGCTAAGCCTGAATTTCTGAGCTGATAAAAATTTGATATCATTCTTCTATCTTGGCCCCAAAGGGCAAAGCTGCAGAGCTCAGCTAATCTTATGACATCCCTGTCTTTTTGATCTGACAGTTCCTGAGGATGGTTTATGCTGCACCCAGACTTTAAAATGGGGTAAATTCCTGGTTTCCAACCTGCAGTTAAAATTTGGTTTCAAATCCCATCTCTTGGCTCCTAAATACTGAACAGAGACAGATTTTGGACTTTGTACCCTCTGTGAAATGACCGCAGAGATGATGCATGCTGGAGCATGGCCTTTCACTGAGGCAGGGATGGGGTAACCCTGACTGCAACCAACTCTTAAGAGAAGGATCCAGATTTTAAAGAAATGGCATTACATTTCCCAGTCTCTGGAAGTCTTTATGGTCAAGGGGGGTTAACTTTGGAGATGGCTTGGTCACCCCCAGCTCCAGGGAGCTGGCTGTGCTAAGCTCTCCTCACTGGGGATGCTCAGCTCCCCTTTGGCTTCACTGAGGCATAATGGTGTCTCCTCTCCTGGATAGCGATGCTCAAAAAAACTGGCTGTGAGGCTGAATGAAGCACTGTGCCGACCACCATGCTTTTGGCTACCGGGTCCCTTCCTCCAAGCTTTCTCCAAGGAAAAGGTTGGTTTTTACTGCTGGAGTTTGGCTGCCGCTCTCGCTTTCCCCATGCTCTCGCTTTTCCCATGGCCACCTTTTGAGGGGATCGATGGTTGGTTTTGGCAGGAGCTGTTTTATTTCTTGCTTGTGAATGTAGTGATCTCAGCTGTCTGCGGGTCTGCATGAGGCTCAGTATTAGAGCTGCTTTGATGTCTGCACTGATACATCTTAAGGCAGCTCAGGATGATTTTATGCAGTAGCCCCAAGGTGCTTGCACAGAAGAAGGTGCTTTAGAAATGTAAATTTTGTTTGAGGACAGATTTTTCTCTGCTGCTCTCTCTCAATTCAGGATGAGGCAGTCAAAATGTAGCATTTAATTAAAGTTTGTAAAGGTTTGGAAATGAATTGCTATAAACATAAAAGACATAATCAAATGCCTACCTAATCCCCACCTTAAGGGCACATTAAATGCAGAAAGAATATAATGTGTTGAGACTAGGATTGAAAAGTGATGAGGATTTGGGAGAATATCTTTTATAGCTGGATCTTCTAAATTATTTTACTTCAGGCTTAGGGATTTAAATATCTACATATTATAGATAAACATGAAGCAGCCCAGTTCTCAGCTGGCATCATTCTACCGAATCATTTTAGCTACAAATCCGTACAGGATGGCCTTGTGATGTGCGTTACAGCACGGTGTCTTGTCCTGACGGTGGATAAGATGGGAATCAGCTCTCAGTTCATCACCAGGTAGAGGACTTCTTCTCTGAAGTCAATAGCTATTTAGAGAAAAGCAGCTAATAGGTTTCCATTATTGGAATAGAACAGGGTGAGGAAGGGGATGTGGTGTTATGCAATATTAGCTGGGGAGCTGGGCTTCCTCAGCTACAGAGCTGCTTTCTGCCACCTCCAGCTTCAATTTTAAAAAAATAAATAACATTGAAACAATCCTTTATCCTGAAAAACTCAGACAGCAGGAACCAAACACTGTTATCTCTCTGGGTCTCTAGAGAAATAAAATCTGGGCGCCTTGGGGCTGCCTGGCTCCATCACCATCTCCCCGCCATCCTCCCCCCGTATCCCTGGAGCCAGGTGTCCAGAAGAGCCAGTTTTCCCCAAGGAACCCCTGGGCCCTCCTGCTGCCCTCCAGCAGTGCCTTATCAGCAGGACCATGCCACGGTTTTGTTTTGCAATTAGTGATATTTGGCTTTGTTCAGTTTTGGGTAGAAAGCAGCCTGCATTCTGTGGTCTAGCTGCGATTCCTGTTGTTTAAGGCATTGTGATTTGTATGGAAATTGGGAATATTTCTCTTCATGGAAAAAGAGCAGCAAGGTGGCACCGAAAACCCCAGCCAGACCTGCGTCTCACAACGCTTTCTTTGCTGGGATGGTGACAGCAGACGTTTGCTTTCTTTGGGACTAAGGCTTGGAGAGGTGGGATGGGGAAGGACTGCGGGGAGAAGGCTTGCATGGGCACCGGGGGTGGGGTTTGGTGACACTTGGAGGAGCAGAGGTGGTGGCAGGGGATTGCCCTTGCCGGTAGCATCAGGGAAAGGGCAACACGAACCAGCAAAAGATTAACTCATCCTCTAAATGCCAAGAGGAGGAAAAGAGCCTGGGTAAAAGGGAAGGGGGTGAAATACCTGGTGACAGAGCCAAAAGGTGCCCAGTTAAGGGTAAAATTAGTCCCGTGTCTTATACTGCAGGGCCCCATGGAAACGAGGAGGGCTTTCTTTTTCTGTTGAATCGGGCTCTACGCCAGGTGAAAGAAAACATTTTCCCAACACCAAATGGAAAAATGCAAGGCAGACGTCTTAAATGAACTGTTAAAGGAATAGAGCTGTGAAAAGAATACGTTTGCTGTGCGTTGGGGTTATGCATTTAACAGATTTTTTGACTATATGTGACCTTTGCAGTTTGTAGACAGAGAAATCTGCTGCAGAAACTCAAATAGTACTAAAGGTTGAAGGCAAACGTCAGGGTATCATCACTGTTCCTGGCCTGGGCTTTGCTCAGGAGGAATGGACAGTATCTTTCTGTCCTCCCCCAAAATCTTGCTATGTTTTTCCTTTCCCCTCTAGCCCTCTCTGCTCTCTTTCTACAGATCATTGGCAGCTCTGCTTGTGCATTAAAATAACCCAGGCTAAAAAGTGCGATTTGCGTTTCAGCGATTTTTGATTACACCCACGTCCTATATTTATTGCCGTTTAAATCGTCTGTGTTAGCTTGAGATGTGTTTCTTTTGAGCAAGGAAAAAAAAAAAAAAACTTGACTCTGTTGCTAACTGTTGCTAAGGGAAAGAAGATATTTATTCATCAGGGCACTTCTTCAGTACCGTGAGGCTGGTAGCCATGGAGGAGGAGTGTAAGGAAAAGAAACGGTTATGTATTTAAGCCCTTTCTGTTATTGTTGTTGGACTCGTGCCATATCTACTGATGGTCAGCAGATGTCCTTTTTTCCCCTCCCCACATTGTGCATCTCAGATTAGAGGTGCAGCTCGGGTTATGGTGCAGGGCAGCTGGTCCCCAGAGCCTGATGTGAAACCCAGGGAGTCCCTAGAAGGATCTGCCGGGCTTTGGTGGGTCCCTGGTCCCACGGGCGTTATGAGGCTCCCGTGTTTTGTAGCTATTTCCCCATAGCCTCTCCAAAGAGGCTTTCTAGTCCTTGGCTTTGATATGTCCTTTTAAAAATCCCCATCAAATCAGAGAGGCCGAGAGCCAAAAATGATGCACATGGCTACGTTCCCTCCCTGAGCTACTGCTGCTGGGGGACGTGTGGCAATGCCGTTAGCTGGCTGTCACCGAGGTAAGAGGTTTTCCTTTCAGCTGTCATAGCAACAAGAAAATATTGTTTTGATGGAGATCAAATTAAAAATTAAATTTGTCTCTTTCCTAGTAAGCGAATTGCTCACTTGTGAAAAATATAAATCACTTTGATCAGGGTAGATATCTTTGTAAGCACCTCTGTGGGTTTCCAAAGTGGATTTTGCAAATGCCTCATGCCGCATTATGTCCCTGCTGGGTTGATGTAGAGTGTCCTGTGAATGTGAGCTTTATTTAATGTTAGGCTTGGGTTGAAAAACTTCCTTGGTAAAACTTCCTTGGTGCTCATAACCTGCTAAAGCTTGGGGGGAAAAAACAGGTCTGACGAGTGTCTGGAAGCAAAAGGGATGACTCCTTAAACATAGTGTTTCTATTCTTTCTACTAAAAAAACAGACAGGCAAACAGTAATTTGGTGGTTTACGAGATGCTCTGGATCTTGTGCTCAGCTTCGCGTTCCAACCTGAGACTGGAGAGAAGGCGGTGAGTCAGGTAAACGGGACAGTTTGTGGCAGCACTGGGAAGAGGAGAACAGTATGAACATCTCTCCAAATCTCTCCCACACCCAAAGTATTTCCAGCTTGGGGACTCTAAGCCAAGCATGATTTCTAGGTATTCAATGGCCCTGGGTGTCTTTCTGTCCTGTGAATTGTGTCCGTTCTCCCTTTGAACCCACACGAAATTTTGGCATCTGCAGCATCACTTGCCAGGGCTCGGTGCCCCTGCGTGGGGGACCACCTCGCTTAGGTTGCTTTGAACCTGCTTAGCTTCCTTCGGTAAGGTCACACCATCCTCAGACCGCAGGTGGGGAAACCGAGGAGTGAGAGGGAAAGACCTTCCCAGGCTGCTGACAGGTCCGTGCCAGCCCCGGAGCAGCACTGATGGCCACGTTTCTTCTCAAAGCATCACATGGAAGTTCGAGCAAGTCATATCTGTTTTCCCTGTGGCTTCTAGTACAGCAGCAGTAGCAGATTTACTACAGCCAAACTGGTTCTCTCATCAGTTTATCTGTAATTAAGATTCTAATTGATAGGGAAAAAGCTTTTTGATTGAAGGTAAAGTGAAAAAAGGAAAAGGTTTTTCTTAGAAATCATTTAAAAAATGTAGGCATTCTTCAGCAGAAGTGAACAACCCCCTACCCAACGTTGCAAATAATTGTTTTAGTTTTTTTTAAGAGACATCCTGGTAGCATGGATGGATTGTGGATATAACCAGGCCTTTTGACTGCACAAACAATTCTGTCCTGACATACGACACTGGAGCACAACCACGAGTCCATGGTGCTTTGATTGGAAATGATCTCACAAACTTTGGTGACAGATGGAGGCCAGGAGCTTCCTCCAGTGCACAAAGTCCAGCTGTAGGCGAGAGGTGCCATCCCGTTGGCTACTGTCCCCTGAGCTGCTATCTAGACAGGCTCTGGCACTGGGTTGCCAGAAGCAGGAGGAGAGGGAGAAGCCACCCATAAAATAACCAGTTCCACATTTTACAGAAGTGACTTGTGAGCTTTCAGTCATCTCGGCTTTCTAGGTGGCCAGGTCTTGGTTCAAAAGTGGTGGCTTTTTGTAATGAGCTTCTATTTTTATTCTTCTACCCGGTTCCTCTGCAAAGGACTCAGCCCCTGGGGACACATAGCTGCTCTGTGGGAGATGCTGCCCCCCCAGTGCCTGGCCTGGGGAAGCCTTGAGCCCCACGTCCCATGTGGGTGGCAAAACATCTCCAGGAAAGGAGGACAAAAGAAAAGGGCTTGTTTGTTCGAAATGTCAGTGTTGAAATTATAACAGAAAATTCCCTTTTTTCCCCATGGAAATCCACGCACAAAGCCTTTTCCAGCCAGCTCCCTTCTTAAGCACTCAGTATTGATTTGTGAAATCAAATTGGGCTCGGGCGACGTCGTCGTTATCTGCCACAAGCTGATGGAGAAAGTCGATGCCGACCGATTTCCTGCTGCACGTGGCTTTCGTGGAGTTCATGGCAGCCTGCAAGCGGTGTGCCACCAAGACTGTATCTGCATGGTTGGTTATCACCTGCTTTTGGTAAAATCCTCCTTCTTTTCCCCAAAATGAGGTCTGCAGCAATGCTGGGGCTGTGGGGACCTGCATCCTTGGCAGATGGGCAGCTGCCCGCAGGCAGCAATGCTGCTGAGCGCCTGCCTCTCCACGCCGGCAGGCATTCATTGTGCATTTTATTTTTTGCATGTGTTCATCTTCAGTATTACAGACGTGTATGTGCAGAGCAGTGCTGGCGTGCCGATGAGGCTTATTATATTGCTGGGTTTTTTTTCTCGTATGTTTGAAGAAGCAACACAAAATTACATATATAAACGGCAACATCTGTTATGGAAGCCTGGCCCAGGCAAATTACTGCTTTAGAAAGTCGGCTCAGATACCCGTGTGATTCACTTTCATGCTTGCCAGAGTCACATCATACCCACAGCGCTTTATTCCAGCTACGATAGGTGTGTCTTTTTTCTTTTACACCCACATCAAATTCTTAAAATAAGAGCACTGTAAAAGGAAAAAATAACTTGGGTTTATTTTCCTCTGGAGTCCACAGGGCCCTGGAAGTTATTATTAGAGGTGAAGTCATCACAGAGGAGGCTGTAACCCTTGGGGAAGGGTGTGGGCGATGCTGCTCTTGCAGAAAGAGCAATGGTGATGGTGTCCCGGGGCAAGGGGACGTGGGCGCCAGCGGGAAGGCTGGAGAAGTCCCTGTTTACCTCTTGCCCACGTCCATGATTTTGGCCAGACAGAGATGGATGTGCATCCCTCCTCCAGCACAGTGGCACCAGGAGCAGAGCGGATCTGCCCCGAGCACTGCCAAGCTCCACCATGTCTGCAGCACCATCCCTTCGCTGCCTTGCAGTGCCCAGACCACACCGACAGCTGGAGTGGAGCTATTCTTTTTTTTTTTTATTTCACATAAAACGGAGTTGGATCCTCGTTACCGTGGAAACCAGCAACCCTAATTATAAGGAGTTTGATTCACTGGATGTAAAAAGCTGTATTTCTTCTTTCTCTCTTACAAAAATAGGAATAAAAAAGACATATCATAAAATGATAACCCCGTACCTGACGCAAGGTTAATCTTGAATGTTTTCTGTATGAATGGTGTCCCGGGAAAATACAAAATACTAGTACTACTACGTCTGTAATGGTGAGCCAGGCTGGGCTCAGCAATACCATCCTTTGCTGCCCATTACTTGTGCTGAACCATGGCTGCCTTCAGGCCAACACTGAAAGCAAATCAAAATCGTTGCATTCTGTATGATTTTCCTTGTTGTTCTTTTTTTTGCCATTGCATCATGTGCAGCACGAAGAGAGAAGATAAAGCCAGAGGGCAGAAGTGAAAATATCTCCTGCCGGGAACTCCAGATTGCAGCCAGGAAAAGAGCTCAGCACCGCTCAGTGCGGGAAGGGCTAAAGTCTGTGCAGGGCCCATGAATAGCCCCATTGAGCAGCTGCTGGGCTGGAAGTTAAGTGGTGGCTTAAGTGTTTTGCCAGATCTGCTGGAATTTGCTCGTTTTGCAGACAGCGGTGAAGTAGCATTACGGTTTACATCAAAACAGGATGCGAGTCGATATGTAAATACTGTATGAAGAATGCTCTGTGTGTGCAAAGTGCCCTTTGCAAGTGGTCTCAGAGTTCATCCTCCCCATCGGTTTGTCCTTTGAGGGAAATCAGCTGAAAACTGCAAAAATTAGGGAGTGTTTCTTGGCTTTCTGGCTTCTTTTTCTTTAAGCAGATGGCAAGGGGACCATCCCGTGCAGGTCAGCATCGGTTGTATTTGGGTCAGGAGGGTTACCGAGTGGGCAGAGATTTGCACATGGAATTGATTATTTTATTCCATTTTTAGAATGTGCTTACTGCTGTTAAAACTCAAATTCGTCTTGTAACACAGATACTTAAATCCTGGCCTGGAACCATAGCTAAGAGGAGAGCGTTTAATACTTGCTAAATCCCTATTTCAAATAAACATGTGAGAGAGTGGCTTTCTGGTTTATTGGTAAAGAAACAAAGCTGATATTTTAGAATATATCCAATTAAATTCTGCAGAGTGGGCTTTCACATGAGGATAAATACATTTAGGGCCATGTCCATCTGAGCATGAAAAGCAGGGACTGTTGAGGGGGTGTTTTGGTGTAACTTCATCCACACTTGTGACAAGGGCCCTGGGTGTGGTTGCTCATGAGTTGGGAGCTCGTCTTCCACCTGGGAAGGACTGGCATGTTCTTGCATGGCTTTGTGGAAGGAGCAAGACTGTGTGTGTTAAGGTTACAGTTGCGCTTGGTGATCTTAAGGGTGTTTTCCAACCTAAATGATTCTATGACTGCCGCCCATGATTGGGTCAGTATCTGCATTGTATGGATGTAGCGATTGAAGGAGCTGGGACTGTTTAGTTTGAGGAAGAGAAGGCTGAGGGGAGACCTCGTCACTCTCTACACCTACCTGAAAGGACATTGTAGAGAGGTTGGTGCTGGTCTCTTCTCACAGGTAATTAGCGATAGAACAAGAGGGAATGGCTTTAAACTGCAACAGGGGAGGTTCAGACTGGACATTAGGAAAAAAATTTTCACAGAAAGAGTGGTCAGACAGTGGAATAGGCTGCCCAGGGAGGGGGTGGAGTCACCATCCCTGGGTGTGTTTAAGGGTCGTTTGGATGAGATGCTGGGGGATATGGTGTAGGGGAGAACTTTGTAGAGTAGGGCTGAGGGTTGGACTCGATGATCCCAAGGGTCGTTTCCAACCTGAATGATTCTGTGACTCTGTGATGAGAAACCAAGCCATGATGGGTTGGAGGGCCACAGCAGCCCAGCTGCTTCAGCAGGGGAAGCCTGGGCTGCTCTGCGGTCTCTCTCTGTGGGCTGCACACCATCAAGGCTGGGTGGGACACACCGGTCCCTCATCAGGATGCTCCTCCGGTGGGGCGAGTGGCTCTGAACAACCCGGGCAGAGGGGCTGCTTTTGTGTGGAAAAACTTTTCCATCTGCACCAGCCCAAGGGCGGTCAGTGTGATGTGTTATTGCACTTCACTTTTGCAGGGATGATCAAGCATCATCAGACACTCTTCTAAGGCCTGGGGGAATAATTTGGGAGCGGAGAAGCCAGTGGCATTCCCATTTGCAGGAGTGGCATGGGCGCCTGCGCTTTGCGTGCGTGCAAATGGGATGAGGGAGCTGGAGGATTTGGTGACGTTCATTCTGAAAATGGTTTCCAGTTAATGGTGTCCTGATATCTGTGATTATGTGGCAAATCGTATGCTTAAAGTTGCATACATGGATGGTTTATCAAAGGCAGCAGAGCCTACTCCTGTGCTTAATATTAGGCATGTGTTTAAGTACCTTGTTGAACTGTAGCAAAAGCAGCTAACCCCAGCCAGGACTTCAGCTGGGCTTTTTCTGGGCTGAAAGAGTTTTCCTGCCTTTTAAATGCCTTGGGATTTTTACAAGACATCCATCTCTGGTTTTAAAAACCCGTCACCATGGTATAGCGTATCAACATCTGACAGCTGTGACCAGGTAAGAATTACGATGTCTTGAACAGAATTTATGAAACCACAAATTACCTTTTGCCTATTGAAAATTAAAACAGTGCTAGTGGTTTTGGACTAATACAAAGGAACCACAGTACTTTCTTCATTTAGCAGTCACCATGTGACTGATATAATTTTTTAACATACACCCCCCCCCCCAATGTTTGGAATGCATAAATATATATTGGGCATTAAAAAAATTATAAAAACCATTAGGCAAGAATAGCACGTTAAAATGTATTTTACATGTTTTTCTTAGGCTCAGATAGCCATATGTTAAAATAAACTTCAGCAATGGCAACAATTCTTGTTTGAGATTATGTCTTAATAAAATAGTATGTGGGTGGTAAATACAAACAGATATATTTCTGCACAGGAATCGGAATTCAGTTATTTTACATGATGTTTATCTAAACCATCCCCACTGAGCAGCTTCCACCTGCATCCCCTGGGTTAGGATGTGGTCCTATTCCCACCGGAGCCAGAAGGACATCTCCAGTGGGGTCGGTGGGCTGTGCTGCTGAAAGGGTGCACGTCCATGGATGGACTGTGGGGTGAGCTGGGCAGCTGGCACACTGGGAGTGAGGTGCGGGGCTGCTCCTCTGTAGAACTCCTGCGTCTCCTAAAATCCTTGGTAGATGTGGTACTGGGAGAGCAGGTGGGACCTGCAGGGCTCAGTGCATGAAACAGGCTGTCACATGCAGCCGGGGCTGGATACAGGCACTGGGAGCATCCGACCCTGTTCTCCAGTACGACATGGCTCAGGGTTGGCATGGGGAGGATGCCAGGCAGGCTGGGTGCTTTAGGACTTTTTCTACTCGCTGGTATGACATCCAGAGCTTGTACTGGTGGAGACAGCCAAGGAAAGTATTCCCATCCAAGTGCACACAGCTTTGTGGCATGGGTGGTGGGGACCACAGGACCTTCACGTGGTAGGACCTGGCAGTGGGTGGTGGCGGGATAATGAGAGGACAAGGAAGATGAAGGCTAATTCACTTTCCACACACTCCCAGCAAACCCCAAACCAGATCCAGTTCATCCTCTGACCAGTCCGATGGCCCCAATGTGCTGTAATGCCTGCGGACACGAGAGGGGCTGGCTCAGCATTCCCCACCGTCCCCGCTGTTCAGCACAAGAACATCTTGCCATCTGCTGAAGGAGCCTCGCTTAAGTAAGGACCATCAGGTTCATCTCCTTCTTGCTTCAATTACAGCAGCTGGGAATAGGTCCCATGGTAGTTTGGCAAATGTGTTGCTTCCTGATGCTGTTTCACCACTGCTGGTTCCTCATGGAGATCATTCCTGTTACTGGAAACAGGTTTCAAGCACTGAGTGGCTCAGGGTCTTGATGTCTATAGGAAATTCATGCTTTAGCATGTTTGTGCAATATTTACCATTGTGTGCCCATGTGTGTATGTGTGTCCTGGCATGCCTAAGCACCCCGCAGCGCACTGAAGTTTTCTTGACACTTGCAAGTGTGGGTTGAGAGCACAGAGAATTAGCCAGGGAGCCAGCAGCCTTAGGACTCTCTGGTACAGGGACTACAGTGTGCTCTTCTGCAGACTTTTTAGCACATGGCAGTTGATATTTTTCAGATGACACTTAATTTGCAGGGGTTGGGTGGCAGTGGGGTGCTGGCAGGTCAGCCTGGGGCCCAGCACTTTGTAATCACTGCTTTACATGCTCTGTTTATCTCTGGCTCTGTAAGCCCAAGCCACCCTTTGCTTGTTTTAATGTCTTACTTTTCTGTTCAAGACTTCACAGAGCTGTGGATGAAACTGTTGTTTCTGGGTTTTATTTTTTTTTTCTTTAAGCAGGAGAAAATAATCGAGGTCAGCTGCACATTGGATTTTATTAAGGGTTTCTGGAAACCACATCAAATGGTAACACGAATGTGATGATGAATGCTGGGAAGTTCATCTCCCAACCCAATGCAGATGGTCCACTTGCCATTTATGTTCTGAGGGCATCATTTCATGTTGTATCATTCTGGTCACTTCTGCTAACATGGTGAAGGCCAGGGCTGTACTTTCATGGTGTGGCCAAGTGTGTTTATGTTGTTTTTAAATTGCCTTGTGTCGCTGCTGGCTTTTCTTGTTGGTGAGTGGTGAAGAGAGAAGAATGTGCAGGGGATACCCCTTGGATCTGGCGTTTCAGTCTTTCAACTTGTCCTACCCTTGAAAAAACAGGGATTTGCATTTTGACAGTGCTTTTCCCCTGATTGGGAATCTGCTGTAAATTGCATTTTCACCTGTAATGTTCTGCTGCTTTCTCCCTGCCATGATACTAGTGTAGCGAGGTGTAACACAGCAGTCAATGAAGAGCTAAGTCTGCATTAAAGACAGACAGTGAGCCATGTCCTGATGTCACTGTCACCAGTCTAAGGGCAGGGAAGGGGACTGGCTCTACCTGGGGTCAGTTTGGGGTGCCTGCCCTTGCCTCCCATGATGCCCCAGCCCCCCCGGTTCCCACCCCCGCCCCCCCATCAGACCCGTCCCCATGCTGTTTATCTTCACTGCTGATCATTTACTGAACTTTGCATTTATTCAGGATTTAACTCTGGCAGCATGTTTTAATTGGTGGGGCTGCAGCGTTGTTGTGCTAAACTCGAGACAGATGGTGCTTAAACAGGGACCACACACAGAGACCCGCAGCAATGGTGCTGGCCGGGCCGGCCGAGCGGGGTCCCGCGTGGATGCCGGCGGGTGGGAGCTGGCACCCGGTCCAGGATGCTTTGCCGAGCTGCCCAAAGCACGAGGTGGGGAGAGGCAAAGGTGCCATGCTGGATGCAAGGAGAAGCATCGCCCCTCCATCTCACCCATCTCTATTTTTCTTGTGGGACAGAGTTTTTCCTAGAAGAGCAGTGGGGAGTTTGCCAGGCCCAGCTCCATCACCCCAATGGGGTGTCTGTCACCAAAAAAGCCCTTTTTGCTGGAAGGAAGGTGTGGGAAGGGCCCCGTAGAGCAATGGCTGGAGCGGTCCCTTCCCTTGCAGGCAACATGGGGAGTGGGGATGGAGCCAGGCAAAAGCTTTCTAATGAGGCGATACAATGCCTTGTTATTAAGCATTGTGGCTGGACGTAATTAGCTCAGTGCACCAGTTGCCATGGTGCCTGGCACACGTTGGCATGAGCGCTGGGTTAACTGCCCAAATGCTCAGCCAGTTTGTTTCATCGCTTGGAGCCAGGAGAAAGGAGACGTCGCCAGTCCTTGGCGGCTCCTCAGCGTGAGGAGGAGTAGAGCGCTGGGAGTTGAGGAGGGTGAGGAGCTTAGGGAGGGGGAACGGGGGCGATTCTTCACCAGGAGACCCTGGAGCTTCTGCTCTGCTGCAGCACCTGCCCCAGGACCCCCCCCCCCAGGGTCACACTTCAACCCAACTGATGTGGCTGTACCAGTGCTCAGATAATCATCATATCAGCATGTCTCCCTACACGCACTCTGCCAGCTCTTCCTGAGGGTGAATTGTGGGTGAGGAGGGCATAATCCTGGCTCCAGCCAGGTAAGGCTTCTCATGATGCTCGCAGGAACCTTTTAGAAGATGGTGGTAGAAGTGAAAGGGAGGAGTGCTCCTAACTACTTTTGCTTTTTGGGTTTGTGCTGGTGAAGGGTCTAGAGCACAAGTCTTACGAGAGGCAGCTGAGGGAACTGGGGTTGTTTAGTCTGGAGAAAAGGAGGCCGAGGGGAGACCTTATCACTCTCTACCTGACAGGTTGTAGTGAGGTGGGTGTCAGTCTCTTTTCCCAAATAACAAGCGATAGAACAAGAGGAAATGGCCTCAAGTTGCGCCAGCAGAGGTTTAGATTGGATTTTAGGAAGAATTTTTTCACCAAAAGGGTTATCAAGCATTGGAACAGGCTGCCTTGGGAAGTGGT
This sequence comes from Strix uralensis, assembly GCF_047716275.1. Taxonomy (NCBI): domain Eukaryota; kingdom Metazoa; phylum Chordata; class Aves; order Strigiformes; family Strigidae; genus Strix; species Strix uralensis. Next base: position 6,342,129 of record NC_133981.1, on the reverse strand, counting down.
TGAGTCACCATCCCTGGAGGTATTTAAAAGACGTGTAGACATGGCACTTAGGGACATGGTTTAGTAGTGGACTTGACAGTGTTCAGTTTACAGTCAGACTTGATGATCTTAAAGGTCTTTTCCAACCTAAATGATTCTATGATCAACTTGTTCTCTCCTAAAGAGGATTACAAAGTCCTAAGGATAGAGGGATGACCCTGGGCACATGTTTGTATGGTGCCTGCTTTGCAGCTGGGCTCTCTCCTAAGCTGCCTTCAACCTGTGCACCAAGTGTTGGAGATATAGGGCAGAGCATCCTGAAGTGATGGTCTTGCAACCAAAACCACATCTTGGTGACCTCAGACTGTGAGTGAGAGGCCGTGATTCACAGGACCCCTGAGATGAGATTAGAGGTTTACCCACTTGAATTTCTTGAGACCTCCGAAAAGGAAGAAGCCACTGATGAACAGACCTGTCCTCTCTTGTCCGTTCCTGCAGGCGGGCAGTAAACCTGGTGGTCAGTGGCTTTGTGAGATGCCAGGAGAGCCAATAAAATGTGCTGACCGTGTGAAAGTGCAGGATTTGTGCAAAGGCTTTCTTGTCTCCCACGTGGAAAATGGTTTGCAAGTAGAAACAAGGAACCTGGGAATGGTTCTGCAATTAGAAACTCATCTTTCTGTGACTCTGGTGGGATAAAGAAGCTTCACACCTTACTTAAATGGCAAGGTAAAAAATGCTGGGATCCTGGCAGCTGGATTAAGGGTGATTATCGTAGGATTTTAGCAGAATTAACATGGCAGTAAAATCAAAAAGAAACCCTGGGAAACAGTAAGCAGCACAACAGGAGAAGACCCATCCTGTCCATCATCCTAAGGGCTGTGTGCTTGGTCAGGTCTAGTCAGAGCAGCTGGGGAAGTGGGAGCAGGTCCAGGGCTGTGAACCTCTGATGCACAGTTGTGATGGGAAAGGCAGAATGAGATGTCTCAGGGTGTAATTCACCCAGTACAAAATAAAATGTGATCCCGGGTTGTTGGTTGTGCTGCAGCCAGGATGCCATTACGTGCATTTTTATGAGGCATTTTATCTAGAAGTGGTTTTTCTCTCGAGGACCCTTTAAGTTGATTTTCCACATCAACTTATTTTTATAATTGCATCATGTTTACTGATTCTGGCTCATGAACTTATAACATCTGAATGTTGTAACTGTGAGGCAGCCAGCCTTTCTGGGGAGACTGCATTGAATAAATATGATACAGAGGAACAGATAAGTCAATTAATTAGCTTGCACCCAGCTTCAGTAATGAAGTGACTCACAGGGTGTTTATCCAGAGAGCTGCACCTTACTTTGGGCTCTGCCCAGAGACAGGCAGAGGAGAGGTTATCTTATTGCCATCGGCTGCAAGTCTGCTTGCATGGAAGATGAAAAGCAGCGAAGTGAAACTGATGTTCAAAGCTGAAGTCTGAAATCTCAAAATAGGAAATAGAAATAAACAGGAAAAACAAAAAGAAAAAAGCTCTTTATTGAACTACTTGATAAACAGAAGTAATAGCACAGATGAATAGTGAAGGAGTTTGGAGTCATTAGTGAATTACACAGGATTTGAAATAATTTTTTCCTATGGATTTTCCTTTTTTTTTTGGTACCAAACTTGTATCAGTTGCCTGGTCAGTCATTCAGGGAATACCATTTTACTGGGGAATATTCTTTTTCATCACCTCAGCAGCTGATCCATGGTGCAAATCGGTTGCCATAGTAGTTTAGCTGTCAACTCCTCTTGCAAAGCTCCATCTGACTCTGGGATAAAATGGTGACACAAAGCAAAAAGCTGTCCCAACTTTGCCACAATGTAACATTTCCACTCAGAAAAATGTGCCTTTTTAGAATGGTTGGGACTTGCGAAAAATGGCTTTGCATTTTTGGGTGGCTTGTGCTGCACAGTGAGCCTTGGCTGGCGTGGCAAGATGTGTAGAGCTCCGGCAGCTCCCTGATAGCAGGCTGGGGTTCCCTCTGATTTATACCCCCCTCAAACCTTCCCACATTTCTCAGATTTTCTGCCAAAATGTGGGTGCAAAGCTTAACAGGCCTTGGTTCAGGCATTGCACTTTGTGCTTGCTGTTAAGAAATGGTATTTACATAAGTAAGAGGGTGGAATATTGCTTACAGCCCTCATTTGGTGTAGAGTAGCTCTCCAGCGATAAACTGTTTATATCAAAGAGGAAAATAATGTTTAAATGAAATGGATAAGCAAATAGCTGGATTTGGCAAACAGATGCGAGAAGTGGAGTAGAAGTCAAATCCTGGAGTTGAAGTAATAATAAGTAAAATAGTTTTCAGGCTGTTTGGTGTCCTGGTTCCCCTCTGCCTCTGGTCTGGCATCCAGGGACGGGAGGAGCGGGGCCTCAGTGACCTGCCCCATGGGAACCTGAGGGGGCTGCTGGGGGAATTTCACACCATGGTGAACATTTCTTTAAATCACTGACGAGCAGGAAATTTTTCAACAGCTTTGGGAACAATATGTCAATGGCAACTAAACAAGTTTTTAATAATGTTTACAGAGGGGTGGAGAACAGCATTTTTCTCCCAAGATCAGTTCCTCCAACACACAAGTGCCATTTTGTACTGGGATGCTTCGCTAATGTGATTTATTACTGGCCTCATTATTATATGGCCTTCCTAAATGATTTTTTATTAATTCCAAGCGTTTGTTTGGTCCCTTTCAAATAGCAAAGGAAAGAGCCAAGTCTGACAGTTTGATGGTTTGACGTATTTATTGAGATCTATGTACTCTGATTATCACCCCCTCCAGCTCCACAATGGGTTTGTTTACTCTGAATAGGGGTTTATGTACTACACATGGAAATACTATAAAAATTAAAACAACTTTACATTTGTTTTCCTTGCTGTCTGAGCTCCAGGCTTGCAATCCATCCCAGCCATCCAGAGGTGGGAGAAGAATTTGGCAGGGCAAAAGCAAGGTGTGGCAATTCTCATTTAAATTCTCCTCTTCTAAGGTAGAAAGACCCATTCTGAGTCCATAAAACACCTTATACTCAGAAAGGAATCTAGGTACAAAAGAGGCACAATTTAAAGGGGAGCTCTGATAAAGTTTCCTTGGAAAAATGTAAGCAATATATATGCGTAGTATAGATATACTATATGTAGATATACTATTCTTTTTATTCTATTTTATTTAAAAAGAGAGCTTTTCACAATCTCTGTTTACAAGTGGTATGGTCCCATCTGGAAATGATTCTTTCAGATGCGCATCCTACACAATAGATCACTATTTTGCAGTTTAATATGAGTCTCCAGTTCCCCCGAGCATACAGTATATCCAGACACTGGATGTATTTCTTATCATCTATATTGCTTCATTAATACTGCACAAACTGACCCTGTAGCTGTGCAGCCGCTTTTGTGTCGTTGGTGTCATCTCTTCCAGCCAAACAAAAGCGTGTGCCAAGGAACTGAGGTCACAAATCTGGGCATGCAACATGCTTATGGGGCCGCTAACCACCATCGGCTAATTAAAGTTGGACTCCCATTTTCTAACCCTCTGACCTGGCAGATTGCTGGAGGGTTTTTGTTTTGTTGGGTTTTTTTCTTTTAAAAAAAAAAAAAAAATCAAACTAAGCCTCAGGTTGAGAAGTCTGAAGGGAAGTATCCTTCTGTGATGGCTGAAGGTGGCTTTGCCAGCCTGCAGCATCACTCTGTGCCGTCCGTGTAGATGATGTAGTTTGGAGGCAGCTGGATGGGGATCCTGTGTGTAATCTGAGGTGCTCATCTGGGCCTTTTTTTTGGTGTCCATGGCACTGACCTGATTTAAATGAACCCCAACAATTCTCCTTAAGGTGGGAATGACTTTTTTTCAAACATGATAAAAATGGGAACATTTTCCTCTGGAAATGCATAGGAGAACATGGGAAGCTCCCAAAGAGGATGTGTAAGGGAACCCCACTCCTGCTCCAAAAAGAAACTAAACCCATACGGAAAGCTGTATTGGAGCCAGGAGGAGAGTGAATGGGTGCGTTGGGCTCGACCTTGCTGAAATCCAGCAGGATTTGTTACTTCAGTAAAGAAGTGTTTGAGCCTTTCTCAGTGTTTGTCTGGGAAGAGTGATGCGCACCCAAGGAACCATAGAAACAACAAATAATAACAGCAGCACTAAATGGCTTGCTCTAATCAAAAGCAGACTGTTGTGGTTATATTTGAGCACTGTCATTACAAGAAACTCTGTAATGAGTATTTTTTCTTTTTTCATTTGCATCAAACAGATTCCCTGTATTAACATTAACAGCCTTCTGTGGAGCCCGAGGTATTTACAAATTCGATGGTGCTGCTTCAGTCTTGTGGGAAGATTTTCAGTTCTAATTTAAATCACCCGAGACAGTTATGCTAGGCAGAATGAAAGCATGAGCTGCGTGGAAAATAGCACGTATAAGCTTTGCTGTTGATGAATGGTCTATAGTCCTGTCCCTTTGGAGACCCAGAGCATTGAGATATACATATACATATATTAAAAAATATGTGTATAGATATATATAAAAATTTAATATAGATAATATGTATATTAACTTACTGCATTGTGGTTGTGATGCCAGATGTCCACAGCATCTGGAAAGGTAAAGACAGAGCATCCTTCTGTTAATGGCAGGGGAGGTTACACTTTCCCCATTTGCTGAGACCTCCCTTGTAGGAAACTTGGGATTTTGGTGGGTGATAATTGGGTTTGTTCATAGGGTGGTAGTCTTATTAATTGAAATCTAAGTTGCCAAAAGTGCTATGGTTAATCTTCTTTTTGGAGGGGGAGAAAATGTATCTCAAAGACCTGTGTTGACATTCTGACTAGCACAGAAATCTCAAATCCGCTCAGGGTAAGCTGAAATGCTCTTCTAGCCTTGGTTTTAAGAAGCATCAGTGAAAACAGATTCTGCTGTGGCATTATTTTAGTTTGCAAACAAAAAGTATGTTTATGGTAGATGGAGTCTGTCCCTAATTGCTTGGTGTAAAAGCATGGCTGTGGACTCGCAGGGGAGGTGTCTACCTTCCTTCTCACCTTGCAGTTACTGCAGCACTGCTGGTCACGCCTGCCACCACTTCATGACTATTTCACCTCCATCTCCAACAGCTACTCAAAAGCAAAAGCTTCAGCCTCGCATCTCCCCAAGGTGTTAGCAGGGATCATGTCTGCTCACTTCTTGGTTATACCAACGGATAATTGCACCTCACTGGTGCATAACATGGGTTTGAGAGCCCGTGCACTGTGAAGGTGATGGCTGAGGCTCTGACATTGGGTCAATAAACCTTTAAACTCTAGTCAGGAACTCTGAAAAAAACTGTGATTTGGGAGCGTTGTAAGCATAGTCATGGTGGTATAATACGCTGCTAGTGGAGGTGCAGTGAAGAAGCAGTGCTGTGAAGAGGGAGCCCTGTCTGGAGTAAATCACAGTGGCCGGACCTCTGGTGCCAAAGGCTTGAAGAAAGCCTCCAGAAGGGATGGGTAATGGGGTTTTTCTTGTGCCTGGGGATAGCCAGCCCTGCTGAGAGGCTTCCCAGAGGAACTGAGCAGAGGAGAGGGTAGTGCCCTGGAGAAATGCCTCATTTCTGAGGATGGGTATAACATGGTGATCCAGGTCAATTTGCTGTGGGTTAAAGCGTGGAACAACCAGGATTATTTCCTTTTCCAGAGAGCGTAGCATGCAGAGAGCATGCGGTGTCCTCCAATAAAGCACAACAATGAATGTTTAAGGGAACGTTGCAAGTTTTCAGTGACTTTTCCCAGGTGCATTTGTCCATTTCCTGCTTTTAGTCATGTCTGATGGACCTGTAAAAGCAGGGAGACTCAATGAAACCATACACAAGCAGCATGGGGCTGTCTAACAAGGAAGGACAGAGCTGCTCTGAGGTTTCCAGAAACAAAATTGTGAAGCCAATTCAGGATTCTTTGATTCCAGTTAAAATTTTGCATCCCAGCCAGTTGAGCACTGTGACCACCCTGGGGAGAGAGCAGGGCCCCAGGTTGGGGTGTGATGAAGAACAAGGGCTTGATTTATCCCTCAGGGGATGTTTCTCCAACAAGCATCCCACGTGGGCAGACTGAACTGCAATGGCCATTTGCATCCTTGTCATGTTTTGGTGGTGCGTGAAAGGTTTTTTTTCCCCTGTGGTGTTATTCTCCAGCCCTCCTTAATTTAATGGGACTGCTTCCACTTGATTATTTCCCAGAAAAGAGTTGTTGAAGCAAAACCTCTCCTTGTTTCTGCAGTGGTGTGTGATCAGTCCGTCTGCTAGGTCATCCCTCATCAGCTGAGACATTGGGTCAACACCCTGGACCAACGTGTCTGTACAATTAGGCACATGTTTAAACTGGAAATGAAAATTCTCCTTTTCAGGTCAAGAGGTACCTTGTTTAATTCAGTGTTTAGTTTTCAAGGATCCAGAGAGCTCTCAAAGTTTTGGAAGACTCAGGCCTTGTGTCAGCTTTTGTTCTCTTTTGGCGTCCAGATGTTAATTACGGATGAACTGAGCAGCGATGCTGACGAGCCCGTTCCCACCCGTAAATGCACATGAAGAATAAACGAGTGTCTTGGCTGGAGTGAGCTCACACTTGCATTCTGTTTATGTGAACCCACATACCTTTGAAATCGATGCACAAATCCACATGTCACCATGATACGTTTTCAATATATTTAGCATGTGTGCTGCGGGAGCTGGAAATAATAGAATCAAAATGTAATTCAGAGCGCAGCCGTTGTCGGTCCAACTTCATTTATCATCATCGTTGTCCTTATCATTTGTGATTTTGACTGCGGGCTGCTGTTGGGCAGATGATGGCCATTTTGTGGGTGGTGCTGTTTGCGCATTTGGTTGCAGTGCAGCCCTTTGGAGCAATAACACGAACTTTGAATTTCCTTTTTCATAATATTGTTTTTCTGCTGTTCATGTTTATGGCATCTTGGAAGTAGAACGTACTTTTGCACATGATTTTTTAGATTGTGGAGAAGTGGTCCAAGAGTATTTGGTATTACCAAGATGTTTTTTAATGGGAAACATCTCTGTAGATACAGACTCAAGTTTTCATAATTGCATGCTCAGTAACTACCAATTGTATGCTCATTTAAGCAGATGCATCTCCACCCATTCCCTTTGGTTTGTGTTTAATAGGGTGATTTGTTTGGTCACGAGGCTTGGAGGATTTCAATAAGCCCCATATGCAATAAGAAATAAGGGAATAATAAATTTTGCAGAAGTTTGTGTGCGCTGTGTTTAAGGTACAGGAATTACCGACTGTTTTTTCAGACATCAGCACAACCCAGGCTGTTACACACCGGTGCATGACAATGTGATGCTGCAGTTGATTTCTTCTGCTGCCTCTTCCTGAGTGCACGGACGTAGCCAAGGTCCGAGATGTGTGTGATTACCCACACAGTCAATGCACCTACCCCTTGGGGCACGAGGCTGGACTAAGGCACCTTGCATGAACCCTTCCTTTTTTGTTATTAGTTGGTTGAAATATTGACTTTATATCTTGTGTGCACGTAGTTTCGTAACAGGCTACTAGTTTTATACCATTCCCTGTTCTTGAAAAGAGATTTGCAAGGTGTTAACCATTCACTGGAGATTTACTGTTGAATTCTGTGGTTATTCAAAGTTCCCAGCAGATGTTGGCTTTGAATCTTCCTAATACATATTGCAGAAATCACTCTCTTCTACAGTAATCATTATAGCAGGGAATATCTTGGCCCTGGCTGCTTTCTAACTCCATCCGTTACTGCTTGGGTTTGTGCGTTGGTGCACGAGCGTTTCGGCCACCTGCTGATACCTCAAATGCTGTTTTGCACACAGGTGAGCAGAGTCCTTTCCAAATGCTTCTAGCAGTGCTATATTAATCATAAAACGTGAAAATTCAGTCTTTTTCTATACTGTCCTTATATGTCATAGCCTTCTGTTGGGTTTTTAAAAGCCAACTGTGCAATTCACAGTTGGGCTGTCGATAAAGATGCCCAGCACTTTCCTGCAGTGGCTGTAGAGATTTGTTTTGAGTGTGTCTCTGGATTTCACATGATTTGATAAACATGCTTAGTCTATCATCCCTCCCTCTGTGTTTCCTGCAGTGATAATGGATTGTAGAAACCTTAATAAGCAAATTCAGGCAGATCCATCAAATAACCGAGTTGAAAGACATTGCGTCTTTCTCTCACTCAGCAAACAGATGCGAGATATTAGGGCTGCGAGTCACAGACCTGTGTGAATTTAATGGGGAGGTTCTCATCATTCCCAGGGCCTTTGCCTAGAGTTGTAAAATAAATTATCCTCAGTAATTTTAATATTTCATGAAATCTTGCAAAGTGATGGCATTCTGTGCAGATTAATACAAAAGCTATAAAATTCACATGTGCCATATGTTATATGAGCACCAAATGGGGCGCCTGGGATTCTTAACATCAATATCATTTTAATGTTGGCTTCAGCAGTGATTCATGACATACTCGTCCCTGATGAGAACCTCGATAGTGCGAGTGACGTTACTCCAATGTGCATTTGCTCTATGCAACCGGTTATTTGACTAGATTTGTGAAAAACCACCATACGTGATGTTTGCTGGCTGTTTCAGGCTGCATAAAGTCTACATGGCAGCATGGTATCACCCTGGGCTGCAAGTGTGGGCAGGGCCACCGTCCCCTCCTTGGGGTACCTGCAGAACAGGGTTTGCATGAGGCTCTTGTCTCACCGCCATGTGGAAAAGTCTCATTCACTCTCAGTTAAATAGCTGGGCTCACTTACACCGGGTTGGTGCTTTGGTGCAGACCTGAGCTCTTCAACAATGCTGGCTTCTGTGCTAATGAGCCATCTTGGGTTTCGGCATTAAATCTTCCCGTACTGTTTTCTTTTCGTGCTACCAGCCTCCCCAGGCTCCTCTCATTTAAGCAGCCCTGGTTAAAAGCAGCAGTGCAGATGCGAGCGTAATGATCCTCTCTTGGTCCTCCTGATTCTGAAGTTTATTTGGGAGGTGGTGTACCCAGTCAGCACTATCGAATGCTGTTTGTAAACTGGCAGTATTAAACACAACTATACTTTTGATATTCCTCCAGAATCCATGCAAACCTTTTTAGAAGGGGGTCTGCCAGCTGAGTTTGGGGTTTCTTTTATTATTACTTTTTTTTTTTTTCCTTGAAAATCCTGCCAGCATCAAGGCCATGCTGTGCCAGCATAATCACAGGCACGGCTTGCTACCTGGCTCTGTTTTGCCCTGCCTCTCCTCGGATGGTGCATCTGTTCATTTATCTCAGACCCGTCCATGACTACTTAGGTCTCAGCCTGTCTCACCCAGGCTAGTTTTTGGAAGGGGGATGCTGCAAGGAGCATTTTGGTGTGCTGGGCTCCCTGCGCAGCACCTGCATCCTGTGTCCTGCAGCAGCAGGTCCTGGGTCCCTGTGCCAGAGCTGCCCCTGGCTAGGCAGCCGGGATAACTTGTTCCTGCAGCTGGCAGCAAAATGATGACACAGCTTGGTTTTGTTTGCTTACTGGGGAGCTAAACCCATCCCTGGATGTGGATTTGGGAAGGCAGACACCTTTCATGCCGGCACTCGCTGTACAAGACACTGCCAGGTGACAGGGATGTTTTGATTGTAATTATCTTAATGCACTTTTAACCTGGAGGTTATTCTGCAGCTTGCAGAAGGGTTTAAAAAATCCTGTCCTGCGGGCTTTCCTTTGTGCTGGGCTTTAGTACCATTAACGGGGAGCACAAAACTGTGTGTATTTTTCTTTCTGTGTTTCCCCATATTTAATCTAACAATCTAATATGCTTAAAATAGCCAATGCTCTTCCTAAGGCACAAATACAATTTATTTGTTAAATATTTAGTTTTCAGTTTTTCAGGCTGCTGCTTTTTCTCTAGAATATGGGTCTTGTGCTGAAAAAAAAATGCAGATATAGTTATTACTTATGAAAGAGAGGATTAGTTGGCAACTTACGTTTTTGTAAGAATAAGCACACAGGGCATGAGTCTTTAGCCAAGTGGAAGTGCAGTTGCTGTTAGAGAGTTATTTTGTACCCTTTGCACTCTGATTTCATAGTAGATGCCTGGGGAAGGTCTAAACAGAGCCCAAGCCTGGCTGTTGTGTATATACAAGAAGAAATAAAGCCCAGCAATCTGGATTGGCACTGTTAGTTTATGGCCCGTCTCTTGGATACCTCTTGAGAGAAAAGTCAAAGGTCCCTGAAAGCCATCTAATCAAGGCAATCCAGGAGCAATTAAAAGCGTGCAGGTGTCCGTGTTGCAGAGTGGGTTGTGGGCATTAATGAGTAAAGCATTAAGAAGCAAACAGGAGAAAGGCACCAGGGCTGAGGTTCAAACTAGCAAACATCTTAAGTGTATGGATGAGAGCGTCGCCTCCCGCTGCCAAACGTGCCTGAGGCCCCATGCGGCTGCTCGCTGCCTCCTGGCTGGGGGGAGAGAGGTGCAGGCCAGTGCTGGGAGGTGTGTTGGGCACTCCGCAGTGCTTGTTAGCCAACAGCAGGGAACGAGCCTCATCTGGGGTCTCACTCGTCCCCTGGGCATCTTCGTCCCCTGGGCATCTTCGTCCCCTGGGCATCGTTTCTAGAACAGAGGCTGCCCTAGCAGTGGTCCCCTCCACTCCAAGCCTTCTTGGTCCCCTGCTTGGTCCAAGATGGGAAGGCAGGAGTCAAAGACAGGCAGGGCAAAGGCAGGGTTAGGCTTTGTGATGGTGCTGCCATGTCGCTGGTGCTGGGCATCTCCCCCATCCCCGCAGCATGCCCTGCTCTGGCAGGCAGCTCACTGGAGTGAACAGAGTCATTGGGAAGAGCCACACTCACATTTTGCCTTTGCTGCATGGTAATGGGGTATCACTTTAAATAGGTTTTTTTGATGCGATTTCCACTCTTCCCTATCCCCTCGGGATTTTGGCGTGTCTGAGGCAGGCGGAGCAGGTTTCCTAGGAGAGAGACGGCGCAGTGCTGTTGCACGCTCGCCTGTCCCTGTCCCCAGTGGCATGTCACCGGCTGTCTCAGCTGGCCAGCGGGGCCGGCTGGCGCAGCACCGTGACATCCCGCCCTGGAGTTATGTGCCCGTGGCGCTGGAGGCCTCATGACCCTGGGAGAGTGGGGGGAAAAGCAGCTGTGAAAGGGGCATAGGGGTGTCGCTGGGCCAAACCCACCGAGGCTGAGCAGGGGTTCAGCTGGGACCCTGGTACAGATCCCAGCCGTGGGATAAAGATGTATGGTGGGGGTGTTGTGAGGAAAGTCTCCAGCAAGTGATGCGGTTGCAGGGAGGAGAGGAAGAGGAGAAGCAATCCGTGGGTCAGGCAGCCCTGGCCACCCCCAGAGCTGTTGGCGCTTGTCATCCTTCCCCCGGTCCAGAGTCACCAGTTTGGGTTTTCTGATGGTATCACTGAGATGGGCCTGTCCCCAACTGGCAGGACACTCGGGGGTTAATTCTGAGCATCCTTCCACTCTTTCAGCAGAAGGACAGCAAGCCCTGGCAGTGTTTTGTTTTTAATATTAGTTGGCCAGTACAAGAAAAGTGATGTCAGAAAAAAACATCTTTCAGTGACAATATGATTTATTCCTTCTTAAGGGAAAAAAAAAAAAGGTTGGGTATCTTTTTCCCTTTTTTTTGCCATTACCTAAAGATGGTCTGACAGTAAAGAACCCGTGATTAATTACACCAAAAGAAATATAATAGACACCTTTTCTTGGCATCATCTGTATTTTGTGTGATTTTGCTGTTATCTCGTTGGTTCAATGCAGAAAAATTATCTCTGAGGCCACTGTAAGGAATGTTAACTTCCTTTTCCTTATTACAGATTGATCTTTGATATCTGCTTTTCTCTGGGAGCTCTTTTATTCCCAGAAGTGATACAAACCTTCTGCTGTTTTCCATATATTGCACTTAAGTAGTTCAATACCTTTTGGAGCCTGTATGGGAACATTTAATAAAGGCTTGATGATTGCCATATTTTGAAGGTTATATAGTATGAGAAATTATATATTGTTTTAATAGCTGAATATATCTATGCTGTTGATTTCAGATAAACCAATATTTTTCTAATAAGGTGGAGAAATGCTACCTTTTTTGTTGTTTATATCCTCTAGAGTGTGAATATTTTTCCATCTGTGGTTTCCAGTGAAATGGATTTTCAATCTCTCTGAAATTTCTGCCCAGGTCTCAGCAATATTTGCTTAAGAGTAATCAGAGTATTATCCCAAATCTCTGTTCAAAGCAACAGTGACCTTACCAGTGGTAAGCAATAATTGGATTATTTTCAGAGATGTAGGAAGATTCACTGTAATAACAAAAGAAGAAATACCAAATGATAACACCACTTGTCTGCAGCACTGTAAGCCGCAGCACTTTCCATAGGATAGTTTAATAGCTTAGCATATTATGAATACTGAATAAGAAAGGCAGAGACTTGGGGAAAAGACGCTGCCTTGCAGTTTGGGGTGATGCATGTGCCTATGTGGGGGGTTCTTTTGGTGATTATTATCATTATTAAAATGCTTTTGTCAGGATGTGATGCTCTGTACGTACAAAACTTGCACCCAGGGCAGTGCTCACCTGCCTGCAAGGTGAGTTGCAGTGAGTGCTGGCCTCACCCTGATGCTACAAGCAAACACATGGTCCAAAATGTCCCGGCGTGGTGGGATGTGGCGTTTGGCGTGGTGGGGCTGTGGATGGGACACGTATGTGTCCCGGGTCCATGCTGCCTGCAGCTTGGCTGGGGTTGGGGGCCACCCCTGTGCCCTGGCTTCGGCAAAGCCAGTTTCTCACCATGGGTTTCTCAGCGGCGTGGGTACAAGTCAGCTGGCAAAGCCCACGAGCGCGGGCTGTCCTGGGCGTGCAGGAGCAACATCGCCATCCAGCACGGGGCAAGCGCTGGCGGGGTTTCTCCCGGAGGGGCTGAGCTGCTGCGAAGACAAATTGCAAACTATTTGGAAGAGCAAATCCATACCAGCACAGTGTCGGGTGAGCCTGATTGCCTTGCTCTCTGCTTTTAATTGTAATGAATTATATGGCTCGGCACGGCAGGGTGCCGAGCCTCTTGGCTGAAACTTGTGTAATTCACGTAAGTGTTTACACAAAAGCCAAGTAAATGTTAAGCTTCCTACAGATTTCGATATACATGAACCCTTGTTTGTATTCCGTTTGGGAGACTGGCGGAAGCAAAGCAGTATGGCTGTGCATCTGGGCGGGGGACATGTGCGTATGTGAATTGCACATGTTAAAAGATACATTAAAAATGTGACCTTTAACTTTCCCTGGAGTGGGTTTTGCACTAACCTGTCTGGTTCACCCCCCAGAAAGAATTCGGTATAATTTTGGTTTATTAAGAGATGCTGAAGGGCACAGGGGAGTTTTTGCCTCTTGACCACTAAAAAAGAGACTTGTGCTGTTGAGGCTACCGGCATCCTTTGAAGTCTTCCTGTGTGCCCACATGATGCTTCTAATTACTGCAAATGAGCCTTCTGCAGCACAGACTGCTGTGTAATTCAAACCAATGCTGCTCACCAGATGGAATCCCTCCCAGGCTAGACCTTGGCGATGTCTGTCCCCACAATGATGACAGGGAGCACATCACACAAGCGGGACGAGACGTTGGTCCTGACCTCTGACGGCACCTGGTTGTGGAGCAGAGGACCCTTAGCCTGGCTGTGCCCTGGTGCGTTGAGAAGTGACACTTGGCTCTAATGCAGGGTCCGGCCATGCAGAGTACCAGGTCTCTTGGCTTCCCCTTGACCTGACCATTGGGACCCTGCACATCAGTCAAGCCCTTGTTGTTGTCCTGATGGGGCCACATTTGCCTTGAAACAACAAAACCACATGAGGCTGCTGGGGAATTTGCATTAAGACGATTCCCTGGGCACAGTGCAGCCAAGAGATCTGTATACCTGGATGTAATTTTATTTTTAGAAAGCGCATTAAGAAGCATAACGACTTCATTACCATGCCAATTGCAGCCCTGCCTGTTTAAGAGTATTTAATTGTTTTTGTTCCCTGTGCACAGCCATTTTAGTGGATAGGGCAAAAGCAGAAGAGGAAGGGAGTTTGTGTGACTGGAAGCAATAAGGACACTGAAGTAGAAAGCCAAGTGCTTGTCTTGAAGCATCCCTGTAAGATTCCCTCCTCAAAGCATCCCACTACTCAAGAAACCTGCAGTGTTTTGGAGCCCTTTCCTCCAAAGAGGAGAGGCGCCTCCTCCTCCCATTGCCTTCTGAGAAGATCCAGTTTTTTCCTCTTTTAGGCCTTTCTCTTGAAAATAATAATAATAAAAAAAAAGTATTTGAAAGGCAGCCGAAGCTCCAGTTTCATCAGATGATTCTGGAAGCTGGGGATGGAGGAGAGGTAAGAGAACTGCCCCAGCAGCCCTGCTGCCGAGCGGGCAGTGCTGCCGCGGTGTCGAGTGCTGACCCTTCTCGGCCGCCACCGGGGGCTGATCTCGTGTCCACTTGCCTCAAGTATTTTTAGCCTCCTTACCACTCCTGTGCAAGGAAGAATGTTTAAAAACAGGTAAAAGAGAGAGCAAAGGAGGAAAAAAAAAAAAAAAGGACTTAGGTTTCTCTGGCAGTGGTTTTCTAAGGAGCCCTGATTATTCAGCAGCAGTGGAAAAAACTGCAAAAGATGTAAATAATCTTCAGGATTATGCTAAAGCCAAGCTTCAGTCATTTTCCTGGAAAAAAAAAAAAATGCATGAGGCCTGTTCATTTAATAACGATCACCAGAATTTCTCTAGGGCTTCTTAGATTTTCATGAAAAGGATCAGTTGTCTTGAAGAGAAATGGTAATTCTGGTATCTACAAATACCCTTTAGTTGGAAAGCATGTGGATCAGGTTGGTGTACTTCTTTGATTGGGCTTTTTCTTCCCATTTTCTCTTTTTATGATACTATTGTACATTCACATCCACGGTTACACACTAAAATGATCAAAAGCGGGGAGTTGGTTTATCATGAAATGTCAAACCATGGCTGTACTCTGTGGTATAGGCTGTATCGAGATAAAAACACTACATGATTTTTAGTTTTCCCTGTGTTTATATTTGGTGCCAGAGGTACTCGAGCGATTTTGCAAAGTGTGTATACAGTGTAGTCAGGCTTTCCAAAAAAATCGCAGTATCTTTTGAAATCTATACAGGATCTTACTTACCCTGCTGGGCTTAATTTTAGACTATTGAGTTTATCGTTCAAGGAGGAAAAAATGGGTTTGTTGTGTGCTGTATTTAATCAAGTGCAGCAAAAAAACTATCACAGGCATTGTTCATCCTCACAAGCCAAATTTTGTGTCCATTTTAGTTGTAGAAAAACCCCACTCTGGTAAAATGGATTAGTTTATTGTGCAGATCTGATGGCACCAAGATTATGGCTGCTGGCAGGTATTGGCTGGTTTGTGGGAGCAGTCCCCATGTGGATTTTTGTTTTATGGGGTTTCAGTGTTGAGACTCATTGTAGAGATGCCAGGAGGCGGGGACTTGGGGATGCTTGGATATAAGGGAAAGTGCACAGCATTCCCATTGCAGCTTCCAGAACGCGAGATGTGCTGCAGAAGCCTGAGACTGCTGGGTTTCCAGCAACTGGCAGGGTTTAGGGTGCTCATACATCCTTAGACAGCTTTTACTCTTCCCATCTATCCTTCCTCCTGAGAAGCCCCATCCATGGTGGAGGCAAGAGGTGCTCATCCCTTTCGTGGTGAACGGGGTGTGATTAAGCAGTTGCTGGGACCAGGCGTGGAGGAGGTCTGTGATTCCTCTCTGCTCTGATACTCCATTCCTCAGGCTCTGGGCGTTTCTGTGGAGTGCAGTGCCCAATGACAGTGGGGTGAAGAAGGGAAATGCCCACCATAACTCATGGCAAGGGACCACTCGGTCCAGCGATGAGCATCTCTCTGTTGCACGGGGCGCAGCCGAGGGTACGCTTCCCAGCGGGCAAAGCCGCAGCTGAAGTTGCCGCTGTGGGGAAGCCTGTTGACTGCAACTACAGAACATTTTAATATTTAATGAAGACTTGAAGAAATGTCATGATTCACCAATCTGGGCCTCGGTGGCACGTGGATGGTTTAGAGCGTGCTTCAGCCACTGCCACAGTCGCATGTGGAAAGCAGCCAGCGCGGTGCCTGGCTGGCAGTATCCTGAGCAACAGGGATCCTCACTTGCATAAATTTGGGGCAGACAGGCACGAAAATCCAAGCCCCGAGCGTGTTGTTAATAAAAATGCCTGGCTTTGTACCGGACAGCCCTTTGTGTGGTGGGGATGCTCTGATTTATTGGTGCATGGGGCTCATCAAGGCAGGACGATGGGGCTCACATTGCTCGGGAACAAATCCCAGCAATCGCCACCCATAGACCTCTCTGGGGTTTTGTTTCCAGCATCCCTTAATTCAAGAAGCAGTTTATGTCACTCTGGGTTCAGCCACAGGCAAAGAAATGGCTGAGGGAGAAATAAGTGATGTGTCCTAAGCTGAAGGAAGGGAGCGGTGGTATTTTTCATAATTTGATGCATTAAAACCGTAATCTTCCAGGTCTGTTTCTGAGCATCCTGGCTGTCTCATATATCTGTGGGCTCCTACAGCAGTATATTCTGCTCCAGGTTTGCACATGCCTGGGGTGATGTCTTGTGAGATATTCTGGCAATACCAAAAAAAAAAAAAAAAGAAATAAAAGGCTTGGAAGGGGGCAGGGAGGGGATGTGATGCCAAGTGGAACAGCTCTGTCTTACTCGCCTCAAAGAGAAATCATCCGAACGCTGAAGGAGACAGGCTCCATTGCGCAGATTAATGTGCAGTGTTTAAAAGCAGCCAAGAACATTTTATACACACACACGGCGAGGCTGGAAGGAGCTGGGCGGTTCATCTCTGCAGAAGCCATTCCTTTCCCTAAGAGGGCATTTAAAAAAAAAAAAAAAAGGAGAGTACAAAGGTCTCTGGGAGCGCTCAGCTGCTCAGGCAGTTTAATTGGCTGAACATAGTGCTTTACAGTTGGGATTAATATGGATATTTCTTAATAACATGTCACCTTGTCAGGAGTTTCAGGGTCAGGACTGCAAGGCTGCACGGTGCTTGCAACCAAAGTTCTTGCCTTTCCTTCTGGTTTTTATTATTACAATAGCTCCTATTAGTGCATATTGAACGGGAGATGTTGTTAAGTTGGTTTCTTCTTTTCTTCCCATGGAACTAGTGAAGAAAGTGGAAGGGTGAGGGGAAGGATGGTCTGCATGGCTTGGCAGTGGTAGCTGCGTCGTGGGTCAGCTGGTGGGTCCACGCGGGCTTTGATCTGAGCACCAGGATGGGCAGTGTATGGCCTAAACATGGTGAGCTCAAACCTAAGCAAACCTGAAAGCAAATAAAAGAAGTGATTTAGCAGTGCTCGAGGTGGCTTAAAAGGACCCGAGACCATTAGCATTTTTTTGCAAGTATTTTACAACTGGTCTTACTACCTTTTATCTCTATGGGTCTCCCCTGAGTGACCACCAGCAAGGGGATGCCCGTGGGGAGGAGGCTACTGCTCTGTGCCCTGCCTGTGCCCTGCTTCCAGGCAGCCAGAGTGATGTATGCCGCTGTTGCGGAGGCTTATTTTGCTTTTTCTCTGCTTTTTTCCTTTTTCCTTCTTTTTCTGACCTTCCCTCCCTGCCCAGTAATTTCAGAGGGGGCTCTGGGAAGCCCACCTACTTGATCAGCACACGTAATTGCCGCCAGCCCTAATAGGATGCACTCAGAGAAGGTTTCTCTCATTTCCCCATGTTCCCGCCTGCCCCTACCCCCCTCCAGGAGTGATTGCCTCCACAGCTTTATAATCAACATCTCGCCCACCGCAGAGGAGAGGTTCCTCTGCCTGGAGACACCACAGCACAGAGCGAAGGCTGAAGCCTTCCCCTCTCTCTGCAAAGTCCTTAGCAGCACAAAAGCGAGCAGCAAGCGTGCAGCTGATAAAAGTCTCAGCGAGGCGCTTGCTTCTATAATGATCGTCTTTTATGCATAGATAATTTTGATAGAGTTGCACTTCCGAAGCCCACTGTCATCAGGGTGGTGTGAGCTGACCTGTTAATCGTCAGAGGAATTAATGGGAATTACAGCTGGCGGAGGCCCCGCTCTGAAGAGCTGGTTCAGGACATAGCACTGGAAGGGAATTTAAAAACAAAGTAGTGTGTGTTGCCCTTAGAGCTGCAGATAAAGGGGCAGCGAGTCGGTTCCCTGGGGACAAGGTGGGTGTGGAGGAGATAAACTCCAGGAGTATAAACACCAGATTAACAGCCTAATTCTGAGGAGCGTGAGCACATGTGTGTTTTCATTGCATCCACTTGGTAATTAATGGAGACTTTTAATTTAACCAGGAGGGAGCAGAGGGAGACCAGGGTCACCAGGATTTGCCGCTTTCCTGGTGGCTGTACCCAAAGGAGACCCAGATGAGGTGGTCCTGCATCACCTCTCTTGATGGTGCTCCTGCGGTGTAAATTGGTTTAGCACCATGGACTTGAAATGAACTAAAACCAAAGGATCCCTGCTGATGCTTTACACCACCTGAGGTCCTGCTGTCTCCAGGTATTACCAAACAGCCATTATATACTTCACAAAGCATTTCCTCCAAGTTTTCTTTATAGGATAAGTTTCCTTTTAAAATGCCATATATCCATGTAGACTGCAGAGATTAAAAGAATAGCTTATCTCATCCGTACAGAAGACTCATAAAGTCCTTAAATACGCTTTATATTGGTGCTCTCAAAGAAAGGGTTGGTTGTCTGGTCTTAAATATCCAAAATCTGTTCCTGTGTGCCTGAACACGCGTACACAAGAGCAGAGAGGCTCTCCTTAGAAGTTTGTAAAGAATAACACAGCAAGTTGCATTGAAATGCTGTTGTCATTTGTACATTCAAAATGCACGTGCAGTCTGTTTGGAGGAAAGCAATTAGTCCTGTTAATAAGGTGCATGTTGCTGGGAAGGGGAGAATGATGATAGAATGAGTCATTTCTTCTTTAACAATAAAAGGAAGATAAATGGCTTTTGGTCAGTTCCATGTGTGCCCTTCTGGAGTTTTTAAAGTCTGTTTACCAGTTTTGAGACTAATCCGGTATGGAGGAGGGACAGGTTTTCTGCAGAATTAGCAGCTGGTTTGTACTTTGGGAAACATGATGAAGTCGTCCTCTTCCAGAGCAGCTGGAGAGGAAAGCCCTGAGTGAAGGTGATGTCCTTCCCCAGCATGGGCACTGGTGGGACCATGGACACCCTTGTGTCATGCCAGCCAAGGAGGAGTTTTTCTGTCTGCATCGGCCCACAAGCGTGTGGGCAACAGCACAACCGAAGGAGGGGGTCCGGTCTGCAAAGAAAGGGCTGTTTTGCCAGCAGCTGAGCAGGTACCTGAAGCCGGGCATCCTGGCTGGCAGCACTGCCCTGCAGCCGCAGTGATGCTGGGGGCTGGTGCTTTCCTTCGTGGCAGAGGACCCTAAACCTGCTGCCTGAGCATGTTGCAAAGGCTATTGCGACGTGGACACAGCCCTCACCTGCAGGTCTCCTACGTGATTGCAAACCAGGAGGAGAAAGCCCCCATGCAGAATACATGTCCAGGAAAGGAGGAGCACCTCTCATAAATTATTAATTTATTGTTGGGACCCTCAGGATATCATTTAAGGATTTAAGACCAGGAGGGAAAGTACATCGTGTTGCTCTCCACTGTTGCTATCTCTGGCTTGGCTGAGGCTCGCACCGGGTGGTATGTGGGTGGCTCTAGCTCCACATTTGCTATGGGGAAGCCCAGAAGATTTCTGTTGGCTGTCCAGTGTCCAGTGGTAAGGTGCTACTGCTCACCTACCAAACAACCCAGGGAAAATAAAGCAGCAAGGAAAGCTCAGACTTGGAGGGAAAGGTAGGGAGAATGTATTTTGGGTAGTCTGTCAGTCAGCTTGACACTAATTGGTTGCAGTAAGTAATCATTCTCCATGTAAATTAGACTCCAATTTCCTCTGTAGTCTGTCTGTTTGCTGTGTGGGCCTCGGTCTCTAATTAGGCTCTCACATGGTGAACCTGGTCTGTAAGCTGCTTTTGTTCCCAGAGAACCCGGCTCAGCTTTCCCCAAGGTTGCCTGGGCTCTTCGAGCCCCACTCCCAATTGAGATGGTTCTTATATCAACACTTCCAAGTTCAAAATAAATTCTTCTTTTAATGTAAGTTTTGATTATACTTAAAGCTTGCAGCGGTGGGGGGAGGATAAAATGCAAAGGGGCTTATTGGACTTATAATGGGAATACCCCTCAGAAATACTTCCTCTCGGTTCCTGGAAGCCCTGCTCACTCCTCCATGAATAGACCTCATTGAATCGCTAGCCTCTGCGAAGGCTGGAGCAGCTTGCCCACATCTGGATCCTGCCGCCTGTCCGCCGGGACACCTGGAGCGCATACGGCTCGCTCCGGCCCCCTCGCTCGGAGGTAGCTGTGTCTGCACATTCAGAGCACACCCAAACTCTGGCCCACGTTCTGGAGTCGCTCCAGGGTTGCACATCTGTAACCGAGTGCAGAAATGTGCAGTTGCACGAGAGGCTTTTATCCCCGGCCATAGGTTGTTTGCAAATGAAGGCAAGGTTTCTAGGTCACTGCCTGCAGTAAGAAGCTGCCCGCGGTGGAGCTCTGTGGTTCCTGAGCGGCTGCCAACAGCCCCCACCTTAGCCTGAGTGTCAGAAGTGAACGCCGTGGTCAAGCATCTAGATTTGTGTGCAGCGGAGAAAGACGTGGCTCTATGGCTGATGTCTGTGCCAGGCTGCAAAAAAAGAAAAACCATATGTGTCAGCCAGCCAGGCTGTTTGCCAGCAGCGCTTTACGATTCAGTAGTTACCTTTGTGAAACTTGGTATAACTTCAGGAACCATGTGCTAACCATTTCTATAAACCTCTTCCTTATGTGATACAGTCCTGACCCATGTGTCAGTGGTACCGTTAGGCATTCTGATAAGTACTGGGTTTATTGGCATCCTGATATTTATCTTATTGAATTTTGATCTGGTAATAATGCTGGGAGTTGCTGGCTTTCTTCAGTGCACTCGCAAGGCTGCGGTCCCCTCAAAGTAGGTAGATAAGAAACTTTCTGGAGAAAGAGGTGAAGCAAATTGAGCATGGTTTTTTTTTATTGCTTCTCTTTACATGATTTATGTATTGGCAAGGTAACTTTGCTTTCATACCGCTAGTCAAAACTGGAAGGGATGTTGGCTCCGTGGAGAGCTAAATTTGGGTAAAGAGACAGGATTGGATTAGGGCTTATGATTTTCACCAATAAGCTAAAACTGCGGTGGGCGTCACTCCGCCAGCTGGGGCAGCAGCCGGGGAGCCTTCCCTCCCCAGATGACCGCAGCCAGCGCGCAGGCAGCCTCCCGGCCCGGGCACCGCGGCCACCACCAGACGATGTGCCACGGTCCCCAGCACCGAAGACGTTCACCTTCCCTCTGCCCAGCCTTCCCTCTGCCCAGCCTTCCCTCTGCCCCTCCGTCCCCTTAATGGGGGTTTTCCAGCGCGTGAAGTGAATGCCTGTTTAGCCTGGGTAAGTAATCACGCCCAATTTATAGCATGTGAAAGTATAAGCGGCTTTAATGCTGTACAAATGTTTGCATTGTGAAATGATTTTCTTTTTCAGCTCTGATTCCTGCCTGCCTTTGCAAGCGCTGGTTCTCACTTGCAGGCAGAGCAGTCAGGGGCTGCCTCCCCCGAGCAGGGATGTGCCATATCCCCTGCTAATTTCTGACTCAGTGGACACAGTAAAACTTTTCCTTGATGCAAACGTGACTTCTCTCTCCAGCCCTGAGCTGCTCCTGCTTTTTTACTCTGTTGAAAAATCCCTGAAGAGTAGAACCCTGCGGGAGGCTGGAGCTTATCTTAGCTCCGGGTTTCCAAACGTGCTGTGTGTCTTCTCAGCTGTTGCAAGGATTTGTGCGGAATGAGAAAATGCGAATTTTGTACCTTCGGCAGCTGTGTTTAATGCAAGATAAAGGGTTATTTTTAACTTTGGGATGTTGGGGTTTTTTTGACTTTGTTAACATGAATTCAGGAGAAAATACCCAGTTTTCTTTGAGGCAAAACAAAGGCTTCTTTTAAGTGAAGCAAGGACTTTTAAGTACTTAATCGGACTTGCTGAATTCACTTGCTTTGGGATACTTTGGAAATTAAGCAGATAGGAGGCTGTGTTAGTGACAAACAACATGTTTGGTCGGAAAAAAGGGGTTCATTCCTGGAGAAGGCAGAGAAGCACACAGCCACCGGACACGCGCTCTGGGCAGAGGTCCTGGGGCTGTTTGCTGGGCGGGGGTGTTTAACAGCATCCTCTGTTTGCCTTTGTTTAGACAGTGCAAATTATTTGTGTGCTTTAGGATTCCTTTGCTCTTCCAGCAGATGTTTTATCTGTGCAACTGGTGAAGTAATTAGGGAGAGAGAGACATGGTGCTGGTGTGCAAACACCCACTTGGGGGGGGTGGGTAGAGAAATCACAGAGTCCGTCCCAGGAGCAGCTGGCTGAGGAGCAAAGTCAGCACAAGATGCCAAAAGCAAAATGCATATGGCCCAGTGTGTCTGACTTTATTTCTGCAAAGGGGTTGTTCTCCCCCCTGCTGTAAAGGGACAGAGGCCGCAGAAGACCATGTTGCTTCTTACGGCGAATTTCAACGTGCAAATCATTCACTCGGGACTTTTGCGGTGGCAGCTGGGAGATGATTAAATGTTCTGTCTGCAGGAAATTACCAGGAGATTTGAGTATTTTCCTCAGTGGCTGTGGCACCAGCAGTGGGGTGACATGAGAGCTTCCCTGCACGTAGATCGGGCTGCCCGGAGGTTTTGAAGGCTTCGGTTGCACAAGCATATTTTTGCTCAGCTACCATTTAAATAATGGCAGCAACATGCTGATTCCTCTAATGATCTTGATTAAGTTATCGGTTATTTCCTTAATTAGCTACTTGATCTACTTACACCTTAAATGAGTCTATTTGTTCACCCAGAGGAGGAGAAAAAAAAGCTCCTGGTTTTTTTTCCCTTTTAAAAGGTTTTTTTCCTCTCCAAAAGGCAGCTGTCACCTTAGGTCCTTAAGGGAGCTTAGGTGAGCTGGCTTCCCTAGTGCTGCCACACTGGGGGTCTGTGGGACGCTCATGGTGCTAGCGTGGTGACAGGGGGACCATGCCAGCAGTGCTGGAGCATCCTACGTGCCACCACTGGGTCCTTCCCCAGCAGAGATGCCTTGGTGGGGCTGGAAGTGAGCTGCTTCCAGAGCCTGAGCAAAACAGCACCATCATTTTATTCATAGAGGTGCTGACCTGCAAATCCTACCCGCTGTTTCAGGCTGGCTGTGGAAATGTGCCAGCGTTTGCGGAGGTGATGCCGAGAGGTGGGCGCTGGGGCTTCCTGGGGGCTGGCTCTGCTGGTGGCAGTGAATTTTAAATGAGACAGGATAGATGTACATGTATTCCTGACATCAGTGTTATGCAGAGAAACAAAACATGTTGAAGTGGTCTTCTGAATGCTCTGTGTGTATTAACTGGGCTGGGGATGGGGTAGTGTCTCAGGGCCAGTTCTGGAGGAGAAACTGCAACTTTTAATCTCCAGTGGCCTTTAAATTTCCCGTGTATTAGCATATGGCACTGCAGTGACCACCCAGTGTCTCTGCACAGCACTACAAAAGCAACCTCACCAGTTGACACCAGTTCTTCACCAGTATTGCTCACTCACCAGTGTCTGTTGCCCTCTCTCCTGTATCTCAGAGTAGAGAGCCTGAAATTTTTTGCTTTGGAGGCTCCTTGTGATACATGTAACATCAGCTGGTGCTTCAGACAAGCCTATTTGTTCATGCTTTTGTACTGTTTATTACTCTTCATGATATTCCCCTCGTTAGCCTTGGCTTCACACCCTTCCTGGTGCAGAACTTGCTGAAACACGTATTGCGTAATGAGCCCGCTTCCATATATAAATTGGAGAGACAGAAGTTGGGACTCTCCCAGCTAAAACAGAGTTAAATGCTTGCCCTCCAGTTACATTTTAGCATCTGCGCCAAAAAATTATGTATTTGGGTGAAATTAGCAAGAGTTCTGACATACACAAGCTTTATTCCTTTCAGTCTTATATTTTTAGCAGTTTGGCAAGAATTTGAACTGTACGACTTTCCCCTCTCAGAAGAAACCTTCCCCATGGCCTGTGCAAAAGCCAGAGCATTGCCCTGCGATGCAGAGCCACGGGGAGTGGCACAAAGATGTCTCCAGCACCAGTACTCACTCCGGCTGGGACGTGCTTGGATGGCAGCTCTCAGAATCCCAGGTGTCGGGTTTGGCAGCATGCAAACCCTGTACCCGGTGCTGCCAGCCCTGCTGCCTGCGTTGCCTGACTCTGGGCACTTGGCGTTACTCTTGTGGTCTCGGGTGATCCCAGGAGGATTGCAGCGTTCGGTTTGGCTTTGCAAAATAGCTTCAGAGCTGAGGGTTGCTGGGAAGGACTCGAATATATCAATTCTAATGGCCCAGAAAACAATATTCTAGTATTTCTATAACATGATTCCTACATTATTATGATGTTGCAAATGCAAGCGTGGTGGATCTTGTGGTCAGCTGTGCTTTGGACACCACAGATGAGTGTCACAGATGTAGCAATGCCAGAACAGCAATGATGAGGCCTCTGGGTGATCCGTGTTCCCTTCCACGTCTGTCCTGGGTTGCTTGCGTAACCTCAGACAACTCATGGACACCCTCCAAGTCTCAGGGGAGAGCAGTAGAGCTGCTGTTGCAGATGTTCAGGAGTTGGTGCCAGAGCAGAGCCAGCCCCAGATGGTACCCAGGGATGCCCGTATCCAGACGGTATGTGCAGTGGAGCCCATTGTGGCTGAGATCTCCAAAGACCATGAAAAAGCTGGTAAAACCAGACAAGTAACTGCACTCAAAAAGAAAGTGTATTGCTGGCTTGTCCACTCTGCTTTTCTTTCTCTGCAGATCCTGGGAGGAGGTAGCCGAGATGAAATATTTGCTCTGACGGGGTTAGATTTCTCTTCACATTCCTTGGAAGTTTGTGTTTGGATTTTGCCCTGTTGGTTTATGCAGTGATATTTCCAGCAGTTTGATCGCATGGGTATAGTTCTAACTCTTGGTATTCTGTGCAAAGATAAAAATGAAAGATGGGCCTGGGTAATGAGGTGGCTATTTAATCACAGCAGGACTTGCAAAAAAATGTGCATTAAATATTTATGGGATGGTATTCATTAACATTTTCTCTGTGTTGGCACTGGGCAGTGCAGGAAAGCTGTCAAGAGAATTGGAGTCTGTGTTACACAGCCGTAGACCTGGAAGGAGCCTCAGTGGAGGAAAGGCATGAACGCTTGCTTTGTTACCCCGATGTATTCCTCATAGCTAGCATTGCATTTGGAATTGCAGTAGTAAGCAGGATTTCAATAGTTTCACTTACAGTTCTGAAAATGCTCAAGGTAAATATTTTAGGTCTGATTTTTCTGACTGCCATGTCTTATGTGAGTGCAAGTGACAGACACCAAAGTCCTGATTCATGGGCAGGCAATTAGAGAGATAAGCCTAAGTGACTTCATGTGTGTCCTTTTTAGATTGCTCAAGCCAGAGTTGCTGGAAAGGGCTGGGATTAGCAGAGATTGAGTTCTCAGGGCACTGGAAATCAGCTGCAGCTGGGGGCCTTGTCCAACATGCGCTGTAGGTACCAGGTTATGGAGTGAGTTATCCGTGGACGTGAAATGATGCCAGGAGGATTAGAACTGATGATAAGATGGTATTAATATCAGTGCTTGCTTTGTTAACAGCATGGAAGGTATCAAAATACTCTGGTGCTATAAATTTAAAGTGTGTCTTATGTTTGTTAAGTGAAGCTACTTAAATGGTTGAAATATGTTTATTTGCCAGCCACTGCATCCTCAGATACAGGATCGCGGCAAAGGACGTTAGACTTCTCACAGCATAAGTGGAAGGTCTGAAGTAGTATAAACTTGATGGATTAAATATTCCTTTGAGATGAGACAGGGTCATGTGTCAGATTTTAGGATACCTTGCTCTAGATCAGTAGTGTGAGCCCAAGACAGCCTCTGGGCTCATGCCAAAGGCTGTACTGGTTGCACATGTCTGCCAGTTTGGGGCTTTGGAGCCAAAGGTTTGTGTCCATGATGCTGTCCCTGTCCCATGCCATTAGCCACAGTAAGTGATGTGCCCAGCTCAGGCCGCGGGCACCTCCCTTGCGGGAGAGAAAGTTTGTCTTGGTATTAGTGTTGCTGGGAGAGCGCTTTGTCCTACTTTTTAGCAAGTATAAAAGGAACATATACGGATATAAGAGAACTACCTCCTTCACCTGAATGCCTGTTGGATAAAATAAATGCTAATCTTGACTAATTAGCTAATAGACTCACTGCGGATGTCTCTGCAATCCATTTATGTACTTGAAAGCCCCATTAATTTCCACTGGTGCCTTACAGCAGAGCGGCAGGTGAAAGGCTCGACCGTACCCATGCTCTTTGCTTTCTGAGAGCTTTTTCCCTCCCTTGCATGAGAAAGGAGCCCTGCCGCTCCCGGTGACAGTCAGGAGAGTCGCGTGGCTGGTGCCAGGCTCACAGCACGGAGCGCGTCTCGCTGCGCCTCAGCCTCTGGCGTGTCATGTTTTGTCACTTCGCATAAAGTGATGCCTTGTAGCACCCCACGTAGATGGCTTTGATTAACTTGCTGCTTACCTTTCGGCTGTGTAACTGGTCGTTAAGGTGAGCTGACGGGGAAGGGGGCTGCGTGGGAGCTCCCACGGCTGGTCCACGTGGTGAGCTGGGTCCTGGCCAGGGAGCTGGGGAGGATCAGAGTCACAGCAAACGGCTCTTGCTCCTTTTGCTTTGACGTGCCGCTTGTCAGGGAAGTACAAATGTATTTCTTTGCAGTAGAAAATTAAATAAATCTTTGTTCTGGTGTCATGTGTCATGTTTTTTAACCCTTTGGTGCGGTGTTTGTTGACATCCTGGTGCCAGTAGGTCACCACCTTGTTTGCAGTTACTCCTGAGCTCTCCTGCCCAGCCTGACTGGGGCTTCTTTCACCAAGGGGTTAAATTTCCTCGATGTAAGCATTTTCTGCTTTCCAAGCTTGTTGTTATTTGTTGTTTCCATGCTCTCATTTTCTTAAGCACTGTAGGAAACGGTCTCTTGCTTGAAGAGCTTAGAGCTCACACCTCCAAACGTCTCATGTTAGACACTTTCTCAGTGTCTAACACCCGCTAAAAATCAGTGGGAGCTGGATCCCTAACTACTGCCAAAATATCCAGATATCCTGAGCATCTTGACTGCTTCCCTTGACCACCTCTGTTCGAGCAAGGGCTGGCAGAAAGGAAGCGAGAAGAGCAATCCCTCCTGGAGTGCAAGCACCAGAAATGATTCAGAATTAGTCTGAGTCTAAGCCACAATCTATTTTGCAATTTAGGGCTCAGAGCCTGTCACGTAAGCAACTTTACAACCCCTGCGCTGGCTGCGGATGATGATTCAACCCCTAAAACTGGTGGTTAGAGGTGAGGGTAGTGGAGCAACACGGGTAAAACGGGTCACTCTTTTCCCTTGCAGTGGGCTCCCTAAAATGAAAAAAGCAGCAGCAAGCAGTTGTTCGAGGTACCAGAGGGTTTTTTGGAGAGCTTAGTCCTCAGCCCCCCAAAATTTGGAGAAGGCTCACTTGAATTTCGTAGCACATGGCACAAATCTGAAGCAGAGCAGCAAGCACACCTGATGTTGGCTGTTCTGAGCTGTGGCCACAACCAGGAGCAACACGGGGTGGCACCGCGGCACGGTGACATGCCTGGTACCAGGCTCCCAGGCAGGTGGCATGGGCCTCACTGGTGAGCCGTTGGCAAATGGCATTTTCACCTCAATCCCCAACTGATCTCGAATGAGCATCTACCCTGTAACTCCTCATCACTCTTTACAACTACCTGAAAGGACATTGTAGAGAGGTTGGTGCTGGTCTCTTCTCACAGGTAATTAGTGACAGAACAAGAGGGAATGGCTTTAAACTGCAACAGGGGAGGTTCAGACTGGACATTAGGAAAAAAATTTTCACAGAAAGAGTGGTCAGACAGTGGAATAGGCTGCCCAGGGAGGGGGTGGAGTCACCATCCCTGGGTGTGTTTAAGGGTCATTTGGATGAGATGCTGGGGGATATGGTGTAGGGGAGAACTTTGTAGAGTAGGGCTGAGGGTTGGACTCGATGATCCCAAGGGTCTTTTCCAACCTGAATGATTCTGTGATGCTCTGCCATTTTAAATGTGTTTCCAAAGCAATTAACCGTTGGTATAAAAAATCAGTGCACTCCAGTTACGTCACTGTATCTGCCTTCCAATCCTTTAAAATATTCTCCTATCAAAAAGTCCTCTCATGTAAGCCAGAGCTGCTTTGGATTTTGGTGAGCTGTAGAGCAATTTTTCTGTGCTATATGTGCACTGCCAACTGTCTACAAGCCTGGCATGGACAAGGACAAGTGTGTTTCAAAGGAATTTATCTTAGAGATGCTTCAGACAAGGATGCTGGACATGTGCCCTTCAGAGGAGGATGGATATATAGCCATGGTAAATTATTTTTGTCATGTTTTGCCATTTTCTGTAGAATGGCTCATCTCTGAGGCTCCAGCAACTTTAGAAAGTTGAGTATGGCAGGTTTGTTTCAACTTACAGGTGACAGGGTTTTGTTCAGAGCCACATGCAAAATCACAGTTGTCATCAGAACTAAACCCAGTTTCATGACACTTCTGTAAACACAGGGTGCCACTTGCTGAGGTGAAGGTGGAGAGGCTGGAAGAGCAGGAAGGTGCTCTCCTCTGCATCTTACATGGAATGAAAACTTTACCAAAGTCAAAACTTTTCTCAAAGCAGAGCTGTTCAGAGTACAGCAAATGTCAAAATCCTCCTTGGCCGTGGGTTTGTGCTGGTGCGCATAGCAGACGCTCAGGGAGGGGAAGGCAGCTGTTGAGCTGTGATTGCTGCTTATTACACTAATTACAATAGTCTCGCCGGTATCATGAGCTTCCCTTCTCCTTCCCCCATCTGTCTGTTTGGCCATCCATGGTTGCTCATCTTTTTGAGATACGTGTTTGAAGTGCTTAGTACCACAGGGATCCCGACTGTGCTCCCCCTCTGATTCCCCATGCTGGTACAAGGAAATAATCATGGTTTGTACAGAGAAGGAATTTTTAGGATTCAGCTGTTTGCCCTGAAATAAGACCACGGAAAGGTGAGGTGTTGCCCTGGCTCTGCAACTGCACATTTTCAAGGATATCAGCCAGGGGAGCCACCCTGGTCTGGAGCATCCCAGCCAGTGTGGGATGGAGGGAAGGGGATGATGTCCAGCACTTTGTTCATTGTCCTTTTCCTCTATATTTTGGTTTTTGCCCTGTGCTGGTACAACCAGGCTAAATACTGGTCAAAGCAATCCCCTCCAGTCTCATCATGCTGCAGGAAGGTTCCCAGCTCTAACACAAAGAACAGCTACTCTTTTCCAGAAATGTCCTTACCCCTCGGCTGTGGGAGCCTGGCCAACCCTGCCTTCAGTACCACCACTGGCAGCAGCTCAGCTGACCCCCAAACTGCTCTTCTTTTGTTGCAAGGAGATGCTGTAAGTTAAATGCTCAGCAAAAAGAAAGCACCGCTCCTTTAGATGCCCACCTGGTTTTTATTTCTCTGGGAAAGGGTTACTCGTTGTCATAGGGCACTCACTGTGAAGAACAGCCCACTCCAAAGCAGCCAGCAAAATGCTTTCTGAACCACGAAACAATGGGACTCACTAAATCTCCAGCAGCAATAATTGCTTCTAAAAGGCTGATGTATTTAGTCTGCTCATGTTTAGCAAACATGTTTGCTTCACCCTTTGAAGATAATGCTGCGTGCAGCACAGCATGGAAGGGAAAAAAGAGGAAGAAATGGCCTGTGGTTTTCATCATGTTTAACAAGCAATGGCTGATGGGAGCAATAGTGTTTGATATTGCTGGTGTCCCCCCGTTAATTGTGAGCAGTTGCGTTTCTCCACCCCTCCTGGGGCTCGAGCTGTGGGCAGGATGCCCTCGTGGGCTCGTACAAGCTGGGAGCACCATGCCTGACTCTCAGGCTAGTGGGGGGCAGCAGCAGCCTGGCATGGTGATGCTGGTGTCTCCGCGAGTGCGGGGCACCCCTGAAGTCTGGGGACATCTGCGAGCCACGCCTCGCTGTGGCGGCAGCCACCAGCATCTCCTCAGCATCTCCTCGCAGGGTGGCTTTGACCCTTCGCTAGAGACTTACCAGGCACAGGAGGCTGCAGCAGGGATGCTCCCATGACACCGCCTGCACGGAACCCATCCAGGAGAGTGGGGATGGGCTGGGACCCTGCGGAGGTAGGTGCCAGGGCTGGGGTCAGGGGCCATGCTTCTGGCTGACCCTCTCCTGATACAGTCTTAATCCCTCCTCACGGGTCCTGATCCCCTCTGTTCCTGTGGCAGACGGTTTAGTTGCATTTCTCTACAGATCATGATAAGATAAAAGCGTGGCCATGTTTTACAATAAGGGAAGCAGGTTTAGAGGATGACAGGTTATACGAGAAAGGGATGCAGGTTTCCAGCTGCATGCTCTCGCCGCCGCGGCCGCCTTTGATGAGGGCTGTGATTGATGCTGCCTTTGGAGCAGGCAGCCGTCAGCCGGCGACGCGCTGACCTTTCCCTGGCGGGCTGAGCGGCTCTAATGATCTTGATGGGGCTGGCGATTTGTATATTGGGTTTGATGTACAAGGCTTGACACGGCATGGAGAAATGGGACTGGGGTATGACTGACAGCCCTTTCCCATTAAGGGTGGTGAGGCACAGGCTGTTTTCCAGTAATTTCTTTCAGTGGGAATGTTTTGCTGAATTATATTGTAGCAGGGAAGTTTTGCTGTTAAATATCTTCCTTTATATGGCTTCCAAGCAGTTAAAAAAAGATGCGAATGAAGTAATTTGCAGGCCTGAAGGCTTATCACTAAAAAGGCTGTTCAAATTATATACTTAAATTAATTAATATTTAGTGAATTATTTTTACCCTGACTTTAATGTTCAGGCTCCTTAGGCAGATAAAACAATGCAGTAGCTTGCGTCTGGGATTATTCTTTTTTAATTCAGCTGTATAAAATTTCAAACCCTTGACTTCTTGCAGGCAACATTAAAACCTTTTAATTTCCATGAGTTGAACTGTGTATAAATCACACCCTGGTTGGCACATCTCATGGGTGCTTGTGGCAAGAGTAATGAATTTCATGGTTTGTTATGAGCTACTAAAACCAACACAAACACAGAAAGCCCGTTTTAATCTCAGCATATCATCCAAGGAAGCAATTTATTCCTAAATATGAACAAATGTCAAGCCACGATAACAAATTGTTATTGCTAATTAAAACAAAGGGAAGAATAGCAAACATCTCTTGTCATTTGTGTGCAGTGCTAGGCTGTCTCTGGGACACTGGAGCTCCATCCAGCTTCAGCCAGTGGGACAGCCAGGCTGCAAACCTCGCCATCGCCTAAGGCACGTTGACCTGCTCGGTGCACTCCAGGCAGGGCATGGGGCCGTGGTCCTAGGAGGACTGGGGCCAGGAAACCACCCAGACTTAAATCAAAGTGCCACTTTTCATAATTCGGTTGGGTTTGGGTTTTTTTATTTAAAATCAAGGTTAGCTGGATTGTAGAATTCTTGTAATGTGTGGAGCTTGGGGTGGACTAAAACAACACGTGCCAGTCCATATGCTCTCACTAGCTGGTTTTATATCATCCAGGTATACTTCATGCTCTCAGGTAGGAAATAAAAACCTATTTTGGCACCTTGCTTCCCACTGAGCAGGTAGGAGGTGAGGAGCCAGGTGCATTCCTCACCACGGCCAATCTCCCTGCATTTGCAAATACACTGGGAAATTTAAGACTTGAAGACATCATGAAAGCCCATTTCTGTTCATGACTCAATGTGCGTGATTTTCTCCCAGACTTGTTATGGGAGCATCAGGTGGATCCAAAATGCGCTGGATTTACCATCTCCCTGTGAATTTAACACAGTTTGGGAGCAAGCAGTGAATAGGTCTTTTTTCTTAGCTGGCAAAGAGCAGTCAGCCATGTCTTTCCTGGGTGGGAGCAGAAACATGGCCATCTTAAACCATAGGTGGTTTCTGAGGAGTTTGAGTTTTGTGCGGCCACAGAACCTGCATGTGGCGCCTGGCCAGGACAAAGGAAGCACCCAAATCCTGCTGGCAGCCAGAGAAGGTGTATATGGTGTGGTTTAAGGAGGTAAAAAACAGACTTGTGTCGCTTGGCCAGGCCTCTGGGCTGGCTTGAGACTCACCTCTGAGTACAGAGATGGTCGAGCACCATGCCCTGGTCCTGGAGGATGCACATCTTTTGGGGAGGGACCACGTAGTGCAGAGGGGAGCTCAATGAGCAAAGGCAAGAAATCCTCAGGGCATAACCACTGACCCAAAACACCCTATTAGACAGGTTTGAAGCCAAAAAGTAAAATAAAAATTATCTAATGTGACAGCAACCCTGACAGTGTCAGGCAGTGAGAAGGGCGGCAGCGAGGGAGTCCTGTGCTGCTGCCAAGGCACATGTTAAAATGCAGACTTGCAGGGTTAGTCGTTATCCTGGAAATGCATCTTCTGTTTTGTGTAAATGGAAAATTAATTTGTTGTTGATCAAAGGTTTAGATCTTTGGAAAACATACCACCAGATAAGCTGAAGATTTATGTGTTTCCTTCGTAACATATTTTCAATGAATGCTTTATTATTCGTGGAAAGGCCCCAAGAAAAAATATGTCATTAAAAAAATAACTGCGTTGAGTTTATTTAGCTTAAATTACAATACAGTGCTTTAATGAGGCTTTTGTAGACATCATTAAAGGACACTATTAAAAAGTCTTCAGATAAGGATTCTATCAGGCTAGCAAAGGGGAGAAAACCATGTGAGCATCCAGTTTGTTGTTCACATTTGCTTACAAATTTGATTTCAAAATAAAAAAGTAAAAAACATAGTAGTGCTGAGTTAAAGCCAGAGGCTATGAAAACCCTTATTGTTGTTAAGCTCCCCAAAGCTTCTTGCATTAAGGTGATTTAAAAAAAGAAGGGGGGGGGGGAGGAGAAATAGATACAGTGATTGATCGAAACGCCGTCTGTGGCGTGCTCCGTGTGTCGCACCAGTGCACGCAGTGCTGTTCTGTGAGCTGGGGGTGTGTGGTGGGGTGGGGATAGTCGTGGGTGAGGGTCCTTTTGGGGTGCCTTGTGGTGGGGAGGATGGGGTGCAGGGCAGCAACGCTCAGGAGAACCAGCGTGGTGTGCCGGGTCCTCCCACAGCATCAGCCTGCGTTTGCGTGGTTCGGTGCTGCCAGAGGACATGGACAGCACAGGGTGTGACATATGGGTTGACATAGCGCTGAGGGATATGGTGGAGTTGGGAACTGTCAGTGTTAGGTTAATGGTTGGACTGAATGATCTTCAAGGTCTTTTCCAACCTAGATGATTCTGTGATTCTGTGCTCGTAGTCACTGCCTCGGCGCCTGGCTCTGCCTGTGCACCAGAGGATGCCGGCGAGGGTCAGGCCTGTCTCGCTGGGTGAATTGGTAGGAAATACAGAAAATTGTTTCTGAAATCAACCGCAGTGCGTATGGGCTGTACCTCCCCTTCTGTGTCAGCTGCTGCTGCGCTCCATGGTGTTTCCAAAACTAAATTCCTCCTTGCAGACCAGCAGCACAGATCCTTAGCCATTGCTCTGCCAAAAATGAGTGGAACACAGCAGCGATGACAGCGGGAGGAGCGGGTCTGTCTCACGCGGTCTTAGGCAGCAGCCGCGTGAAGGTACAAATGGCAGCCCTGAGGAAAGGCGGAGGAGGCCGAGTTTTTGGGATTAACGGTCTGCCTCTGATGGTGGTCTCTCTGTACCTCTCTCCACCCAGTTTTTCTTTGAGATAAGATATTCTTGCTTCTGGCATTGAGAAGTATGGGGAGGGTTTGCTGCCTTCCTTAAAAAGAATAAAGAAAAAAGGAAAAAAAGAAGAAGGAAGTGGGCTCAACCTAATTCAAGGTCCTGACTTGTATTTCATGACTTGGATTCTCCAAGGAGCCTTCCCCATACCTTGGGCACATCCCTATGTGCCTCCTGAAGAGCCAAGCATTTGGTCAGGAGGAGTGGGGCAGGACCCTGCCACGTAGGGTCTTCTCCCTTCCCTGCTCATTGCTAACAGCTTTTTACAATCATCTTGAGTTCCCCGTGGGTGTTTGCAAAGCCATGCTCTCTGCAGCCTCTTGCTCTGCTGGTTATCGCTGCCCCATGGCCATGAGAGGATGGCCCTGCCGATGTCCCTGCCCAGCTCGGGCTCCAGCTGTCCCCCAGCCTGGGGATGGTGCTGGGTACAGCCTGTCCTGGCACTGGGGCAGGAGTGCTGGCTCGGCAAGCGGAGATTTCGCCGCAAATTACAGGGGTGAGCGTGGGAATGGAGGGGAAAAAAACCCACTGTGAGTATCCAATTCTGCATTTCTGTGGGTAGAAAGAGCGGTGGGAAAGTAATGTGTTATTGTGTCTGTTGCTGTGAGCCAGGACAGGCTCAGTGATGGGGGGGACCTGCCGTCCCTCTGATCCCAGACAGGCTCGTGGTGTGTGCAGCACAAGGGACAGTCTTCATCCCCAAGGGCAGCATTTTGGGGCAGAGGAGGCTGGACCCTCTGTGACATCCCAAGGTAGCAGTGCTGTGCACTGCCCTGGCACGCTGCAGCGGAGGATGCTCACTAAATAATTCAGAAAGGCAACTTGATCTGACATTCATCAGGTTAGCAGCCCTGTGACCTTGAGGACGCCAGTCTGCTGTCGCTGTGTGTGGCCGTGCCGTGCAGCTCGTTGTAGTCGGGAGAGTCAGCAGTGTCCTGTGAGGCCCTATTGATTGACAGCTGATCAATACACCAAGGCGATAAAATACAGCATTTATGAAACGTGGGCTCTTACAGTGATTTGTTACATTAGCCATGGAGATGAGTTTGTGCAAAAGACAGAAAGTTTAAAGTTGACGGGTTTGGGTCTTTGTTTTTAAAACTAGCAGCAAAGGGCAGAAAGATGTGGCTACGTTTACAAGCAGAATTGTCTATCTCGCACCTCTGCACCCAAGCAGGGGCTCCCTGCTCTTGATCTTTCTTTATTTCAGTAGCTAAGATTTTGCTTCTGGTCGTTTGCTTCATTGCTGGCAGTTGTCAGCATCCATCCTTGTAATGGTGCAAGTCCTTCACGTGACCTTTAATAATGTGCTCTGCTGGCTCAGTATTCTCCTTGCTGCTTAATGAAACACCCATTTCACCTGTGTAATTTGCAGAATCCGTCAAGAAATCTTGTGTGCCTTCTGGAGTTATTCCAACACATGACCTTTTCACAAGCCTTGCAGTAGGTAATGGTAATATGGAGTAATTGCCAACGAACTGGAAGCTTTCAAAGCAGGAAGGCTCATTTCCACTTTCCTAAGACAGTTGTGTGTCCAAATGTGGCAGCTTCTAATCTGATTTCTTGTTTCAGAAGAGCCTGTTGATTGGATTTTGTGGATGTTTAGGTTTGCAAGTATTGGAACAAGAAGTCTGCCAGGAGCGATGACTATTATACGTGCTGTTTGGAGACACAAACCTCTTCTGCTCATAGTTAGCCATGCAGCTGAGATATTATAAGCGTTGGTCTTAATGATCTTTTGCATCAGCTCATGATTCTCACTCCCATTTTATCTCAGTGGATCAACTTACACTGAAAAGTTTACAATTTCTGGTGTGATCCCTTTCTTGGGGATAATCTGGTTGGCCAAGACAGCCAGGCAGAACTCACCTTTGCTGTAGGATGCTGGTGCTGGGTGGTTGAAGCTGCTGTAGATGAAGTTACACAGAGCATATCCTACAAGAAATGGGGTTAGACACTTGGGTTCACGCGCTGCCAACCTTTCCCCCGAGCGCAGGGCTGGCTGGCGGTCCAGCTCAAGTGGCACTTGGAGCACTAATAGACACTTTGCTCCCAAGTGTTTATAGCTAAAGGGCCTTTGCTCCTTGGAAGTTAATGCAGATAAAGTCAGGCATTTTACTCATGTGTTCGGTGAAAATTAGCGCCTACAGGACCTGCCGTATGGAGCAGTACATATTCTTTGTGCCAGTTGTAGCCTCTAGTCACTGCTGCGTGCTTTTAGCAATAAATTTCCAGGGAAGATTGTTACAGTAAACACAGGTAATTTCTGCTCTACAGCATTTCTGCTCAATATTATCATGTATAAGCAGGCTTCTTTATTTGCTTTTGCCCAATTCAGTTTTGTCTCACTTCCTTTCTGTTGTAATTAACATGTTCTAAATTTAAGTGGAAAAATACATCATCTTGGGGTCATGGCATGTTAACAATAGAGAGGCGAGCTGACAGCCTGCCCGCAATGCCACTGTAAACTGGAAGGGGCAAAATGTGCCAGATTAGGAAGCTGAAGGGTCAGGGGAGTTTTTTCCTACAAGTTCTGTTGCTCTGTGTAGCTGGAGGAGTTGGAGGGGACCCTCCTCAGCACTGTGGCCATCCCCAGCCAAAGGAAGGTCCATCCCGGCTGGATGCGGTAACAGGGTCAGCGCTCAACTCTTGGACTTGCAGCTACAGATTTAATTACAAAAAAAAAAGAGAGGAAACATTTTTTTTTTTTTAAAAAAGGAACTGTAAATGCCCAAATATTTCATCAATGGCCCTGAATACCTTCTTTTGTCTGAAGTTGTCTGAGCCGGATGAGGTCTCTGCACGTTCTTAGTCCATCCCGCTTGGCTGGGGTAAGTTGGGGCAGCTCTGAGGGGGAGCTGGGCTGGTTGAAGATCTCGCCTTTGAGATTTTGAGTGGGATTCCATAATAATGAAACCTAATTTATGAGCCTTAATAATAATAATTCAAGGCATTTGAGACTGAAGCAAGACTCGCAGATGTAGTTTCTGCATCCTTCTGTGTTCTGTAAACATAGCTAATATTGCCAAAATCAAGGGCTCTGAAATCTGGAGCCAGGCCACAAAAGTCAGGAGCATGCTAAAAACGCTGCATGTTGGGAACTTTTACTTGCTTTCTGTATTTTTCTGAGCCTACGGAAACTAGGTTGTTGAATTTCACTCACTTTTTGCAAATACAGAATGCTCTCCTCCAGTTGACTTGAAGCAGAGATTCATTTCTGACCACCCAATTTCCAAGCAACGGGCTTTAAGAGCAACAGAAGAGATTTGGCAGCATCGCTCCTTCTCTGCGTTTACTTTTCTTTCCCAAGGGGAGGTTAACATGGGGGAAGGAGGCTTTGGCATCGCTGTTGGGGTGGCATATTCCTGGGGCTCGCAGTACTTACCTGAGATACACATGAAAGGTGCGAATCATGTGTCTCTTGGGGCCATATGAAAGAAAATGTATTAAAATATGCGGTAACCAAAATGCCACGCTAATATCTTGTATTCCCCAGAATATTTAGCCCTGCTGGTGCACAAACATGCTGCATCTAAAAACCAGTGGGGAATCATAGCAAATGACTGCAGAAAATAATTAAGAGGGCATTGAAAACCAGGAGAAAAATGATACGTTGCTCAGAGCCAGTGGATCATTGCTTTAATAGCCTGCGTACCTAAGAAGCGGTGCCTTAAGTTTGACAGCAAGTTGAGATTCGGTCAGCATCAAATAAGATGATAGTTGGGGAAGGATAATTAGTGTCTTCACACCATTCAATTTGGGCTGCTGGTGCAGAGCCAACTCTTTGAAACGCATACACGTGAGCCAGGGAGAAGGATGGTTTTTTCTCTCCCTTTCCCTAGGCAGCCTGCAGGATTTATTGATTTTTAAGAGCGGGCTGATTTCATGTAAATAAATGGGAGGGTGGCCGGGCCGCGGCGCGCGGTCTGGATGCGGTGACTTTGGCTTGCTGACATCATTGCTCATTAGCATGCAGGAGAGGAGAGCAATGCAACAGCAGAGCCCCGCGCTGCTCCCGCGCCGGCAATTATTCTCCACGGGCTGCATCTCTCCTCGTTAATGCCTTGCGCTCGGAGAGCAAATTGGACATCCTCTTGCCACTTCCAAGGGTCATTTAGTGAAAGGCAGGTTGAGGGGGGAGCTGCTGGATTCATTTGGATTGGGAGCAGAGAGCGGGGGCACCCTCCGGAGCTGGATTTCAGAGCGAGGCAATTGAAGCGAAAGCTTAAGACGCGGGGCAGGAATGGCACGTTTTTCCACGGCGGGTTTCCTTCGGAGATGCGCCGCGGTCGGTGCGTGCCTCCTCTGAGAAGGCTCCAACAAAAGCCAGTGTGGCGGCAGCCCGGCGGGGCGGTGGGCTGCGCTGGGAGGGTGCGGGATGCTTTATGGCACTGCGGTGCTTGGGCTGGTCCTGGGAGCAGCCCGTCAGCCAAAAGGCAACTGGTCCAACTAGGACGGCTGAGCAACCCGCTGGATTTTTTCCTCCCGCGCTGTCGCTGTCGGCAGGAACAGGTAAGAAACTGCCTTTTGCCAGCAACTTCAAAGTTGTCGCGGATTTTTAGGAGGGCTGGAAAGTAGAAGAGAGGAGGAGGAGGAGGAATAAGCAGCGTTCTGTGGATGCA
The DNA here is from genome assembly GCF_047716275.1 of Strix uralensis. NCBI lineage: Eukaryota > Metazoa > Chordata > Aves > Strigiformes > Strigidae > Strix > Strix uralensis. The sequence continues at coordinate 6,303,592 of NC_133981.1, read as the reverse complement.
TGTAGCTGCGTGCTAACTTTGCTCAATGTGCTGTTGGTGGGGATCTACGAGGGGGCTGCGCTTTTTTCCCAGCCTTTGCTGTTCTCGTTTATGGATGTAAAAGGTTAATTGTTAAATTGCATTTCTGCAGCTGCAGGAAGTCGGGGAGAAACGCTGATGCCACTGTAATGGATTTTTCATTTTAAAAATAATCAGGAAGGCTCAGCTGGCTCGAAACAGGAATAAGTATTAAAAAATCCTCATCCCTCAGTGTTAATTTTATTGCTCTGGTAAATGCAGCTTCTGGAAGCCTGGATTCTCTGGGCATTTTCTGAGCAGACTGCGTGCAGGCTGGTGTTGTGAATGAGGACATTACTGTTCAGATGTTTATTGTGGTGGTTTGCCTTCCTGAGGATAGAGAGTTTTAAAGTAATAATCTTTCTACATCCTTCTTTTTCATGCCAGAATTCCTAACTATAAACCAACCCAGAACTGCAACCTGGGGGTTATGTTTTTCAGTGCAATCTTTTCAGGTCAAATTCCCTTTTTTTCTTGTTCCTTGAAGGAACATTTTAAGCAGATGTGACACAGACGTGACCTGTGACCGTAAAAAGATTTTAATCCAGTTACTCTTTGTTTTGTAGTCATGATTCCTTGGCGGTGCTAAACACTGATTGAATCTTTTCGAGCTGTTGAGGATTAGCGCTGGACAGAATAATGCCAAAATAATTATTCACACCAGATGCAGTGTCATCCTTTCAGTTTTAGCTCTCTTATCATGTAACTTATCTGACTTATTTTTATTCAGTGATTATTTCACCTACTGCGGGAGCGCTTACATGTCTCACATCACTGCGTTGTATTTATAAGGGTGCCGGCTTGAGCTTGTGATAAAGATTTGTAAAGTAAAACTATCTGCAGCTAACAAGATTATATTTTGCTTCGTATTCTAATCTTCTCCCGTTGTGTGCTTTCTACCAGCCAGATTCAGTTTAACAAAATGACCCAGCCTTGCACACTTGCTGTTGGCAGACTTGCTCAGGCTTAGCCAGCACATACACAGATCAGGCTGGCAGTGATTGCTTTCACAAGCAGGTCTGTATTGCCTGGCTCAGCAGACACTGTCTAAGCCTTAACTTTTGAAATAATTAGTTTTCAGCCTAGCTCATCCTGCTTCTGAGCGTTTGGCCTATGAGACAGGTTTTTTCCTTTAGGACATACAGCCTGGGAGATGCTCTAATTGCAGCATATTTACTGCTTCCCGTGGTTTCTGCTTGTCATGCTGTAAATGCAAACTGGTGAAGTCCCTTAATATAGCAGTTACAACCCTGGGGCAGATGACCAGGGACCTGCTTAGCTTGGCCCATCTTTCTGAGACTGGTGTTGGAGAGATGGACTGCAAGCCTGGAACTGGGTGGGGGATGGAGAGGGGCAGGAAGATAAACACTGCCTGTGAAGAGATAAGGGTTATGCAAACTTGAGAAGACAGTGAGGACCCACATGCTGAACAGAGACAGGCTTCTTTGTGGAGAGCTGGTTTTAGATCCAGAGGGAAAGCCTAACCTTGCTAGAACCCCAGGCTTGGAGGCAATTTTCTTCTTTCAGTTAAGCAGCAGAAAGAAACCCCCTGTGATACAGCTCTGCGTCTTGTTAGGCGGAAAAGCCACCGAATGGTATAATTAAAATCTGACATGATAATCTGTGGGGTAGGACAGCTCTACAGCCAGGGGCTCTGCAGCACAAACGTACGTTGGCTCTTGGGCAGGGAGAGCTGCTGAACTCAGCGCAGAGGGAGAGTTTGGCAAGAGTCCTGCTGCTGCCTGCTCCCTCCACTGCCTCCCCTGCTCCACCCTTGCTGGCCAGGGACCCCACTGGGCTCTTGGGGGCTTGAGGTTGTCCTTTAATAGTTGGACTAGATGATCTTCAAGGTCTTTTCCAACCTAGATGATTCTGTGATTCTGTGACACAGGGGACACCAAACCCCTCTCAGGTGTCCACAGCTCCTGGGTCTGCCCGTCCTGTGGCTCCCTCTGCCTTCCAAAATCATGAGAATGGCTTCAGCATTGTTTGCCCACCAGCTTCGGGGTGGTTATTGAGTCTGTTTTTCTCTTCAACTTGGAAACTAGGGATTTGCATTTCTTCTCCATGACCGGGGAAAAAATATGTGGTTGTTATCATTTCTGTATGCTAAGAGCTGGACCTTTAAGGGGGGAAAAAGAACTCCTAACATAAGTATGTTGAGAAGAGCGGTAAGCCTGTGAGCTGTCAGGCTGCCGCCCTCGTCTTGGACGTGACAGAGCAGCCTGTTGGACACCTTTTCTCCTGGTAGCGTGGCTGGGCAACAGGCTGGGGCTCACAGCACCTTGTTTTTCCTCTTCTCTCTCTCTCCCTTGCTTGATCTGCAGCCCACATGGGTATAATACTTTGCCCACCTGTCTAACCTCTATTACAAAAAAAAAAAATGCATCTTCTGAAAAACATCTTGAGAGCTCCAAACAGAGAGTTCTTCTGAGATCTGCAGAGTTATTAATATCCCTTAATTTAAACATCTCATCTTTATGCATCAGAATTTTCATGGTTCATGTCAGGGGTTGCAGCTCAGGGGAGCAGCCCGGCAGTGTGGTTCAGGTCAGGAGGGTGCCCCTGGGGCTCTTACTTGGGTCACGAGGAGAAACTGGAGCCTGAGTAGGGACCTGTGTTCACTGCAGAGCTCTGGGATGCACCTGGGCTCCCCAAAATGACCCATGATGCATCCCAGCTCCCCTGCTGTGTTTTAGGCCCAGGTTGGTCATGTTTTAATTCATCCTGCAGTGGTGCTGAGAGGTCTGGCCACGGTTTTGGGCTGTGGTCCTGGTTCCTTGTTTGCCTAAGAGGGCACCAAGAGAGCCCAGATGAGGGATTTGGGGTTTTGTACATTGTGTCGTGTTTTGTCCTAATTTCTTGGTGTCATCTGGGAGGAGCACAGCCTTGTGCACTGACGGTTGTTGTCTGCCACGTGGTGCCTAAGACCACAGACAGCAAAATTGGAAGCAGCCTGGAGGCTGCCTCAGGCCATGCTGCAGTGGTTTGGGGACAGGGCGGTGGGGACCCACAGGCAGATGTTCCACCCGCTTCTTGAATTGATGGTCCTGATTCACCATGAAGGCAGACCAACTGGAAAATCCACGGAGACTGTTCTTGCTCATATTTGGCTGCCACTGGCAATAATAGGGATAGTTCTCTTCTTTTTTCTCCTCCTTTTTCTTAATTAAGCAAGAATAACTTTTGCAATGGTAAAGGATTTTTACAGAGTCTTAAAAATAAAATTAGTCTCCAGCCTGAGACCGAGCATGGACAACTTCAGCCAGAAAGGAGAACTTTTCCAGGAGTGGAAATGGGGTTTGTAATAAAAGCTTCAACGCCACCCTGGATACCTTCGCAATTGCTGTTGTTGGCACTGTGGAGGTCAGAGGGGATTAAAAATACAGGAACACTGAAAACCTGACTTGCCTCAAGCAAGTCAAGTGGCTATAGAAGAGAAGATGGATGGGGAAGATGGAGAAGAGCCTGACTTGCAGCTCTTCCATCCTCTCAGTGTTTCCCCACCTACTGCAGACTTTTCCGGAGATGTGTGGCTACACGTGTTCCCCTGTGGCCACTGAGATCTGGGGGAGTTGCATCTATGGGAGTAGTTTGGTTGCTGGATTATTTCTCTCTTCCTTGGTTTCCTGGCATTACTGTCCTACCTGCTCTGTTGCTAGCCACCTGATGTTGGTCTTTTAAACCCACTGTTCCTACAGCATCTTGGGTCAAATGAGCATTGCCCTCCTTTGGCTGTCCTTGCAGCCCACCAAGGGCATCTTGTCCTCAGACTTTGAACTGCTGCTATTGTAAACGCCCGTGTCTAATTCACCTCCTTTAGCCTCCTGCACCCCAGTTGGACAGATTAAAAGCTTTCACTAAGCTTCCTTTTCAACCCAGGTGGCACAAAGTCTTTGCAATTCATTCCCACTGATAGTTTTGGTGGTGGTTTTTTTTTTTTTTTCCAGCTGAAGTGACTAGAAGAGCTGTGAAGTCACAGAAATGTTTTGTCCAGAGAGATGCTACTTTGTCACTGAGGTCCATGGGACCTGGGGCCATGGGCAGTGGCTGGCTGGGGCTACTGGGAGTGTTTGGTTCAGTGTTAGAGAAGTTGGAGAAGAAGGCTGAGCTTCCGCTCCAACTGTCTGTTTTGATCACAAAAGCTTGGGGTTCCTCTGATGAAGTTCAGGTAGTCGGTGGGGAAGCCACGGCTGGGTGCTGCCTGTGGATACTCCTGCACCTTGGTTTCCCCATCTGTGAAATAGGAGAGCAGTGCCTGTACTGGAGAAGAGCTGCTGGCCTCTCACTATGGCAGTAAAAGGACTATGTTAATTTTTCAGTTTAGATAAATGTTTGCCTTGTCTGTGGGGTCTGGAGAAATGGGTCTGTGTAGCTGGAGCTTGCTTAGGGTGGGAAGATGCCTCATTAGCTCTCAAATGAGGGAAGGAGATAATAGGCAGGGATATTAAGACGCCCTTGTTAAGAGAGTCAGGGGTCATATGAGGTGCCCCAAATCCTCAGCCTTTCCCCTTTCCAAGAAGTCTTGTGATTTACTGACTGATGACTGACCCAAAAGCCTCACTGCAGTCAGAATGATGGCATGATGCTGGGAAAAAATCAGGTGGCCATATATATCTTAAGCCAAGCAGGAAGGGAATTGCCCGTTTGCATTTACACACCCCATCCAGGCTGAGCCGACAATTGCTTTTTGAGGGATTCCAAATCTTGCATGTTAATGTGTGCACAAATGCATGCAAATCCATTATGACGGAGCTCAGCAGAGGCATCGCATGGCCTGGCGCAGGCTGTGGCATTCCTGCTCCTCACATTGTCTGGAGATGGAGCTGCTCCCTGATACAGCCCATTTATTTCCATCCCAGAAGAAACAAGTGAGAAGCAGAGATAAGCAGCGCTGGAGGGGGTGATAAGGGCTGTTTGCCGAGTTCCTTCTTTGTTCCAGAGGAATTTAACATTTCTGCCACGATTTTAAACCTCGCCTTCATTCTTGCTGTTGCCAGGAGGGGTTGGGCTCTTGCACTGTCCTTTCTCGACATACCTGCCGTGCCCACCTGGGCAGGCTTTGCTTTGGTGGTGTTTTGTGCTATGTCCTGCATGCCCACCCAACCAAGCCGGCAGCCATGGCTGGGAGAGAAGATCCCTGCGGCCAGGAGCTTCTCCTGCAGGCAGAAGTGTGCGGCCCTCGCCACCCCAGCAGAGTCCAGTCCTGCCTGTGCCACCCCAGACCCCAGCACACCCAGGCTGGGAGAGGCCAGCTTGGCCGGCTCCTTTGCTGGAGCTACAGGCCATTTGCAAGGACCCACTTTGCCTTGGCTTCAGGCTGCCCCCGGTCTGTCTTTTTAGCTCTGCTTGTGCTTTCCTCATTTGGAGTCGCTGATTTTTCACAGCAGTGAGACTGCATCTCTCTTCAGAAAGCTGAGGGCATGCTCGCAGCTCTCTCCAGAGCCTCTTGCATGGCACTAGTGTTTTCAGCATAGTTTAACTTATTGTTAGAGCCGTTGCTATGATGAAAGGGCTGTGGGAGGCTCCAGCGATGGCAGAGGGTGTTCTTTGCTAACAGTACAAGAGACTGCCTCATCCCAGAGACCTCGCAGGTCAATTGGGCTCATGTACGTAGGTGGGCCTGGGCTGGAAGCGTGCTTTTGCATCCCAAGCAAGAGGGACTCAGGAGCCAGGTTCTCCACTTGGTGTGTTGGGCCCTGTTCGCTTGATTCCCCTTGCATGCCTGTTTTCATCCGAAGAGAGAAGAGGGCTGGCGTGGCTCACTCTGCTGAGGGCTGCCTGGGGTGGTGGATCCAGTTTGCACTGTTCCCCCTCCTCTAGCGGATGGGTGGGGATGTAACCAGGGATGAGGGTTAGAGCCTCCTCTGAGGAGAGGACCGGCCGCTGTGCCAAGAGCACCACGTAAAAGCAGCCGTTGCAAAATAAAATACATCCATCTTGTAACTTCATCACATGAAGCGCTGGCCTTGAGTAGAACAAATTTTTCAATCTGTTTTTGAGCCGTTGCTGCTTTGTACCATGTGAAGTCAATTCAAGGCAGGCTCCTTTCCAGCTAAATCTGACACCAGGAAATGTTCTTTTTCTCTCCATTTGCTTCCCACCACCCTGGCCCCGCGGCAGGGCAGCTCCGTGCAGCTCCGTGCCGAGCAGCCCTGCCGGGTCCTCCCCAGCCCGTGCCTCCCGCAGCAGCATGGCTGCTGGCTGGCTCCCTCTCTTCTTTCCTCCCAGTCCATAAGCTACAGCTGCTTAACAGCTCCTTTATTTACCCTCTGTGCCTGAATCTGGTCGTGCTGTCAGCTCTCCTTGCTTCGTTGGGAAACACAACATCACCGGGTTTCTCATCGCCAGCCCTCAGTTTCTGTAGTGAAGTGATGCTCCACAATATCCCCAGCTTTTAGCAACAGCCCCAAAATATCTCCAACCCTGTGTCCTCCCCAATGCTAGAGACCTCTCTTAATCACCAGGGCAGGTACTGCCCTGAGACGAGCTTGCAGACCCTTCTCTGGGATGAGAGCAAGATGGAAAGGCTCAGGAATGAAGACGGGATTTCCAGAGTGATTGGTGTTAGTTTCTTCTTGCTTAAAAGAAACCACCTGTCTACGCTCTTCTCAAGTCGTGTGGGGCTTCTTGGCTGCAGAGGCAGCAGAAGTTGTTGTTGATGAAGCTTTGGTGGTGGTTAGGTGAGGCTTGTGTCTGGCCAGAGCCAAGGTAATGGGTTTCCCTTTGCAGGACGTGCCGCTCCACCTGGGCTGCGCCACCCTTTATATGGTAAGATATGCAGCACGTCGATGCGCTGAGCATCTCCAGGCTCTGCCGCTCTTCCTTCGTTAATGACTAACGAGCTGTTGCTGGCAGGAACAGCCGGGCAGGCTGCCGGCCATGGCCCTTCTCCTCTCCACCACCCACCAGCTCTCGGCCATAGCATGGGCACCCGCAGAACATTGTCGCTCCGGTCATTGTGTGCACAGTCGAGCACTGGCACGTGCATCGTCTCACTTCGTGCTGCTCTGCTTTGAGTGTGGTGGGGGGATACTGCTTTTTCAATTTCATCTCACATTCGAAATATACATTTTTATATTAACTTTTTACTACGGGGAATTATTTTTAATTATAGCGAGCTGGAAGACGATAAAATAAAGTTGAGTAAGTGAGACCTCTGTGAAGAAGTCATGGAAACCATATCATAGGAGTGGAAAGACACTCCTAGGACACTGAGTATTGTTCCCATGAAACAGCATATCCTAATGTAAAGAAAATAATTGTAATTAAAGCTGTTAATCTTCTGCTTTTAATGAGGAGAAAGGAAGAGAACAGAGTATCTCAGGGGCAAGATCTTGACGTTTGTACAGTTTGCCCAGGGAGGTGGCGGAAACCCCATGCCTGGAGATGCTCAGTTTTTAATGGTGCAAAGTTTTTACGAAGCCCGTTGTCCTGGCCTGGGGACATCATTGATGAGCAGACAGGCTACCTGTGTCCTTTTCATCCTTTGGTTTTCTGACCAGGAGAAGCAACCCGCCGGCAGTGCCCACTTGCCTGGAGCAGGGCAGGAGTGAAGGTGAGGGTAAATCAGCTTCCTGACCCCATCCTCGCACTCCTGGCTGTATGTGGTGTGAGCTGTGGGATGGCGGTCGTATGGAGTGACCTGTGGGGTCTAATCGATCATACATCTCGTTTATTAACTCTTCGACACCATTATTTAAAGTCCACACAGTGACCTGATTTATCTCAGTTATTAAAAGCCAAGACCTCTGATGCTCTCCTGCCATCCTCCATCTCCTGGAGGGGATGTGTCTAGAGCGGGGAGGAGGGCAGAAACATTCAGGCTGGCTTTTTCCCTGTCGCAGCGCTTGTGCTCCCGGTGTTGCTGCTATGCGAGTGTGGACTGTTGAGTTTGTCTCCTTTTGAAGCTTGTGATTGATATCCTGAGAATTAAAATTTGGCTAAGAAGTCCCAAACTCCGTTAGAATAACTATCTCCAATGCCGAACCTGGGGCTCTGGAGCTGTTAATTATTCTTAGCATCTTGTTGCATATTGAGCTGCTTTTAATCATATCGTGAAATGAGATGGAAATGGCAAAGAAACCAGCGGCTTTGCTGAGGCAGAGGGCCCTTCCACGGTAGCTGATTAATTAAAGTATTCACATGAAATGGTGCCTTGATTATTTTTTAAGGTAACAACCGGAGGCGATGCCGAGACTCTCTGACTGGACGCAAACCAGACGCCGGGGGTGTGTGGGGGTTGCTGTGTGGTTTAGATCTGATGAAAGGCAGGAAATGGGAAAATCTGGCAAATCTCCCTGGCTTGACTTAACGGAGCCTCTTGACTTTTGCTAGAGTGCATTTTTTGTGCTGTAATGGCCAAATGGAAATTTAGACTCGGATCTGGATCTGTACACCGGTATGCTTCACTGGCTTGTACACAGTGGTGAAAAAGAGGGGAAGGTGTTTGAAAATTACAGCCCCCAGTGTTTAATTGTTGCTGCTCTCTAAATTTCTTTGCTTTACCTTATAGCAGAGAAACCTGCAATGGCAACAGTAGCTTTCCCCTTGCTTTTTGTGTGGTACCTTACTATTTCTTAAATGTCTCCCTTTTGCTACCCAAGTGAAACCATATCTCATTCCTCAGAAGTCTGGTGTTTCAGTAGCGCAAACTAATTCAGAATTCTGCATGGTTACTTTAAAATAGATGCCATTGACCCATATTGTGGAAGAGCATTGCATTTGCAGAAACAGAAACCAATTTATCAGCATTCCCTTTAATCTCTTTTTAGGAGGTTGGAGGATGTTTTCAGCCAGGTTAGTCCTTCATTGTTGCACCTGGTGAAGGGGTGCAATGTCCTAGCAGCCCTGCAGAGAAATGCTCAGGTTCGAGCCCATGAAGAAAATCTCCCAGAGACCACCAGCTGCAGGATCAGACCTTTAAAAGAAATGCTAAGAAGTGATATTCGCAGTGAATTAAGCTAATGGCTGTTAAATTGCAACCTGTGGGCTGTTCTTTCAGTTTTTCTTGTGCTTTGCCCCCTGTCCAGCTCTCGGGCAGCATGCGAGCCAGCGTGCTGCTGAGCCACAGCATGTGTCATTGAGCCAGGTGCTTAAGATACCATTGTAGTGTGACTGTGGTTTTTGTAGCCTCCCTTAATTTAATTTAGCTTTATATGTTCAGACTATAATCAATTTTTATGCTACTTTAATAAGCAAATTTATGCTATCAGCATGCTAAAGGGACTTGTCAGCTTCCCCGTCAATCCACCATTTTCTGTATTAGCCAAGTGCTCAGCTGTCCTAAATTCGGTAACTGCTCTGCAATTACTGGCTGGCATGTTGATCCGCACCAGGCGGGCGCATGGCCCTTGCCTGTGCTGGCCCCTAGAAATACGCCTCACAGTGCAGTAAAGGGACAAGCAATTACATATCCCCAAATATTGGGCAGTCTGACTCAGCTTGATTGCCAAGTGTTGTTACAGCAAATACGGACTTTTATTTCCTCCTTGTAAGAGAGACTAGAAAATGCATGAGCATAAATAAGGGTTGAGTTTAGTATCTGCAGGCCAGCAACTGGCAGAAATTGCTTTGCTTTCTTATTTGAAGTGCAACTCACTGGAGCACCTCCTCTTTTCTTCGTCTCTCTTCACCTTGCAGGAAGATTTGCCTTCACTGTAAGTGCTCCCAGGAAGAGCACATCGTAACAGTTATGCCTCTGGAGATGGAGAAGACTGTCACGAAGCTCATGTTTGACTTCCAGAGGAATTCAACTTCTGACGACGACTCAGGCTGTGCCTTGGAAGAGTATGCATGGGTCCCCCCCGGCCTGAAGCCTGAGCAGGTAACGATGACACCACCCAATTACCAGAAATAAATAGGTTTAATATGCTTTTTGGAAATAGTTGCCCTGATTTTCCTTCCAGGGGTGTGAGCACTCATTGCATGTGGCTGTTTCTGGGTGCACTACAGAGACTTGCAGAGTCAGGTCTGGTCTGAATGCAGAAATGAAACAAAATAGAGGTGCCATCCTTAAGGGACTTGTGGTTTTCTGCATCTGTAGATGTAATTGGTAATTGAGAGGGCGGAAACAAAATACTTCCAGGATGGGGTTTGTTGTGGTTGTGCAAGGGGACAGATACAGATGTACCTACTGCTGTTTCATGGGAAAAAAGGTGGTGGGATTCAGTGCTCGCTGGGGAGTCAGTGCTCATGTTTCTGCCCTCCTGGACCACTGTGCTCTATCGTATGTCCAGGGCAGACAGTCAAAGCTGGTAGATGACTGAAAAACAGGCCAAAGTCTTTGAGGTTGGGTTTTTCAAGCATGATGTTTGTGCCTTACTGGGAGGAATTGCTGAAATGAAGTTCAGGTCTCTCAGTACAGGAATTGATTGGGGTGGATTAGACCTCAACATGCTGTCTGTGCGGAGCACGCATTGATTTCTGTTCCTTGCAGTTTACATGATACGTTTGGTTTTTATGCTGATCTTTTATGTGTTCAACTCAGAACTTAATTTGCAGAGGAGATTGCAAAATGAGCTTAGTGTTGATAATTGCTATGGCAATCATTTTAAACTGTGTAAGGAGGCTGGGAGAGGGTGGAAAGCTTTCATTCTGACTGTTGTAGTTTCTGTCCTTAAATATTGTGTTTTCCTGAGCTTTTATTCAGAAGGGCTTAGGCATTTCCTGAAATATTTTGGCACCACCCGTAGGCTGTAAATATTATCTGTCTGATTAGAGAAAATCCAGTTGTTTGGTGTGGTTTTTTTCTTCTTCTTGTCTTTACAAGCCTTGCTCAGGTCTTGTTTGAAACTCCGCAGCACCATGTTTCATTTGGTGCCATCCAACCATGCAAATCAGGCAGCAGCCTTGTTCTCTGTCACCTTCCTTATGTCAGAGACTCCCTTTGTGCCTCCCAGGAGATACAAGACACGGTGTATGGAGAGATGCAGATGGTCCTGAAGTAGCTCTGCTGGTCCTTCATGCTGCAGGGACATGAACCAGTTGGGTTTCTGGAGTCCCGTTGAAGACCGTACCCGAGTGGTGCCACCTGCTCTCAGCACTGCCTTCTGTCCAGGCGTGTCAGTGGCTTCTGGAGCCCAAGCTGGCCCATGTCCCTGTAGCTTTGGGTGGAAATACAGATATTTAGTGACAGGTGGCACTTGACTGGGTAGACATGGTCTCTGATGAGTACAGCATGGCATGGACAGTGACTGAAACCCACTTCCGGCATGGTGGTGGCGTATTCCAGAAGACCTGGATCTTTCTTTGATCCCTCTGGTGCTTTTTAAGAAATAGTGTGCCATCAGGGAGTTTGGGATGCTCAGGAGAAAATAAAAGTACATTAGCTCTAGCAGTAGGTACTGACATCTCATGCATTACCCAGGTTAATGTATTTTTAGGTTCTTCCAACATGTGTTTCTTGCAGAGGTCATGGTGTTCCTCGATACAAACACCCGCTTTCTAATTATTCTCCTCTGTCTGCGATGCTGGTCCTTTTAGCAGATTTGCCACTTCAGACCTGTCTCTAATCACCATGGAGATGAAGAGCAGCCTTAAGCAGAGCCAAAGACAGGCACTGAAATCCTTCCAGCACAGCTCATCCACCAGCCCTTTTGGGACTTTTCACACATCAGATGAGCCACTAAGGAGACAAAAGCAAGGTGTGACTTCTCTGGGCTGAGAAAGAGCCACAATGCAGGGCTGGGGATTGTCCCCTGGTGAAGAGCAACACCCTGAATTTCTCTGGAAGTTACCTGCATGCCTGGGAGGTGCCCCAGGGTGCAGGAGGGTGCTGTTTGCCTCCCACGGGGATAGGAGATACCTCTGCAGCAACTTGCTGGAGCGGTGCAAGCCTGCGGACAGACTTTCTGGTCGATGAGTCAGGTGTGCATACGTGATATGGAGCCTCTGGAAGGCTGATGTCTGCCATGGAGCATCTGGTGGCCCTGGCTGAGGACACTGCTGTCAGGCTGGGCTGAAAATACAGATTTTCAGGCAGTGAATTTTTCTCTGCCTTCCGCTGTTTCTCTGTCATATTTCTTTGACATGAAACAGATGAAATGAAACAACTTTTCCTGCAATATTCTACTTTATTAAAATCTCTACGCAGCGTACAAGCTGGGGAGGTAAGTGGTCCCCTGAAAGACTAATGCAATTTTCTTATTATACTTGGACAACAGCCTTCCTACCTCGCTCTTCTTGGGAGACAGTGTTCACGTCTCACTCAACGCAGCAATTTACAGGATTTCAGGGGGGGAATTTGGCCAACAAACATGACATCATTTTTTGGCAGTTTCTACAGGTCATTTCAGAATTTGGAGAGTCCCTTCAATCCATAGCTTAAATTGTTAAATATAATCTAAAGGAGAATCAGCTCAAACCTACAAGATCTTGCTTGATTCTGGATGCTAACTCAGGCATTAGCTGGTCTGTGGTACATGTCAACTATGTAATAATCATGTTGGTTACTTAATGCCCACTACTGAAGAGAAAAAAAGTATTGGTCTGGTGTTCACAGGTAATGATCCAGACGCTGCACTGAAGAGTGGAGCTGAAAGTCATCCCTTATATTACGGCTCATTAGTGTGCAGGACTACAAAGTGCTTTATGCAACAGCCATAAATATATATTTCTAAATAGGTTTGTAACACAGGGATGAAGATAGTAATATAAAAAAATGTTATAATACCACTGCATAAGGTATGGTTACAATTAATCTAGAAAACTGGCTAAAATTTATGACATCTCTGCTCAAGAAAAAGTGGTATAAACTGGAAGGAGACCGGAAATGTTTTTTCATTGAGGAGCCTAGAAGAGCTTGTTTTGTTCAGCCTAGCAAATCGAAGGGTTATGATCACTCCCTATGCATTAGAAGAGGAAGAGCAGTTACTCAAGCTCCAACTTTGGCACAAGAACATAGATATAAACTGGCTCCAAATGCATTCAGGCAGGAAATTGGAAGAGGTTTCAAACCATCAGAGGTGTAAGGCTCAGCGGCAACCTGCCAACAGGGAGAGCGACGGGTAAAAACCCAAGACTGAGCTCCATAAATTACAACATGATTAGAAAATGTGGTTTCTTGTAATAGCAGTCGGTTACACAGGATGGCCAAGAGTCTCCTGTGGGCTCTAATCCCGTTTGGATCGGACCTCAATGAGAAGTTGTCTTATGGCAGGAGAGGGACTTCTCTTCAGGAAGATATGGATGCAGATGGGAATGGGAGAGGTGGCTGTACAGGAGGCGAGGCAGAAGCTTGGGATGTGGGCTTTGAGAAATACTCTTTTTCCTGCCTGCCATTCAATGGTCGGATAAAGAAACAAGTGTGAAAGTCTTGAAATGGGCAGACACCAATAGAAACATGTCCTCAGCAAAGCAAAATCCCAGACCAGGTCTGGCTGCAAAGACGGGGGAAGGCAATTTCGGGAGCCAGTTTGTCTGCTGGGGCTGGCAGTCCTACAGCTGATCCTCCTTGCACTGACATAAGTTTGAGGGCAGATGCTTAAAAATAAGTACTTTTATGATGTGTTTTTCACATTTTTAGGCAAGGCATGTGTAAATACATGTGAATGAACAGACTTGAATTCCTTGAGCCTGTGGTTTGGAGAAATCCAAAGGAGTTATAACATGCCAGCTTGAGTTTCTGAATACAAGGGATTTTTGAGGATTTCTGTCTTTATTGTGTCTCAATAATAGGAGCAGCTGGTTATGGGCACAGATTTCCAATTAAACAAAAGATGGGGCTCTACTTCAGCTGCGGTGCGGCTTTCTGTATGGCTCCAGCATGCCAACGTTCAAGACCCTTGTATGTGCCATAAGAACTTAATTCCCTCTTGCTGTCAGCACAGTTGCTCTGACTGAGTCCCTGAAAAAGTTATGAAAATCTCATCTGAGCTAAAATTAGTAGTATGAAGGGTCAGGGCACCATTTTCCTCTAAGTGAGCCATTAGAGCTTGGACCTTGAGATCTTTGCGGTGTGGTGTGAAACTTGTAGCTGTCATGGGGAATTTATTCAGGAGCTAACATACGTGTGATTCCCATTCTGGGTCTTTTGCAAGACCTATAGCAAGGGCTTGAGTTATAAAACCTCCAAGCTTCATCAGTTGCTGTTCAGGTCACAGACTGAGGAAAGGAGAGCGGAGATGAACCTACACTGAACATGCATTTGCACCTTACCTAAAGATACCCACTTTCACAACCTTGGTGTGGTAGAAAGTACGTTATCTGGGCCAGTCATCTCTGGGGAATGTGTGCCTCACTTGTGCCTATGTGTCACAGTCAAGTGCATTTTACCTCTTGTCCTTTCTTGAGCCCTGTAAGTTCAGCAGACTGTTTCACTCCTCAAGAGACTGAAGTCTTGCATGCAGCAAGGAAGGAACAAGACAGGCCAAAGCAACCCTGTGCCCCAAGCCTGCATAGTAATGGGGAATGGATAAGCTAATTTATGGCCAGGTAAAGGAAAGACAAAAGCCCCATAAAGAGCTCTACCTTCCTTGGTAGATCCTGATCCTGAGAGCAGAGCATGGTAGTTGGGAAGCTGAGGATGCTGAAGAGGAGCTGTAACTCATGTACGCTGGTGCCAGAAGCCAGAGCCGCCTCTCACTCTGCCCCCTTGCACACGTGCACACTGTACTATTTTATCCAAAAGCTGTATTTCAGCACATTTTTAAAAGCTCTCCAATTTCACTTTGAGGTAGTGGTAAGTCCATCACCTCCCCAGTGAACTCTTTCTATATCTAAATAGCCTGGCAGTTAGCAGCTCTTATTTCAAGGCTGGAGCTGTCTAAATCCAGCCTCCAGGCATCGGACAGTGCCGAATGCTTCCCAGCTGGACCGAGCAGCAGTCCCGCATACAAAATGCTTTTTCCGTGTGTGATGCCAGAGCTGCGTGACTTGGGGGCAGCTGGGGCAGGTTAGGGGATCCTGGAGCTATTCCCTCTGCCTTGGAGCAGAGCGGATGAAGGAGGTGTGAGTGCATCACATGCTGAAAAAAAACCCAACATTGTAAAACCATGTGTCTGGGCTTTTGCTTCGTTTCTGTATCCTGGGGTGTTTTCCTGGTCGTGGTAAGATGATGCAAGCTGTTAAAAGTATTTAATCCTTGAACAATCTTATTATCAGGGAGGGAATTGGCTTCTTTTGGTGGACTGCAGAAACAAAACCACTCACCTGACATGGTTTGCTTGGTTCTTAAATTTGAAGTAGCTGTGTGGTGGTCAGCAGAGGTAAGGGGCAAAGGAAGAGCAGGGAGTGGAAAAGAAAACAGAAAAACCCTGGACTATACAATATAAACTTGTCCTGGAGCTTTATTCCAGTGTACAATTACAGCTTTTCCTTGTTGCGGCGTTATTCTAGTATGCTACCCCATGACTTATAAGAACAAGATTATTTTAAGTGGCACACCCAGGGGAATTATCAACTATGATCAATGCAGCAGATGATCATTATAATTGCTGCTGCTCCAGGGGTCTCTGAGTGGTGCAAAGAGCAGCTCTGCCGGTCAGTACCTCACAGCACAAAGACCACTCTCGGATGCTTTTGAAAGGACTGTTTCTGGCTCCTTTTAATCCAAATTAGATTTCTGCTTAGAAAAATCATGGCATGCACTGTCACAAGTCTAAAACTTGTGGATGTACAGCCCTCATTCAAATGTTCTTCTTTGATGCCAGCAGGAAACAATGTTTCCGCGGGATCTCTTACAGACCAAGAACTGCTCCAAAGACTTGGCAGGAATGGAGGTCGTTCTCAACTGGTGAGCAGCAACGCTCAAACGGCTCGGCTGCCGTTAGCTGTGGGAGAGAAGTGCGCAGAGAGCTGCAGAGCATGCCAGAACAAATAGCACTTAGGAAAATTATTTTTCCTTTGTTCCCTGCCTTTGTCCCTGTGACTCGGGAGCGGGTTTCCGAGAGCAAACCCAGCGTTGCGGGGCGCCGGACCGCCCGGCGCCAGGGGTTGCATCCTTCTCCTGCCGCCACGTGCCAGGCCACAGGCACATTCATGGATCTGGGGGTGATAGCAATCTCCCAGATGGGGATGCGGGGTCTCAGCGGGGACCCCAGCTCCCTCCTGAGGTGTGTGCCTGGCTGCATTGCCGTGCTCAGCAGACCCGTCCAGCAGTTCCCACTCTCCATTTTGGAGCATCTGGCCTTGCTGCAAGGATTGTTTTCCTTCAAGAAATAAGTAAGTGCTTTGTATCCTGATGGCCAGGGAAAAGGAGGACGTGCCAGACTTGGGCCAAAGAACACTGAACCCGTTTTCCAGTTTCACACGTGCTATCATCTGTGGAGCTTGTGTGTGAGCCTACGTGTACAAGCACTTGCAATGTTTTGCAGAAACGTTGGGAGGGTTATGTGCGTGTGGCTTGTTTGGTTTTGTTTTTCCCCTTTGTTTTTCCAAGGGAGGCCAGCAGGGACAAGAGAAATACTGAAGACACCAGATTCATTTCTGTCAGTTTTAAGCGCTCGGTGTAAAAGATCATTTAATGCCTGACGTGCAGTTAAAAGCCAGCACTGGAGAGGAGCAGGCGAGCCGCTGGAGCAGCCCCACTCGCCCGGGCTGGCACAGGCTTGTCAGAGCCACCGGCCGCCTTCCTCCCACTGCAGCCAGAGCTCGTGGGAGCTCATGCACAGCGAGCCAGGGGAAGGGGCCACGAGTGAGTGCATGCACACAGGCACCCACAGACACTGCACCAGCAGCTCCCCACGCCGGTGTGGTATGTCCCTGAGTGGTGTGGGGTGTGCTGCTGGGGCTGTGGGACCCTGGCATGGTCCCAGGGGAAATAGTGCTGTCCTGGGCACGAGGGGATGTTGGAGAATGTCGGCACGCCTGGATTTTGAACAAACTCCACTGCAAGTGATGATTTACTGTGCTGTGCCTGAGTGGTGGCTGACCCACCGAGGTCCCCTTTTTGGGGACATCTGTGTTCAGGCACTCTGCTGCACACAGGCCAGCACATACTACCCTCACAGAGCTCTTTGCAAAAGCCTTGCAGCTGGTTTTGCAGTTTGTTTGGTTTCATGAAAGCCAGGCGGGATTGCCCAGCTGGATGTGCTGTTGTGGCTGAGCAAGTCGGCACCCATCAGCTGAGCCGCGCCAGGACACTGCGTGCTCCTTTGTAGTCCATCCCGGTGGTACAGTCATCCCAAACAGCCCGGTTTGGTGGGTGCTTTCGGTAGGGGTGTTGTACTCAGGGTGAGTACAACCAAATGCTACCTCCCAACAGCAATTCATGGCATAAGAAACATGCTATTTCCCCTCCGCCTCCTTTAATTCATTGATCAAAGAGATCCTTCATCAATGGCTTAAGTTCACAGGTTGTTTGCAAACTTTTCATTCTAGGACAAGGTGTAAGACTTTGCCCACAAAGGTGCTGGTGTGGGTTTTGTCTTTGGTCACCCCTGGGACTGCCAGTAAAGCTGCAGTCCTGCCTTTATTTAGCAGGGCTGGGGTAGGTTTGTAAACTGTCAAAGTTAAACTGGAAACACAGCCCAAACCTAGGAAGACTACAGAACACAAAGGCATTTGTAAACTAATGTAATTACTTTCCTCAGTGCCTTTGAATAAAGTTGGCTCCACTTTAAAGGCTTTTTCCTACCCTTGTTTTACATTACGTTCTTTCCTTTCTCCTGGTTTCTTTCCTTTTTAATTTCTATCTTCCCCCCTGTGCCCTCCCCTTTTAGCTCCAAGCAGCTGTTAATTTCCAAAATGTGTATCAGTTTTTGTTAGCAAACCTTGGCATTTGGACATTTTCCTTTTGAAGGTGAGAATAACACCCTGGGAAGATGGATATCTGCTGCGCCGGTTTCTCGGTTTCTCGCAGCACAGAGCCCGTCCGAGCGCCTGGGAGACCTCCCCGGGGCAGGATGGGGCTTGCCCGCCCGCCCGGCGTGCCACGGCACCCAGCACCCGCAGCCAGCCTGACTTCCACTGTGCTGGCCAGCCCGGCCCCGTGGCATCGGGGCCTCGTGACATTGTCTGAAGCCTTACTTTAACGCAGTCTGATGGTTTCCAGCTTCCTCCAGGGTTTCTCCCATCCAGATGTGTGCAGAGGTCAAAGTGAAGAGGGGCAAGTGGGGAAGCTGAGAATGAAACCGAGCCCGACCCCACACATGGCTCCTGTGTGATAATGATGCTTGTTAGGATAATCATGGCCAGAGCAGATCTGTTGTGAGGGGAAATAGCAGATTGTGGAGCTGCTGTGTTGTATGGCAGAGGTATTTAATAATAAAACAGTTTAAGATACTGCATGATTTAAAAGGGAAATGTTATCCATCCTGGGTCGTTGCCCCACACTGTTTTCCTTATCTGGGTTCAGCTCATGTTGCAGAGCCTGTAAGGTCAGCAAGGAGCCGTCCACCAGTGCTTGGGGGGTCTGGATCAGGCCCTTTGGCCGCAGTGGCCCTGCAAGGCTTACGAGCTGCAAAGGCTTGTGCGTGCTTCAAAACAGAGCTGGACAGAGGAGGAGTTATTTTAACGGAAGACAGTGACCTTTTGTACAAAAGCAAAGTGCAGACTGAGCAGCTTTAGTTTTTCAGCAAGTTAACATTTTCTGCAGGCCTTTTCCCTGAAAAGCCAGATTGACCTGAGACTCCCTCCCCTTTCCTTCTTTATTTTTCCTTATTCTTGAGCATCACGACTGGGCTATGCCAGCCCAACTGCCAGCCGCTCACATGCAGGGTCGGAAATGCCATCGGCAGCCAGCTGAGCCCAGAGGCAGGGGATGTTGGCAGCCTGCGACCCTGTGCCCCTCCTGGGCTTGGCTCTCCCATCCAGGGAGCTGGGTGCATCCCATGGGGAATGGGTGATGGATGAGAGAGTGCATTTGCACGAGCCTCGGTTAACATCAGCTCAGACAAGGGATGTCCTTCTGCTCTTCATCTGCACTCTAGCTGGACTTCTCAGGATAGGAGCGATGCCTCAGGTGAAAGGATATGTGCATCCCTCTCATTCAGGTTTGTCCCCAGGAGGGATGGTGGGTGCAAAGGCAACAGCAGAGGAAGCCATCGGCAGACCTAAGGAAAGGGTTTTCTCCCCACGAGATGTCCCGCGGGTACTGGACAAGGACCGGCAGCTGCCTCCGCTCCATATCCTCCGTGAGCACCCCTGCACAAGGTCCCTTTGGCTGATGCAGATCCAAAGCAAACCCTTTCAGGTTATTTCAGGCAGCAGAACACAGGTTGGAGCCTGTTGTATTTATTTTGTTTTGCTTTTCAAACCAAATTGCCCATCCCTGCCGAGCTATGTTGCTGCTGTGATGGGAGCCAGTTCCTGCGGACCTGCTGAGACTAAATGGAAAACTTCCCAGTGGAAGCAGGAGCAGAGCTGGGCACGTACATCCCGCCGCATCGGGCTCCAGGGAGGCAGCACCCAGGCTGCCGAAGGACGAGATCACATCCCTGCTTTTTGCCCAGGGTGAGCGTCTTACATAGCTCATTGCTCTAGGGACCAGAGCAGCCTGATGGAATTTGGCAGCTCTTCAAAAAAAAAAAAGTAATTCCTGGTCTCCACCAACTTCAAGGACTCAGTGGACAAAAAAACTTCATTGCAAGAAATAAAAACACAAACTAACCAACCTGAGCGCAGGGCAAAGCAAGCAGCCCGTCCACATGTGGGGAATTTGGCTGAGAGAAGTCATCAGGCGCCTGCACCAGCCGGGAAGGCGCAGCATGGCAGTGTGGTAGCCTGGCAGCCGGGGCATCGCCGGGAGATTTTCAGCTGCAAGCTCTGCCTCAGACGAGCTTCATGAACTCAGGGAGCTCATTTAACGTCATTATGCTGCAAATAGTCCTTTCCAGTGCGTATATTTGCTACCTCATGTAGCATGTCATAAGAATTTAAGTGTTTTTAATGTGCTTTGATGTCTCTGGATGAAGGATGCTCTATAAATGCAAAGTAAGTATTCTAATGTACATAGTTTGTTTTCTTTTTAACATAACAAAATACTTAGCAGCCTTTCTTTCTTTGACAGTTTCCATAGCTGGTGGGTCTGTTTCTGCTGTGTAAAACAAATTTAGGGTTTTGCAGTGGCATATGCTCAGTGTGTTCCTCAGCTTCATGACCCGAGCAGTTCCCTTGTCATCAGCACGGCAGAGTTACGGGTGGAAATCTGCTAAAAATCTCCCTTTCTGCAAAACCTGATGATGGGGAAAGATGGATGTTACGGTCGGTTTGGGGAGGAACCATAAATTGAGAAAAGCGATTGCAAGCACTGGAGCAGCTCTGCTCGCAGGTAGCTCTGAATGAGACAGCAGAGTGAGCTGAATGCAGAGTAATTATTCCTGAATAATGCCAGGTTTGAATATTTATTCTGGAATAATAAGTGATTTCTTCCTGTTGAAGGTAATTCCCTGTATGAGCCGCCCCCAGCAGCCTGCAAGCCCATGGGCGAGCTCCCCTGCCAGCCAGCCCTGTGTGACCTGCCTCTGTGTCCCCATCCCTCCCGGTGACCCACGGTAGCTTGACATCCCACAGATGCTGTGGGGTTGTGCAGGCAGAGAGGGCTTCTCTGGGAAGAGCCAGCACAGGTGGTGCTTTCTAGGCCAAAGCTCAAAAAGTACAGTGAGGGGAAAAAGCTGATCAGAAGCCACTGCAAAGCAAGCATCGTTTGGGAAGAGCCCTGCGAAAGCTGCAGGCAGTGCAGCCACTCTGAAATGAATTGCTGCAGTGTCTGAGAGCCGAGGGAGCATCTCGGGGTTACTCCCACCACGGCAAAGGCAGAAAGCTGTATGCACCGGGAGAACAGTTTGCATGTGTCTAGCCAAGTGCAGGTTTAAGGAAGCCATCCAGCCCCTGGCTCCTGCCTGAGCATCCGGAGGCATCCGAGGCTGCAGAGACTCCCGATCCCAGCTGAGCTTTCCCTTACCTTTGCCTTCCCCTGGTTCTTCCCAAGCCATTCAACGTCACCGTGGCCATTTTGGAGCTGATCCTCGGCCAGTGAGTCCCATCCCGGTGCCTGGCCCGGCCCTTGAGTACACGTCCCAGGTGTGGCAGTCGGAGGAGAGACGCTGGGGTTCAGGGTGTGCTTCCTCTCCGGGCTGCCACTGGGCTCCTCCAGCGCCGGGGCATGCCGTGCCCCACCACGCTGCCTTTTTAATAGCTGATTTTAATTATACGCTCTGAGA
Source organism: Strix uralensis (assembly GCF_047716275.1). Lineage (NCBI taxonomy): Eukaryota > Metazoa > Chordata > Aves > Strigiformes > Strigidae > Strix > Strix uralensis. Next base: position 6,282,434 of record NC_133981.1, on the reverse strand, counting down.
CGAAGGAGAAAAACCAAACCTTCCAACAGATTTTATCTGCTGTTTATTTCCACAAATTACTGCAGAAAAAAGCCCGGAGGGTTTTGATGGAGGTGGAGGCTGAGATAGCCGGCAACACGGAGGCTGCCGGGGCGCAGCCTTTTTAACCTCCTCTGCCGAGGCAGGTGCCGACACATCCCCACAGCCGGCGAAACATGCTAACGCTATGGAGGCTGACAGAGCAAACGGTAACGAGCTCCGCTGCCTCACCGGGGCTGCACCCCTCTTTCTCAGTGGAGAAAAGGCAATAAAACCAAAGCAGCGCGTGGCTGCCTTTCCCCGCTCGAAATCATCGGGAAGACCCAGTGCCCGTTGGCTCAGGGGGTGGCTGGTGGCTGGGCACGGGTGCACGGGCTCGGCTGGGGAGCCCCACTGCAGTCCCCTCTCTTGCTCCATAGGTGCACCAGTACTACAGCTGCCTGCCCGAGGACAAGGTCCCCTACGTCAACAGCCCGGGAGAAAAATCTCGCATAAAGCAGCTTTTGCACCAGCTGCCACCGCACGACAATGAGGTTAGTAACCAAAAAGTGTCCTCAGACTTCTATCAGGGCTGCAGGTGGGGAGGGGACGCATCTTCTGGGGTTGTTCTTGTTGGAAGTGTGGCTGGTCCTTTCACAGCCCTTTCTGCTTTTCAGGGGGGTTTACTTGGAGTTTCATCATGTTGCTATTTAAGTGCCGTGTTTGCTCCCTGCTTGGATTGTGTTGGAGGTGGGGAGGGCATTGTTTGTAAAGTTAAAACTTTTTAAATCATCTTTCTGCAGTTCTCAGAAATAAAAGCATTTTCTCAGGTCTCAGAGGCCAAAGCTGTGTTAAAAGTGGCTTGAAATGCTGTTAAGATCAGCTGGAGCCAGATGTTTCAGAAGCCTTTTCCCAAGTGCTGCTTCCAACTCACCTTGGGAGTGGGAGTGCCTGTGCTGAGGAGGGGTTTCACTCAGGCTGAGCCTCGTGAGCTGGGAGCTGGGGGAGCCTGGCAAGCCAGAGGTTGAGTCAAGACCAGTCAGAGCAAATAAACCTTCTTACATCTCACAAGAAAGATGTGAGGCAGCAAAAAGGGTCCGGTCTTTGACATCCTGTTCTCACCAGTGAGAACATTGGCTTCTGGTAGCCCACAAAATTTCCCTGTGTAAACAAAAAAAAATTATTTTCGTGCTGCTTTCTGAAGAAGCCGCTCTGGAAAATACATGCAGGTAACTTGTTTGATCTAGGTCAGATTTTAACGAGTTTGCCTGCGCGTGGCTGGGTGCCACGGGCACAGCACAGCGCTGCCAGCGCCGGGGGAGCTCCAGGCACCAGGCAGGGGCTTCTTCCCATACACCCTCGGGCCCCAACCTGCCCGCCTGCCATCCCTGGCAGCCGCTGAAAACCCAGAGCCTCCGACAGCTGAAGAACGTAGGAATAATGCACATGAATGCTGCTGCTGCAGCCCGTGCTGCTGCAAGCTGGAGGAACGACCCTACATGTATTTTCTGCAAATTGGCAGATTTTGCATCCACTTTCCCCTCATGCTCAGTTTTGCTTCTTCAAAAAATTCAAGGTGTGTTGGTTGCTCATGTGAATAATCCTGCTCGGCTCCATGAGCCTGCTCTCCAAAGTAACAGAGCCTGGATTGGGCACTTGATGCTACACGTGGCTACCTTGGCTCTTCAGTCGTATTCTCTGTTGAGATGCAATCAGCCAAGAGCCTAAGCCTGCAGGATGAAAATAGCCAGGAAAACCTCAGAGTTTTGTAAGCTTCAGGGAAATTGCATCGCTCATTGTTTGTATCCTTTTATTTTACTTATTTCCTTATTACCTTCCAACGCAGAGGTTTTGCATATGTGCAAACTTGACCCTATGCTGGAAGAACAGTTGGAGTTCCCAAATAGCGGGAACTCCATCATTTACACAGGGAAAACAGGCTGTGCTCTTGAAATGCCAACAAAATATTTTAAAGCTTCTCTAAGACCTCTGCCATAAGGAGAAAGCAGGAAAAGTCTGATTGCTGGGTCTGGGTGGGACTCAGAGGATCCGACTTTTAAGACATTCCTAAAAACCTAGCACCCAAAGAGCAACCTTCTTTCTCCCCTTTCTTCTCATCTCTATCTCTTGAAATTTTGGCTGAACCCTGGGATGACTGAAGCCCATATTGCAGTGTTTCTCCAGCCTCCCCTAAGCCCAGGACAGAGTTTGTGACCTCTGTGCAGAGGTTTGCAAGCCCATGGGACTGTGGCTTGCTAGCCAGGGACACCCATAACACTGAGCATCACTTGTGTTTTTTAGGTCCGCTATTGCAATTCATTGGATGAGGAGGAGAAGAGGGAACTCAAACTCTTCAGCAACCAAAGGAAGAGGGAAAATTTAGGGAGAGGCAATGTCCGACCATTCCCTGTAACCATGACGGGAGCGATCTGCGAGCAGGTGGGTAGCAGCTGACGAACTGGCGCAAGCGGGGCAGCCTTTGAATCACCAAAGTTAAGTGAAGCTCGCAGGAGCAGCACCTGCCCCCCACGAGCTACGAGCACTGGCGTCCATCACCAGGATTTGATGTGGAGCAGTCGCTTCAGCTCCTGGCTTTGTGCAGGGGGCAGGCTGTTGATATCCTGGCCACAAAATGGGGATGAAAAGAGATTAAGAGGTACCGGAAATTAACACCTTTTTCTGCCGTGGTTGTGAAAGCAGCTGGTTGGCGGCGGGCGGTATCGCATTCGCCCACCCCCCATTAAACCCCAGCTTTTCTGACAGTGCGGTGGCCAGATCAACGGAGGGGATATGGCCGTCTTCGCCTCACGAGCAGGGCACGGCGTTTGCTGGCACCCTCCCTGCTTCATCTGCAGTGTCTGCAACGAGCTGCTGGTCGACCTGATCTACTTCTACCAAGATGGGAAGATCTACTGCGGCAGGCACCACGCCGAGTGCCTCAAGCCCCGCTGTGCGGCGTGCGACGAGGTAAGAGCCAGCTCACCCCGACTTCTGTCCACTTAAAAGATATATCCTGCTATGGGTGCTACCCATGGGGATGGCATGAGAGGGTTCCCCTTGCCAACTGGAGGGTATTTCCCCTCCATCCACCCTGGTAGCGGTGGGTCCGTTAGCACAGGGAGCCTCTGCATGGAGGTGTGCACACAAAATATGACAGTTTGGCTTTTCCAGGGGTTCATACAAGCTTTTCCTGGGGTTTCAGGTGAGCATCTTGGGGATTTTTAGTTGCAGTTTGCCTGTTGTTGTTCTGAGAGAGGTCCTCATCTAAATGCAGGATCCGGGGAGGCTTTCCATGAGGATTTCCAGTAACGGCACATCCTCCGTGCCTTGTGATTTTAGCTCAGCTGAGTGTCGTGGTCCTTCCTTCTCCTCCGTCTCCCCAGAAGAAGATTCTGGTGAGATGAGTGCTGTGTTTCTTACAAGACAGTAGTGTTTGAGTACACGCTGAGCTGAAATAGGCTTTAAGAGAGGCGATTAACGGGCTATAGGAAGCTGAACAAATGGAATACAAAATGAATATAGAAAACCGTACAGAGTCGCCTCTTGAGCATTTCTCAAGTGTCAATCTCTGTTTAAAAGGCTGGTGAAGGAAATTGTTCTGGCTTTTAAAGTTATGAAAACCATAGTGTGGAAAACCATGTGTACTGTAAAATACCGTGTCCCATCTATGCAAGCATGTAATAGTAAAAATCCAAGGCTATATGCACTTCAGATATAAAGAACGTTGACGTATGTATCCAATTAAATTTGTAATGTTAACAGTAAAAAAACAACTCCTAACCATTTGACTGGCCCTATTTCCTTGTGGCTTAGGCTGGGTAACTTTTTCTCATGTATTTTTTATCCTTGCAAATTCTCATACAAGTCTTTCATTCAGCTCCTTCTTTAACACACACTTCTTCCCCTGAAACATCCAGCACTAATTGTGAGAAAGAGTAACTCAGGGGTAAGAGGAACTGCAGGGGAAAAGCTCTCGGTGTGACCTGTGCTGGGACAGAGAGCCAGGGAGCAGAGCTGGACTGCTGCTTGCTCCTTGCAGCTTTGGGAGTGGAGATGGGGTGGGGATGAGAAATAGAGACAGCAAAAAAAGCATCTGATGGAACCATTTCCAATGGCTGTTTCACCAACCCACTCTTAACAGTGCTCCGTGCCTCCGTTTCCCCGCTGGTATAATGACTGCTAATCATTGTTATGAATACACGGGCTGGGTAGAGACACTGGTAAGGAGGCAGGTAGCTCTGTCTTCTCTCCCCTCCAGAGAGCTGCCACTTCTCCTTGTGTTTTCACTCATCCTTGTACTAGGGTCTCTGTTTCAGAGATGGGTAAATGTGTTTTAGTAAGCAGCTGCTCTGTTCTACAGAAGTCCACCAGATCGATAGGTTGTATATAAGCGTGTTTATTACCCTGATCGACCCTTTCTGCTGATGGATGTGCTTAGAGAATGTTACTGCAAGCTGCGCTTTGTAGTCCGTGCACTAATGCAGTCCTGAGCTATTTGCATTTTAATGGATTTCCTTAAGAAGTGATGGGTGCCCCTGCTGCAAGCCACATGGGAGTTTCCCATGCAGGACGGGGGGGTTGGCTATAAAATTTGGAGGTTGTATGAGCAAAGGAGCACAGCTGCTCTGCACAGGCAGGAGACACGAAGGTTGGCACCTGTATCCCAGGTCCCCTTTCTGACCGACTCTGTTCCACGTTTGTGTTTCCCCCCACAGATCATTTTTGCCGATGAATGCACCGAGGCCGAAGGGCGGCACTGGCACATGAAGCACTTCTGCTGCTTTGAATGCGAGACGGTGCTGGGGGGGCAGCGGTACATCATGAAGGACGGCAGGCCCTACTGCTGCAGCTGCTTCGAGTCCCTCTACGCCGAGTACTGTGACACCTGCGCCCAGCACATCGGTACGTGCTGCTGCCTCGGCTCCAGGGCCAGCGCGGGGCGGGAGGGAGCGGGGCAAACCGCTGCTTGGAAGGTTGTTTCTGGCAACAAGAGCTGTGGCGTTAAGTCTTTGACAATGACCTGGGGCTGCAGGCAGAACTGCCTGCAGCTGGGATTTGCTCCAGCCCTGCGGCATCTGAAGAGGTTTGTGCCCCTCTCGCATCCCACCAAGGAGTTAGCACAGTAATTTGTTTGGTTAAACCGCTGTTTATCCCTTTTTATGGTCAGAGAGGGGAGGACTATCAGAGAGAACAACCTCAGGAGCTGTTACAACTAGTGAAAACTTTCTCTAGCCTAATATAATGCACGTTTTTTTCCCCTTTAAATCTCATTTTCCTGTAAACAGCCTGGCTCTTCGACTCTCAGATTTTTCCCAGCCGAGCTTGCCAAACTCACTTGCATGAGTTAATGAGCTACTGACAGGAAAGATGCTTGTTCATTCATCATTATTGTTTCTGTTTGCTTTTTTTAATCAACCCACAGATAGATGTTCTCAGACAGAAAAAAAAAACTCATCAGAGTCAATTTATGTTTCTAGAACAGTGATTGAAAATGTACTTTATTCTGGGGGTTAGCTGTCCCCCCAGCACTCGGCGGGTAGTAAGCCGGGTGGGCTGGGAAGCCACCTCTCTGCTCTCCCGATCCTGTTTGCCATTTGGCTGAGCATTTGCTTGCGGGTGGGCGGGCAGCCCTTTCTTTGTCCGTGGAGGTGAGCTCACGTGTTCGAATAACTCATAGGCTGCTGGGAAAGAAGAAAAAACAACCATTTTGCTCTTGTGCAGCAGCCAGATGGCACAGGGAGGAAGACTCAGGGCTTCAGCGAAGCACTTGGAGGACACATTTGCTGTGACCTGCAGCACATCCTTCCCGAAAGCTCAGCTGTGGAGCGGTGAAGAAGCAGCTGTTAATGCTTCTCGAACGCTTCCTTCTCTCGTGCTTCCCCCATCTGCTGTCCTCCCCTCCGTCCAGCCAGCTGGAGCCTGCTGACTGTCAGGTTTCGGGGCAAAATGCCTGTTTTGGTGCATATCTGCACATTTCTAGCAAAGGAGGGACTGCAGCCATTTTGCTGCAAGTTGCTCATAGTAGTCACTGAGTGTTGTGCTTAAGAGCCACACAAATCAGAGGTAAGCATGTGCTTAAGACTTGTAAGGCTTGGGCTGGGTAGCCGAGGACAGAGTGAGGAGGCTGTGCTCCTTCCTCTGCGAGATGGCTTCAGGGCATTGGAAAAGGAGCTGATAAAATCCCACCCACTGTCTTGTCCACAAGTGTGGCACTCCAGTTATATAAAAGCATTTCGCTCATTATAAGGGAAGAAAAAAACCCAATTACACTAAACCAAATCTAGCTTGGAACAAAACAGACCATTAATGTACTGTTCATTTGTAAAACACCCAGCAGCATTCGCCCCCCCCGCCCCCAGCGACACGGCTGTGGCGGGTGTGCAAGCACATGCTGTTGCACCCGTGCGGTGCAGCACCCCGCCGTGCCACCCAGCCCGTGCCGTGCACGCCAGTTTCTCAGGTAATGGGGGCTTTTGCCATGAACAGCAGCTTAAACAAGTGAATAAACGTTATAATTGAAAGCCCGGGAGCTTTGCTCACAGCTCTGAGCAAGAGCGATGCGCGTGCAGCAGGCATGTGCTCCTCAGGGTTTTGCTGGTAGGGGACAGACTCACTGCATCAATTCCTTTACTTAACCCAAGGGGGGCTGGTGGGGGCAACCCGGGAAATTTGGCTGGGTGAAAGGCAAGGGTGTGTGCTCAGATCCTTGGGGCCGGCTCTTTGCGCTCCCTTTTGGAGAAGGGGTAGCCAAAATAAAGTTAGGATGGGGCCGCAGTAGCAGCAAGGGACAGGGATGTCATCTGCTCTGTTACATACTTAGCCAAGGCAGCACAAATTCCTCATTATGGTTCAGTTGGAGGCTTTTTGTTTTTTTTAAATAGGGAGCATATTATTGCTTTGACTTCAAGGACTTTATGGAGAACTTCTTGCATTCCTTTGCTTTATGATCGGAAATATCCCCATTTAATATGAAATAGCTGGAGGCTTGGTTCTGCTGCCTTTCCCAACGTTGAGTAACTCCCAAGCAAAGGCCTGCAGACTGCAAGGAATTAGAAATGGGCTTAACTTCATGCGTCGGAGAAACCCTGCTGAAGGGTTTTGGAGAGTGAACTCGGGTGCATGTCGCTTGTAGGGGATGCACATGTTAAGTGCAGTGTGAAGTGATGTACGCAGGCTGACTGACGCTGTGCATCTTCCCCCTCAAGGTATCGACCAGGGCCAGATGACGTACGACGGCCAGCACTGGCACGCCACCGAGACCTGCTTCTGCTGTGCGCAGTGCAAGAAGTCCCTGCTGGGACGGCCCTTCCTGCCCAAGCAGGGGCAGATCTTCTGCTCCAGGGCCTGCAGCGTTGGCGACGACCCCAACGGCTCCGACTCCTCCGACTCAGCTTTCCAGAGCGCGCGAGCCAAGGAGTCCCGCCGCAGTGCCAAGATCGGCAAGAACAAGGGGAAAGGTGAGGAGGGGGCGCGCAGCCCATGCAACCAGCTGCAGGTCACCTCCAACCGCCTCTCCACCGACGTGGACCCGCTGTCCCTGCAGATGGATTTGCTGAGCCTGGCCAGCCAGACGCCGAGCCTCAACAGGGAGCACTTGTGGAGGAGCCGGGACGAGCTCTATCACTATGGGAGCAAAATGGAGCAAAGTCAGTCCCAAAGCCCTTTGCAGCTTCTGAGCCAGTGCAACATAAGGACCTCCTATAACCCCAGCCAGGTCCCGGGCTCGCAGCCGGAATTATGGGCGAAACATTTCAGCAACCCAAAGAGGAGCTCCTCGCTGGCGATGAAGAGCCACGGCGGCAGCTTCATCCAGGACTGCAGAGAGGACTACTACTCGGGGAGGCTTCGCTCACAAGAGAGCTACAGTGACATGTCCAACCAGAGCTTCCCTGAGACCAGAGGAAATCTTAAAGTCCCCAAGTATGAAGAGGAAGAGGAAGGCGGGATGCCGACACCGCAGTGCCGCACCCGGCACCCCATCAATGCCCTCAAGTTCTCAGAGGACCTGACGCCCACCGAGCAGACTCCCCGCGGCTCCATGGAGTCCCTCGCCCTCTCCAACACAACAGGTATGTCACCCCTGCTCTTGTCACCCTGCGGCCACCCCAGGACCTCCTCTGTGCAGTGGGGTCCCCTGTGCTCCAGGTCAGTGCCACGGCAGGTGTCTTCCCATTACAGGGGTGACCGGCAGCTTGGGGACCATGGCTTGGTGCCATGGGCTTGCCTGCCCAGCCGTGGTATGCCTGGCAGCCTCCTCTCGCTTTGCTTGCTTGTTTACCAAATGCAGAGCTTTATAGATGGCTGGCCTTTCTGTGTAGCTCAAAACAAATGTTTTAAGCTCTTTAATCCTCCCTTTTGTGAAGAGGGGGGAAAAATCAAGGCCAGCTGCTAATGCAGAGGCAGATTCCAGCCTTCAGCGCTTGAAGGACTGCTGTCAGCTGCCCTTGTGGGCTAAAAATATTTTTAAATGCTTTGAAATAGGCCCAGTTAACCCCTTTTGCATGTTTACACAGTCCTTGAGCACGTGACTAGTTAAAAAATTCCTTCCCCTCTATGCACAGCTCTTCTTCTCCTCTTCCCCAATCCCCTGGTAGAAACTGCATGGAAAAGCCAGGCGCGATGCTTGTCCTGTCAGGCTGCGCCCCTTTCTCATGAGCGCATCCCAGGGTAATTTTTCTCAGTCCTTTGACCCCAAACGTGTTTGGGTTTCATGTTGCGGCTGCGGGGATGGGTGTACGTGCACGGACGTGTCTGTGTTGGGGCTCTGGTCCGCAGCTCGGCGCTGGGGCGGCTCAGCCCCCTGCGTGCGCCGTCCTGCAGCCTGCTGTAGTTTGTATTATCAGATGGCTGCACTTGTCTGGCACAGCTATTGCTTGCTTCCGAGTCCCTCAGCAGAAAACTTCGCAGAAAAGAAAATACCGAGCCTAGTTTGCTCGCCAAAGATATACTGCCTTGCTTTTTCTTTGCTGCTCTCCCGGCTTTCCTCTGTTCCAGCCATGCGTTGCTTGGATTCGGGCAAGCCCTGCGCCTGCTCCCTGCAAAATAGAGCCTGTCCGTCTTGCTGTCATGGGCAGTGAGCACACTGCAGGGTGTTTGGGACCCGGTCCCAAGGGTCCCCCTGCGGGACGCTGGCACTGGGTGGTGGGGATGTGCCAGCAAGCGTCGCCCAGCCCCCCGAGAGCTGAACACCGCTGAACCCGAGCTCTGGGCTCTGCCCCGCCTGGACGGACAGGTTTGCTCTGCTACGCCCGTGCCTCCTCGCCTTGCTCCTGGGTTTTGGTGTGTTTGTTTAGGGAAGTTGCCAGCCCCGTGCCAAGATGTGAAATGATCTCTGTGTTCAGCCAGGATCTCCCTAACTGTCAAGTGATAAAGCAGGGGGGAGAGGAGAAGCTAATGAGTGGGAGAGGGTTTTGCTCAAACAGCCTTGGATATACACGGAGGCAAAATAGATGTGAAATGGCAAGGGAGTTGGGAATTGCTCGCCAAAACAGGGTTTCCCTAAGCAGAGCTCCACGTTTCCAAAGCTACTTGCGTTCCTGAAAACTCCTGTTGTGTAAACCCCATCAGTACAAAGAGTCTTGAGCAACACCAAGTTCAGATGAGCAATCCCTGAGTATTGAAGGGGTGGATGCATGCTTTGGAGCTGAAGTGTAACAGGTTATTGGGGATACAGGTCAAGAGACAGGAAACATAGCAAGACCTTCATATTAGAGTGAAAATCATGCTGTCCTTCATTTTAGAAACCTCTTTTTTAAATGCTGGGAGGGACACCTTCCAAAGGCATCATCCTCCATGTATAGCCAAAGTATGAATTTCCTTATGGGCAGTGCCTGCCTTAACGACTCGGTTCTTTCCTGCTTTCTGGAGCAGATGCTCAGCATGATGAGGCTTGCAACAAATTTAAGCAGTTCCTCTGCAGAGTGAGGTGATAACATTTTTATTAATGTGTAAGATTCTAATAATTTTCCTTGCTCTGGGACCTGGCTCAGCGCGAGCTGGGGGGTACTGCAGCAGTAACAGGCAGCTCCCCCAGGGTCATGTGTGCAGTTATGGAGGACACAATTATCATCCCATTTAATTGGCAGTGTTCTGAGGACAGGGAGATTCAGTGACCTGGCCAAGGTCTGCAGGAGAATAGGTTTTTGGGCAGGGGGGTGTCAGGGCACAGCACCCCGCTGCCTGGCTTTTCCCATCCCACACTCCCTGCCACGGCCAAGCAAGCTGCCCACCGAGCACCCCCACAAAACTCCCCCCAACACAGCCCAGGGGTCTGGCTTGCCCCATGCCCTCCACCCTGCATGTCCCAGCTCTGCTTTGCAGGAAACTCCCAGACATCCACATACAAGGTCCCTTCAAGCTACTGATGCTGCACAGTTGCTCCACCTTATAAAGTGAAATAATTAACACCGCATCCATCTAACTTTTTATGGCATTGCTGAAAACACTTTTTTTTTTTTATAGGGAGCTGAAGGGCAAACAGTCCCTGACCTGCAGAGCACACGTTAAAAGCTGGTCCCTCCCTAGCAGCAGATTTTGCTGTGATGTTTCTATTCCAACTTAACTACTAATTAGCCGGAGACATCAGTAAAAGCAGACATAAGTAAAAGCAGATAACTCTCGGGGTGTGCAGCGGTAGTTCCTGTCCGCTGGCCAGAAGGCTGCCTCCTGTGAATAGATGCTGTCCCTATAATATTTGCAATAGCGTTCAGTGCCAGACTGGGGGTCACCCATGGGGTGGGTCGTTCAGGATCTGCGTGACCCCAAGTTTCCTGTGGGACCCCAAGTTTTCACCTTACCAACCAGGCTCTACTTAATCTCTTTAAAGCCAGCTCCTCATGGGTTTGTAAAGAGGTGTGACACCATGTTAATCCTGGGCACTTGCCCTTCAAGTGCTCAGTCGTGCTCTGCTGTCTCACGGTGGGCAGTAGTGCACCAGCAGACACCCGAGCTGCAGAGGTAGCTGTGACCCTCCTTGTGCTCTGTTTCAGGGTTTGAATTAGATGGGAGTGTCTCTGCTGTCCTGTTTTGCGCTTGTGTAATTGCCACAAATGCTGATGTGATTTAAACACATCCACTGGCAAAGGGCAGAGTTTCCTGCTGGTGGAGGGCATCTCTCCTTTCCTCCCACTTTTCTGTTTGAAAATCCCTTTTCTGCCATCAACTGAAGGCTACGACAGACTCCAGCCCGCTACAGCTTCTTGGAGACTGGGTCCTCCTCCTGCCCAACATGGACATTAGATGAAGAGACAGAGAGCAAAAATATTTCCCAGTACATTTTCCAAGAAACAGCCCATTTTTGCTGATTTTGTATTATCTGTTATGTTTTATTTCCTTTGGCTGCTTTTGCCTTTTTTTTCTTTTTTGTAATGGCATTAGCAACAATACAAAACAGTGGATGCTGTAGCAATGTTTACCCTATAACTCCCTTTATTAAGCAATCAGGACGATGCTAAGATGGAGTTTGTCCAGGAACCTTTTCTCATGAGGAAGAGCCTGATCTGACCAGAGGTTAATCACTTCCCAGAAGATACTTGGTCCATCACAGCCCTGCTCCCAGTGCTTGCACTCTGCCTTGCTCTGCTTGTGCTTGATTTGCCCTCTAAAAATGTTTTGCAGGCGCTGTATGTGCCTAGCAGCTGAATTAGAAATCAAGAGCTGATCTCTGCTGATTCCAAGGAGTCATTTCCACAAAATGCCAGCTGGTCAAATAGCCCACTTAAGAAAGTACCTGCGGGCTAAATGTCTCTGGGAAGAGTCTCTGTGTGCAGCTTGCAGAGAGCAGGAGTGCTTTGGAGGTAGAAGTTGTGTTGAACAGTGACACTGTTCTATGCAGAAGGAGAAATGGATTTTAAGTATTCCTTGAGAAAATGAGTTTGGGTGAAGGTAATAGCTTCATCTGTCTCAGGCATAAATCCAGGGAAAAAAGATGTTACACTGGTGCCGTGACAGGGTGGAATGTGATTTCACATGTATGGCACACATTTCTTCTGTCATCTGTGTTGTGAGATGCCCAGAGGCCCCAAATAGCTTGTTTTTCCAGGACTAAACAACAACTGTGATATACCCAAAAAGCAGAGAGAAAAAAAAGTATGAATACGCACATGGGTTGGCACTGATCCCTGCAGATCTGAGTTGCAGAGTGACCTGACGGCATCATCTGTCTCCAGTCCCCTCTTCTTCCTCTGCCTGAGGAGGAGCTGGGGGGGCGGGGGGGGAAAGAAAAAAATCCCTGTTTCTCAGGGGTTTATTTTCCAGAGAAGGGTTCAATGGCCCAGCCTCTCCTGCACGGGGGGCTTGGGAGCAGCTCCTGAACACCCTCAGGGATGGCAGTGAGGGGCTTGGGGTCTGGGGGCTGGTCCCCGTCCCCATGTCTTCCGTGGCACTGCATCCCATGGGTGCTTCTCTCCTCCCCTGGCTGGAGAGGGCAGCTGCCCTGGGCACTTCAGCTGAGTTATGCGAGCCAGAAAATGACACATTGGCTGTTCCTGACTTTTTCTAAGAAAAAGGAGGCTCCCAGCTCTCCAGCACGCTCCTACCACCCTCTTTCCCCTAGACACAGGCAGCGTAAAACTGCTTCTGAGTCAGAACATAGGATCCTTGGGGGGATTTCTTGGAATTTTGAGACCCAATTATAACATTCCCCAAACCAAGCTGGGTCAATTTGAAAGCCAACATGTGAAGACAGAGGTTTTCCATCCCAAAGGGCCAATGCCGAAACTGCCAGGGATATGGTGTAGTTGGGAACTGTCAGTGTTAGGTTAATGGTTGGACTAGGTGATCTTCAAGGTCTTTTCCAACCGAGATGATTCTGTGATTCTGCGAACATTTCTTCTCCCCCTCGCCCGCCTTTTTGCCTCTCAGCAGTGGGAGGTTTGGCGTGTTTACCGTGGGGGCCAGCCACGTGCACGCCTTCACCCTTTCAGTGTCACACACGGACGTGCCGAAGCACATGGGGTAACAACCAAACCAGAGGGAGAGCTGAAAGGAACTTGTGGAAGATGTTGTCAGGGGAAGCAATAGCACATCATCCCCATCCTGGCCTGCTGGCTATCCCGCCTTGTCTGGGGAGAGCGTAGGAGCTGGTGGTGGTGATGAAGGGGGTTTCAGGGGTGCTTCTAGGTTAAAATCCAACCCCTTTCCCAGGCAGCACCCATGCAGGGACTTCTTTCAGTGAGCCGGACAGAGGGACTGATCGAGTGGGAGATACACCCTCGCACCCTTGGGGTGGCACGCAGGGGCACACTGTGGGAGGCTGGCGGGACCGTGACCTGCTTGGCCGAGCACTCTGTTTTCCCCCAAATTGTTTACTTTCCACAATTTCCACTTACATAAGGGTTCTGCTTTATTTCTGCACGCCCCGAGGTCGCTCAGAAGTGAGACGAGGCTGAGCTATAAACAAAGCCCTGGGCAGGCTGTTTCTCCTTAAGTTCCTTTTTAGTCCTTGGGGTTGAACTTGAAATAAACCCTGCTTCAGGGGTGGTGAGGATGCGTCTGCCTGGTGCTGTGGAAGGGAGAAGGCTCTGACATGGGGGGCTGGACATGAGAGATGCCATACCGTCCCTTCCTGTGCCTCTATAGCTGCACTTAAACTCTGCCTGGCTGGCCTGGGCGCAGGGTTTTGGTGCAGGCAGGCACCTATATGGGTATCAGGTGGTGAGGGCTGCGATGCACAGGTGTACAAATACGCTATGATAAACGTAAAGGCAAGAAGCAAGCATCAGCATAGCCCTGTTTGTTTGCAATATCCTAAGTCAGGATGTTTTGCATTCCCCCACCAGGGTGAAGCAGATGATGCTATCTCTGCAGTGGGATGCTGGCTGCGGCAGGGCCTCACCCTGTGTCAGCCCAGCTTCGCGGGGAGTTTAATTTAATGGGGCCTGGGACCTGATTCCCCTCATGGGGGGGCTTCATTCCCAGCCTCACACCCAGCGTACGTGCTCTCTGCGGCCCCTCTGCTGGCATTTGCCAAGTGGTTTAATAATTCATAATTAATGCAACTTGCAGCCCCGGTTTAGCAAAGCAGACAGTGAGATTTAAGCGCCTCCGAGTGCTTTGTTGTGGCAAGGTTGTAGAGGTGATGCTCATGAGGAATATCTTTGTGCCATCGCTTTGCTTATTCAGTTGTTATTTCCCTTGGCAGTGTTTTATGGGATAAACATGGTTCTTAATAGGGGTGGGGAAGGACTTCAGAGGGGATTGTACAGCATGTTCTTAGCAAACCTTAATGTTAACCAGAAGCCTGCTTTGTGTTCCCGGCACCGTAGCCAGCTCGAGTTTTATATCAAACACCCGCAGACGAGCTACAGCTTTCACTTGTGCTCATCCGAAAGGCGTGTGTTTCCATGGCTCCGGGGTGAAATATTGAGCGTGGCAGCCCCATGCAGCGGAGAACGGCAGCAAAATAACCTGCTGTGTCCACGTGCGCCGCAGTGCTGGCTCCAATCTGCCCGCAGGACAGCCACCAGCCAACGCACCACGCTGGTGACAGCAGATGCCACATTTCCTCTTCCAGTGGAAGAGCCTCCAGGGTAGGCGCCGAAGGATGTGCTCGGTGTCTCAGAGCATCATTTTGCAGAAGGAAGGTCTGGCAGGGTCAGCACATCACCCCTGGGTTTGCACCCCTGGAAAGGGCTTGGTGATGTGGTAACAACCATCCTGCGCCGTGGACCAGAGCAGGTCTCCTGCTCCCCTGGATGGCCTCGGGAAACAGATTCTCAGGTTTCCTTGTTAGAAAAAAATCACTGCTTCGTGGTGGGGTCTCCCCTCGTGTGCTCTTTCTTCCAGGTTAGGGCTCGCTCAGGTTATTAGCTGTGTTCCCAGATGAAACACTTCATTAAGAGGGAGCTGCAGCAGCTGTAAATAAATACTGGTAATTCAAGAAGATTGGGCCTCAATGCACTGGTGTAGCTCTGAAATGGCAAATGACCGCAGGAGAGGAGGGTCGATGCCACCTTTGCCTGCCCAGGGCAGTGCAGGACCGGAGATCCAAAGCTGCTCTGCCTGTGCCCGGGCACCCGCCGCCTTCGAGTGCCTGGGAAACCCTAGTGCCGGAGCCTGCCCTGGCCATCTTCTGCTGTGGTTGCACAGAAGGAGTTTTCTTCTTTCTAAGCTTAAATTTTCCTTGAAGGAGTTGCAGTTTCTCCAGGCCTGGAGAAAAATGTATTTCTCTCCTCTTTGCAAGCATTTTTTTTCACATTTGAAGGATGCTATTAATATCCCCTTCAGCCTTCTATTCTCTAGACTAAACAACCCCTGCTCTTTCAAACTTTATTCCTAGGTTATATTTTCTAGATGAAATTTTTCAGATAAATGGTTATTGCTGTTCTCCGAACTCACTGCAGTCAAACTGGAGCGCTCCTGGCTTGCTCCTGCTATGCCTTGATGAGGTTTTGCAGCTCCTCGGAGAGGGGCAGGATCATTTAGGGAGCTTTGAAAGACTAAGCTGGGCCTAACCCCCACTCATTTACACCTTGCATTGGTGTAAATGTAAAATTAAGCCTGGAGGCACCTTTGTGTTTTGCATCGGTTAGAAGTTTCATCCTCGACCTGGTACTTGACCTCGACCTGCTCTGGGCACTGTAAGAGCCATGCAGAGCTCTGGGTGCCTTCAGTGATGCTGTAAAAGCACAGCTTTGCTCCTGAGTGAGTGGAAGAACTCCTTTGCTGCTACTGTGAGCAGATAAAACAAAATTTCCATGGCTCCTGGCCGTGCTGCTTGCTGGGTCACTTGCTAGTGTGGCTCTGAAAAAAAAGGCTTGTGCACATGCAGCCTGCCAAATCTGCCTGGGAAGATGCATTTGGCCCCCAGCAAGGAGTATTTCCCACTCTGTCGTATGGAGGAATGAAGCTGTTCTCAGGGTGGCTTTGCTGCAGCCTTCCGAGCACAGGCTCCATCGTGCCCTGAGCTTCGTGTGCTGGCAACGGTGGTGTACGTGCTCTGTACTGGATTCCTCTTATAATCGACATTTTCCCAGCGATTCAAGATCTTAAAATATATGTGCTTAATTATAATCAGGCTGTCTGGATGAACAGCCAGAAACATCCCCTGGACCTAATAATCACTGATTAAACCTTGCACTCCAAGCATGAGCTGTACGTGTATCACAGGCTCCTTGTCTGAAATTGCTGCCCCCAGTGCTGACCAGCACTGTGAAGGGGAAAAGACAAAAGCATTCATGGTGTCTGCTAGAGGGGTGTGCAGGGGGCTTGAGACCCCCATCCTGCATAAACTAAATCTGTCAAGCGCTGGCTCTGTCTTTCCCAGAGCCAGAGCCCCCCACTTATCGTGGCTTGCTTTGCTCCCGGCAAAAAGAAATACAGGTTTCACTGCAGGTCGTCTCGCTTGGCCTCCATGGTTACGTGCAGTGCTCCTGCCGGTGATATGAAGGACACAGATATGTCTTGCTTAATTTGAAAATACTGTCTCATTCTTCCCATGTTTCCAGAGCCTCTCCCCAGATGCTTGTTTTTATTGTCGCTGGATGCAGGACCAGAGGAGAGAGGTGACCCGTGGGTACCATCCGATGCGGCTGGCTGCGAAGCACCGGCTCGCCCCGTGCCCCTGCGAGGCGGGATGAGGTTGGCCCCTTTCAAAAGATGCTGCCAAAATCAATTTGCTGACGCTGCAGAAGCATCCTGCAGTGTTTGGATCTGTATTCCTGCACAGCGCTGCCGTTACGCGTTCTTATTGCGGAGCTGCGCCAGTTCTCTTAACGAAGGGTTGCATAAATGTCACCAAGGGCTCATTTTCTTTGGCGTCAGCTATTGTCTGACAGATCTGATTAAGGCCACATTCAGCTGTCAGCAGCCATGATTCACGTTCGGATCAGATCCGTCGGCAACCCCACAGTTATTCTGGCTTTTTGGGAGGTCTTTGCGCGTGTTCCAGAGTTGCTTTTCTCTCCGGGGGGGCTGCTGGACTCCTCTGTGGTGGCACAGGAGGCCCACGGGGAGCAGTGCCTGATGTGACAAACAGCATCACTGGGATCAAAGGCAGAAGATCATGGTTCCAGCAGGGAGGTGGCGTGTGCTGGGAATCGCTTGCTCCCGTGATGGGAGCAGGGAGCGCAGGCGGGCAGGTCCTCGGAGGGGACGGGGAGCCCAGCCAGGACTGTTTCCAAAGGGTGGTCAGCAGGGTTGGGTCAGCTCACTTGAGATCAGTGCGGCTTAGGAAAAAAAAGCATGAAGCTTTTCAGAGTGTCCTTTTAGAAACAAAACATGGCTTTAACTTTTTTTTTAACCCAGCCTCTCCCTTTTCCTGTGGTGTTCAGGAATCGCCTTTGCTTTACCTTCCTCTGTAATCATAAACTCCAGAAACATCCCCATTAACAGCAGAAAAGCAAAGGAGCAGAGAGAAATGGCTGCGGCGGCTGGGACTCAGGGAGCAAAGCCAAATCATGTGAGACCCAGTGGCGGCTTGTGCTCGAGTGCTAAAGCTCTCCCTGGTGCCACCGAGGGGAGGATTTGGAAAACCTTGCCCGTCTTTGCAGGATCTGTTGATCTTTTTAAGGCTGAGTCCAAAGAAACCCTGAAGCGGCTCATGAGCGGGGTTAGTGACAGCAGCCCTTGTTCTTGTTCAGGTTTGGCAGGCAGCAGCTAATGCTGAAGGAGCTGAGCTCTCGATGAAATGTAAGCAGCTTTTGTTAAGGGAAAAAGAAGTTTATTCTTGAATTGAGGGCTGGGTTGTTGTTTTTTTTAATTAATTTGCAAAGTCGTAAATTCTCGGTGATTGCATAAGGGCTGTGCGTCATGTTGAAAATCCTGCTGATGGTGCACGGCTCTCCGCGTTTGGTCTGCACGGGGAGGTTGTCGGAGAGGGATGGCGAGAAAAGCGCCAAAGCAAACACTCTGCGTTTGATTTGGGATGAAATGGATTTCCTTTCAAATAGCTTGCGAAACGTGTTGTCCTGAGCTTGCAATGCAAGCACTGAGTGCTGCCAGTTGTCAAGCCAACATGGAGATAGTCAGAAAATAGATAGAAAACACCCAGAAAACAGGCCAAGGACTAGGGTGACGTGGGGTGTGTTGAGTTTCTCATTGATGGGCACATGCTGAGCAGACACCACACTTCTCTGCTGCCGGGTGAAGGCTTTCTGGGCTGGAAGAAAGCACCTTGCAGGAGCTGTGGGCTGGAGGAAAGCGCCTTGCAGGAGCTCAGAGCTGGCTGGCACATGGGAGAGACCCAGTGGGTCACCTTTCTGAGCAGGGCAGCCCGTCAAGGTGGAGCTGCTGTTCCTGGCTTTGTGCCCATATGCAGCTCTCTGGATATCTGCAGGGATAGTCTGACCCTCCTGCTGCTTACAGGGAGCTCCATCAGACCCTCTCGGGCTCAGGTGTTTCCTCACCTCCTGGGAAACCCAACTGCATGCACATGGCCAAGGCTGCACCTTCGGTCTTCCCACGGGTGTCATTCAGGGGATCTGTGCGGTGCAGCATGGTGACAAGCCTGAATAAGTCAGTGGCCCCGTTTTCAGCTGCCCCAGACGTTGTTCAGTCCTTCAAAACATGTCATCATTGCACAAGGTGTGGGTGCCGGATCATGGCACCCTAGTTATCTCAGCGTGCAGGAAGCCTCAGGTTACCTCTGACGCATGATTTCTCACTGGCATCACTAGTTATTCCTATCAAGTTGCAGACAGCATAGACATATGGGGAAGTAAGTCGTGAAAAGCAGCTTGGAGTTCAACTCAAAACACCTATAATTGGTGTGATTTCCCCAAAGGAGGAACTGCCTGCTCTTAAAAAAAAAAATAATTTTAAAAATCATCCTCTTGAAGGGCTCTTCAGGACAGCATCTAAACCACTGAGTTATTTTTTAAAGCAAAAGTCTTGGGCCAAACCCAGAATTCTCCCCGCATCTCTGCTGATAGAAAATTTTCCTTCTTAACTCTTTTTTTTTTTTTTCTTCCTTTCCCCTTTCCCTGCAAAGGCCTCTCTGCAGATGGTGGAGCCAAGCGCCAGGAGCATCTCTCCAGGTTCTCGATGCCTGACCTGAGCAAAGACTCAGGCATGAATGTCTCGGAGAAGATGAGCAACATGGGGACCCTGAACTCCTCCATGCAGTTTCGAAGCGCCGAGTCCGTCCGCAGCCTGCTGTCGGTGCAGCAGTACCAGGACATGGAGCCGAACCTGCACAGCCTCGCCAGCCCCCTCGGGTACCGAGAGCGGCCGTCGCATGGGCGGATGCACCAGAGCTTCGATTATGGTAGCGGGGTGTCCGGGGGTAAGTTGGGGGCACAGGAGGGCTCAAGGCATGCCCCCATGAGCGAGCGCACACGCCGGCGAACTAACCTTCGGGATGATGATCGGCATTACCGCCCACACCGGCCCCGGCGGTCTCGACGTTCCCGGTCAGATAACGCCCTGCACCTGGCCAGCGAGCAGTGCTGCCGGCTGAAGGAGAGACCCTCGCTCCGAGCCAGGGAAGACTACGACCAGTTCATGCACCAGAGGAGCTGCAGAGAGACGGTGGAGCAGGGTCCCCGCAGGGACGTCTACGGTCACTGTCCCCGGACGGTGTCGGATCTTGCCTTGCAGAACCACTTGGGCGAGAGATGGGGGCCCTACTTCGCTGAATACGACTGGTGCTCGACCTGCTCCTCCTCTTCTGAGTCTGACAACGAGGGCTATTTCCTCGGGGAGCCAATTCCCCAACCTGCCCGCCTCCGGTACGTAACCAGTGAGGAGCTCCTGCACAAGTATGGCTCATACAGCATGCCCAAGTCTTCCACGCTGGGTGGCAGGGGACAGTTGCACAGCCGGAAAAGACAGAAGAGCAAAAACTGTATCATATCCTAATGGCATCCTTGCCAGGCACCTTGGCAGAATGTAAATTAACTCACAAACTTGCACTGTTTTAGATCATTTAAGCGCTTTTATTGTAACAAAAAAGACCCGAAGAGTAGGGATTTGTAAGGAGGTTGTAGACTGGCTTCTATAAATAGTCATAATCCTGGGCACCATGAATATATTTTGCACATCTTACTTTGGAGGCAAAAAAAAAGAAAAAGTTCACTTTAGCCTGTAATATTTACCCAGTAGTTTTTCCTCTTTCTCCCAAATATTGCCACCCTTTTGAGTTCTGTTTGTCCATACGTTTTGGTTACCACTGTTGACTCTCAACATCAGTTTGCCGGTAGCTTTTGCTTTCTATCACGTTTTTGTTTCCCATTAGCCATGTTGGTAGGTAATTTGTCTCTCGGACAGTGTGGGAGCCTAAGTTATTTCCATCATTGTTGTAAATGCAATGTAAATGAGAGTTTGGAGAAAATATTTTTGTATTTTGTAATATCAGAGGAATTTCTATATCTTAGGAGTCACTGGGAAAATGCATGCACATTCAGAATTGTTTTCAGCCAGAGCTAACCCAACAGTACTTTGGACCCCCCTTTCCATTTCATCATCAGATTTCTTAAGTATATCAGTGAGAGTTTGAGTTGTCATTTGTTTTGAGGGTTGTTTTTTTTTTAAACCTTTTTTCTGTTCTTTTGTTTTGATCCTGCTAAGTAAAGAGAACATTTTGTGATTCATTAAATCTTGAAGAGGCCTCGGTGGCATTTTGAAGTCGGCTCACGCCTGTGATGTGCAGGTACGCTCCATCAGTCAGATACAGGAATCCTGACAGCTGCAAAAGGGACTTTTTTTTTTTTTTATTATTAGTATTAAATAGGAAAGAACAGAACTACCAAATGTCTGCAACGTTGTAAATGACCAAAGCCGGAGAAGGAATTTTACACCTCTGTAGAGAACGCTGAAGTTACTCAACGTTGAACTATTATTTGGAGTAAATAAAAGTGTAAATGGTGCAATTGTGTGATGTCAGCATGACGTTGTTTTGAATATAGACTTGTCTTATGGTGCTCTAGTCTCCTGGGTTATGTTAACTGCTGTTCATTACCAAGTGGAAGTCTCAATATTGCCTACTGCCTAACACATAAGAGAACGACTGCAAACTGCTCCCCACGGGCCTGACCCTGCCCTGGCAAGAAGCCCTCGCCCCTCCAAGGCCACTTGTGGCCGTGGGGTTCATGTCCTGGGTGGGCTCAGCCCCCACCTGCGGAGCTAGGACAGCCCCACAGCAGCCTCACCATGGCAGAGTGTTCTATAAATAGGGCTCAGCTGTATTGTATTATGGTGGATGTGAGTTTGTTCTCTGTATGCTTTAAACCATTGAGGTATTGCCATCACGGCACGTCCTGGTGGGATGCGCCGAACGATTGCAAGCCAGTGCTGGTTGTCCCGGTGCTTCCCGAGAAGGAGCAGGTTTACAAAAGGGGCTCTTGGCACCCAAAGATGCGGGTTAGTGCCTGAGGGTGTTAAGATAAAGCTGGGCTTTGAGCCACAGGAGGGCTGGGAGGCTTAACCGGCTGCATCGCCCTCGCCCCACGCGCTGCAGGCATCTCGGGGTGCCCCTGCATCTCCACCGAGCCAGCCCCTGCCCTGCACCCCGGGGAGGAGGGTCCCGCTGCAGGGCCGGTGCTGGCACCCCTGGGCATGTGTGGGGATGCCCCATTGCCTACTCAAAGCAGCAGATGCAGAAAATTCTTGAAGATGGATGTCTCCATACCACAAAGTATTGCTAGGAATTTTTTTGTTGTTTGTAAAGGACAATGTGATAATTATTATTCCTTTAAAAAGAAAAGCAAACAAAAAAAGAAATGACACTTAAGTATATTTAAAAAAAATGTTTTTTCCAGTTGGAATAAATGGAAGTATTCATCCAAAGGGAAGAGTCTCATGTGTATCTTTTTTGCTCTTAAGGAGCGTTGGTTAGTTGTGAGTAGAAAACTTGATTTTCATTCAGTTGGTCTTGTACAAGAGCCAGCTCAGCCCCATCCCTGACATGGTTTCAGTGGGCAGGGAAAGCTGACAGAGGAGCATCTCCTGCACACCATGTGCCTTCCTCAGGTTTGGTGACTCGAACCCATTTTTTGGTGTTAAAAAAGCCAAGTCTTCACCTGGTGTAAGTCAGCACAGCTCAGCCAAAATCCCTGGTGGGTCTCCAGCTTACACTGGGGGAGACTTCAAGCTGTAATTTATAAATAACAGCCTTTTTCGTAGAAGGATCACAGATATTTCCATGTTTTCCAAAACAGAGCTGGTAAGTTGGGTAGGGGTATTGCTTTCAGCAACAAGTATGACACTATAACTACAGGTTATTACATAATTGACATTTAATATGTACAAATTAATTCATTGTCAGTGATTAAAAGCACAATGAATGTTGTCTGTCAGCTCCCGTACAGCTGAGCTGCTCTTTGTATAGGGGGAGCCTGAATTGCTCAGCAAATGGTAAAAGAATAATCCCCAGCCTTTCCCCTTTAACTGCTTGCTGCCTCTCCCCAGGGGTAACATAACAAGCTTTAAAGACTCATTGCAGCACCTTTTCCCATGCAATTTTTACCAAAATCCAGGGCCCGCTGCCCCCATGCACGGCATGATCTCACTGCTGGAAGCAGCTCTTCAAAATCCAGTTCTCGCCAGAGAGCATCTTTGCATCCCTGCAGACCACTGATGTGCAACCCAGCTTGAATGCAACGCTGGAATCAGAACAGATGGGCAACAAATCGGAGCAATAAGAGTATCTTGGGTGATGCTCCCCTCCACTGGGCCCTTCACCAGCACAACAGAAAGGCCTCAGATCACATTTTGTAAGAAAGACAGTGCTGGCAAATACTGGGTTGGTACAAATTTCAGCAACAAAAGTGCAAGCACAGCTTCCAAACCTTTTTTATTTTTTCATACGGGCTCCAGAAGTCCTATACACTTTGAGACACATGGTTAAAAAAAAAAAAAAAAAAAAGAATGCTTTTTCTTTCCTTTTCTTAGCCCATTTGGAATATGATTAACCATTTCTGACAAACCCAGTGAGCTTGAGGAATGGAGCTAGAAGTCTGTAAAATTTTGCTCCGTCGCCATCTGTCCCCGCTGGTTTGCCTCTCTGTGCACACTGCGCGCGGGTGCCAGTGCCTCGTGGGAGTGGGGGACACGTACAGCCCATTTTCTTTCATGTCTCCAAGAACTGAGTAAAGATGACACCACTTGAAGCTCAGGACAAGTGTCAGTGGGTGCAGTTTCCCAGGGGTGGGGGTACCTGGCGCAGTGCTGGGGTCGCTGGTTGGCCAAGGGAGTGGGAGGCTGTTTGCTGGGGCCTCAGACAGCTGTGTTGCCAGAGTCAGCCTGGCACGTTGTCAATGTTGCTTAAAAGATAATAAAATCTGATCAGGTCTACTACTGCCACAATTTTCTTCCATAAAAAATCTTTTTTTTTCCCTTTTTTACCAAAAAAGTCCTTGGCAAGGCCTACCCAGTGTGGCCCCAGGGGATAGGCCGGCTTCAGCGGTACCCTGACTATGGCTTTGCAAGGCGCAGGGGATTAGGCTGCCTTTAGCAATCAGGCTCAGAGCATACATCACTTCCTGCAAGCTGGTCCTGAGCACGCAGACACAAAACCCTTCAGCAGCTGTTACCTCCACTGCAAAGCCAACGGCCGCATGCACACTTGGCCGCAGTCCGGGCAGCAGTGGGAGCGCAGCATCCTTTATGTCCACTCTCCCCAGCAGGCTGGGGGGCTCACTAAGGTCCCTGCAACACCCAAAATGCTCCAGCATGGGCAACGTGTTGGGCCAAAAGCCACTGGAGCTATGCAGGGAAGCTTCCAGCACATTGAGGCTTGTTTTTCAGGAAGCAAAAAGCCACTCGGCCTTGAACTCGTGCAGATAAATTATATTCGGATGAGCGGAGCCTCTGTGGAAAGACACAGAGATAGGAAGTATGAGGTTAGAAATAATCAGAAGCACCCTGATCTGGAAATTGTTATATAAAGATAATCCCATATTTGCCAGTGGCCCAAGTGGCTCTGGTTACACAACCACCACCAAGCTCGCAGGAGCTGCGCTGCCGGCACGTGCACAAGCCCAGAGAGCCTGGTGGCTTTGAAAACCCAGTTGCTCATGAAGAGGTACCAACGTGCAGCTTAAAGACAGCAGCAGCAGGTGGCAGTTTAATTAATGAGAGCAGTTAGATGAAGGCTGAGGGCTGCTGATAAATGGGCATGCATTTAGTGTCACAATTTAATACCCCAACAAAGACCTGCCCATGCAGCACGGGGCTGGCAGCACCAAACCTGGCACTGCTCTGCCACTGCTGCCCCCACTCCCCTGTAAGCTGATCTGGGCTCCTGGGCTGGGAGCTGCCATGTTATCTGATGAACTTTGCTCTTTCAGGCAAAAAAAAAAAAAAAAAAAAAAAAAAATCCCTGTTCCTTGAATTTACATACAATTATGCTATTCTTGAAATCTAGGCTGTCCTCATTCTCCCGGAGATTATCTGCCACCTATTAGATGACCGTCCTCCACAGCCAGGGGAAGCTCATTAGCTAGAAGTAATTTCAGAGGACTTTATTTTAAAGATTTTTTTTTTTTTTTTTTTATGCAACACATTTTCAACCTAGATCGTTAAAACTCTTATTTAAGAGTTCAGCTCCTGTTTGAGTACAAAGGGGAGCTGGTAGCCAAGCAAGCCTTAACACCTTGAGAGCTGGGTCACTAGAGAGCTGGGTCCCGTTTCCAAAAGCATCCACAAGTCATGACCTGTCAGCACATTTAGAAGCAGTACCTAATAATAACCTTTTTTTCTTGTAAGGACTGGATCTTAATTCAGCCTCCAAAGTGGGAGTCTTGTTAGCCAGGTTTCACCTCTCCATCTCCCATGAGGCACTGCCGAGCCCACCGCCCTGCCGGGACACCCAGAGTGATCGCAGCCGAGAGCTGACCCTTTCCCACCTTGTCATCACCACACATGAATTCACCAACCCAGACACTTTCATTATCCATTTTTCTGAGTGACATCAGCATGGCTTGATCCGCTCCCTTTGCTTTCCCAAGTGTGAGATCACACCTCTCCATTCCTTTTTAAATTGGCTGCAGACAACCACCAACCAACTGAAGGGTGTCAGCTCTGCAGCCGGAGGGCTCTGCATACAGGTGATCTTGCTTTGACGAGTCCCACTGGCACCTGCCTGAGTCTCCCTTAGGAAAGACCTTCCTGTTGTCCACAGCTATTTCAACGTTTTACAATTTTGAAAGGAAGAAAAATAAATAATATTTTAAAAAGCTTTTATTACCAGGCAGGTACTGCTAGATGCTGACATTCCATTTGTTAGACAGCAAGACACTGTTATAGTCACTTCTAGTGCCACGAATGCCTGTCTGGACCTCTGAGTAGGAAAAAAAATAAGAGAAAGTTGAAATTATTTGAGTCTGCTGCCTCTGTCCATGAACACTTGACTCCAACACTGTGCTATGTGTCTCCCTCCATGTAATAGCATCAGCTTCATCTGCCTCCAGGCTTCATCCTCGCCTGGGAGGAGCAGAGGAAGCCAACTGATGACACACTGTCCCTTAGCTCGGTGACCAAAGACCCCTTATCTACAGATCCACCTTTTTGCTTCTTCACTTCTTATTAATAATTCAGCAAATTACCAGCTTCCCTGTTTTAGGCAAACCCAGTCATTTTCTAAAACATTCTCAGGAGAGTTTTCCCATAGTAAAAGCAAATATTTATATCTGCTGCTCTCTTAGAGGCTCTGGATATGATCAACTCTTAAGGCAAGATTTAGCTGAAAGAGCTGATTTATTAAAATGGATAAACAAAGCCCTGTGTAGCAAGTTAATTCAGTCTAAATAAAGCATTAAACTCTGAAGAGCACACATCAGATCACAGTATATACATACATACACATATATATATATGTGTATATCTATATATACACACACACATATAATTCATACGATCAAATACACAGTCCTCTGGACTGGGATCCCGTATCAACATCACCCCCAGGAGAAAGCTAGCCCTGAGACAGGCTATGTGTGTATTAGGCAATGTATATATTAGCACATGCCCTGATTTTTAACAAATCTAGCCCAGCAATCCACTCCCACCCCAGCTGCAGTGATCTCTTCAGCTGCCAGCCCTGCTTGTGCTCCATGCCTCAGTTTCCCCATCTCCAAACCTCCACCACAATGATGTTTCTACCAACAAGGAGCTTAAAAACATCAGGCGAGGGAGGCTGCCAAAACAGTTCTAATTCAAACTAGTGGCTCTGGCTCAGGGTTTGAGCCAGTTTTGTTGGCACCTGGGTGCGAGCATTCTCGAGCCCCCTTTCCCAGCCGTGGTTCATTTCCTATCGACACAACCCTTGCTCAGATCCTCGCTGTTCTTCTTCGCACTCTCTTCAGCTGTATACAAGATTTTTATTTTTTTTTTTCCTTCTTTTCTGTAAGTCGGGCTTTAATTGTCAATTATTTGCTCATGAGTACTCTTTTATGGCTGATGCTGGAGCAGATTCAAGCAGTTTTTATTTTGGTACTTGGTTTAATTAGCTTTTTTGGAAGAGCGAGGCAGGGCAGAGATCCATTCTTGCTGCTCATCACATATTCATTATTTACATTTTTCAGTATCCCAAGTAACTCGGCACAGCAAACAAATAAATGAAGACTGAAACATATACAAAACATCTGGAGATGCTGCAATCCTGTAATTATTACTGCTCATTCACAATGTCTTCATAGAGTGCCTGTTGGAAAGGCCATTAATATATTGGCCCAATGAAGATTTTTTTGCCATCAGGCTGGATGCTTCCAGATGAGCCCCCCCCCCCCCCCCGTCCTCCTGCCCCATCCACCTGGATCAAGTCTCACCTTGACTCACCATCAAAAGCTGAAGCAGTGAAATTTCTGGTCAGCGTTGAGAGGCAGCAGCCTCTGGAGCTCTTGGCCCATGACAGTAAATACAGCTGGTCAGATTAGGGCTGCTGAATAATTTATGTGATGACTCTTCAAAATATAAATCCCTCCCCCCCATCGGCCTGCTCCATCCTTCATCAGCTCATGTGGCTGGTGAGCAGTTTATGAACGTTTAGGAAGTTTTACTAAATCCACAGACTCTTGTAAAAACCAGTTTTAAAATGCCGAGTGAAGTATTTGCGTATCACACTGTGCACTGTTCACGTGACTACAGGGGAGGAGAGGGGAGCCACAGAGAACTGCTGCAAAATCTTCATGGTTTGGGCCAAAACTTGCAAGATTTTGGGCCAGCAGAGGCAATGCTGCCCTGTGTGTGTTCCCTCTGCAGCTCCGCAGCCCTTCACTCACCCACCACTGAGGAGTTAAATTAAAATTTTGTCCTTGGGTAAGACATGGGTGAAATGGTAATTTTTTATGGGCCAGGGGAGGCCAGGCCCCGGTGTAGCAGTGTCTGTGACTGTGGGGGGTCCTCAACAAGACCCTCCAGAGGTGCTGGCATGGCCCCAACCCTGGTGAGGGGTGTCCCACTGGCCACCCTGGTGAGTGCTGTCAGCCTGGAAGGGAAAGGGAAAGGGAAAGGGAAAGGGAAAGGGAAAGGGAAAGGGAAAGGGAAAAAGGGAAAAAGGGAAAAAGGGAAAGGGAGAGGGAAAGGGAAAAAGGGAAAAATGGAAAGGGAGAGGGAAAGGGAAAAAGGGAAAGGGAGAGGGAAAGGGAAAAAGGGAAAGGGAGAGGGAAAGGGAAAAATGGAAAGGGAGAGGGAAAGGGAAAAGGAAAAATGGGAAAGGGAGAGGGAAAAAAGGACAGGGAAAGAGAAAAAAGGAAAGGAAAGGAAAGGAAAGGAAAGGAAAGGAAAGGAAAGGAAAGGAAAGGAAAGGAAAGGAAAGGAAAGGAAAGGAAAGGAAAGGAAAGGAAAGGAAAGGAAAGGAAAGGAAAGGAAAGGAAAGGAAAGGAAAGGAAAGGAAAGGAAAGGAAAGGAAAGGAAAGGAAAGGAAAGGAAAGGAAAGGAAAGGAAAGGAAAGGAAAGGAAAGGAAAGGAAAGGAAAGGAAAGGAAAGGAAAGGAGGAAAAGGGAAAAGAAAAGCTAAAAAAGGAAAAGGGAGAAGAAAGGCAAAGGGGAAGGAGGAGAAGCTCTCCCCCACGCTGGGTACAGAGCAGCGTGGTGAGCAGCCCCCCGGGCAGGGGTAGCAGATCATCTCCCGCAGGAGGAACTTGCCCTGCTCTGCAACCTCCTCTCCTGACACATGGGCTTCCAGCAGTTTATTTCGGAATTTGCAATGATGGGAGTAACCTACCTGACTTCACCACCTGGCCCAGTTGTGGCAGTGGAGGTTTTTGCTCAGAGGAAGGAAATCTTTGCATATTTATGAACGTAATGGTTTATGGCAAAAGATACAAAGAGAGGAAGTTGATTTTGGATGCACAGAGAACTGGAACAAACAAGCATGGCTCCCCATGGAGGCTTTATTGCAGCCCCAGAGATCGCTGCCTTTACTGCTCCTCGCTTGTTAACAGCCAGGAGAGTGTGGGGAGAGCTTGTCTGGGGGGGAGGGGGGGGGAAGAAAGGCAAAAATCTCCCAGTATCACTTTCATAATTTGGAGTTTCAAACTAATGTTGACGAGAATGTCATTATTACTGAGCATCCGCTGGGCTCAGGGAGTAAAATTCCTTTTATTCGTCTCAAGTGTCAGGATTTGCAAGTGCAAGAAATTTTCAAGTGCTTGCCTAGGTCCCTGTTTGCATGCAAATGATGTTGTAACATTTCTTAGACTGAAAGCCCTGATTTTTGCTAGCATCAGTCAAAGCATGTGTCAGCCTTGTCAGAAGAGAAATACTTTGATTCTTTCAGGTCAAAACAATCCAAAATTATTACTAGATTATTAAGGCAGTTTAACGACATGAAGACTAAAATGGAAATTGTTCAAAACCATTTTTCCTTTCAATTAAATTTTAATTTTTAGTTTCCTTCCACATGTAACAAAAATTTTTTCCACAGTTTTCAAATCAAATAATTCAGTGCAATATTTCAGTTTTCCATAACTGTGCAGCGAGCAATATTGGATTCAATCACATGTACAGGAGGAAACTGGAATGAAGAACAAAACAGGCTAAGGAATGGGCAAAAATAATAGAAAATTGAATAGGAGCTTGTGCCAAGGCTTGGAGGCAGTGAGTGAGGCTCCAAGATCAAGCACTTGCAGGGATGCTGTAAGCACCAAGTGCTCGGGCACGGCATCCTCTCCAGGAGGTAAGTCCTTGCTCCAGAGAGAAAACCGTGTTGTTGTCCCTGTGCACATGGACTCCTAAGGTCTGAGGTTTTATTCACAATAAAAATAAAAAGGGCTGTTGCCCACAAGAACACTTTTCCCTTGGTGTGGCCTGCGCCTATCTTTTGGCAAGACAACCAGAGCATCCTCTGTGTGACTTGGACTGGCTGGAAGTGGAAAACACTGGTTAGCAAACCCAAATCTGCTTGCATGAAGCAAAATCTTTCTCAGCAGCAGGACTTCTGCTTCCTAATGAAAATGATTTTTTAACAACCTGCTGGAGAGCTCACACTGTTCCCCTGGGTCCCTGCAAGGGTGATAGTCACTCTGCTCTTGGCAGAGAAGGCAAAAAGTTCTCCCAATAAATCCCCACTCACCCGTTTCACACCAATGAAGTAGCTAAAGACTGAATAGCTTTAGCACAACCACCAACCAAAAATGCACCTCCAGCTCTGCCCCCTGCTCCACACTCTGCCAAGGACTGGGAGGACTGGGATGTGCCAGCACTGCTTGGGATCTCCTCCAGCACCAACAGCAGGTTCCCTGCCTGTTTGTGTCAAAGCGAGGTTCAAGTCCCTGAGTTTGCTGGGAATAAAGAAGCTGGTTTAAGGGTCTGACCTGGGACCAGTGTCTCTCCATGAGCCAGTGGGAGCAGGATGCTGGGGATCTGGGCTTATGGACCAGAAATAGCTGGGCGGTGTGAGCGAGCACCCCAGCACAGCTCTGGTTTGTTCCCACAGAACCAGCAACGAGCACTGCTGTGGCAACAGAGGGCATCTCCTGGGGACCCTGAGCTGCTGCTGTGGGCAGCTTTAGGATCCAGGGGGCTGCTGGAGGAGCCACATCTCTGTCCTCAAGGAGTTTACTGCAAGTTTCCCATTCCTGGTGCATGCAGCTTGTACACCGTTGCTGACCGTTGCTCACTGCGAAAGCCAAAGCCAGCAGCCCTTGCTCTGCACTGAGCATCCACCTCAAGACAAAAAGCAGATGGATTCTCATTTACAGAGGCACAAGGCTCTCCCTCTCCTGCACACACACACAGAGTTCTGAATCACCGCCTCCATCATTTATATAAGGAACTGTGAGGAAATAACATATTATAATAACAGCATGAATATATCCCTCAAGCTCTGAATGGTACGGCAGTAATCAAGCTTCACCAATGTGAGACGAGATTCCCCAACACTCCTTCCTAAAGATAAGCACATCCCAGGACCGGGGTGATACCCTCTCTCCACAGGCACACGTGATCTTCCAGAGAAGTCATTTCTCCAATAGCCACTACATTAACCTGCAGGCAGAATATCCAGATCTAAATCAGTTCACAATGTGCTTTTGTCTAACAGCCCCGATAACCACATTGCCTTCATTTTCATACCGCATTATTTATTCATAGCACCTTGGGAAAGGAAGAGCCTCATGAACAGTGGGAGTGGACTACATACTGGCAAACTAATACTTTCCTCTCACTGATGTGTTACCATTACTTTCTCAGCAAAGGACTGAGCAAACAAATTGCCAGCCAGCAGCAGCACGCTGCCAGCAGCATGCCAAGCCCTCTGCCCACCTGCAGAGCACACGCTCCTCATTCTTCTCCCAGAGCACAGCCCAAGGCGTGGGGACATTTGCTCAACACAACCTTAACCTGATTCCCAATTTCTTCCTTCAGATTGTGGGTCCCTGTATTTCAGGCTTTCAGAAGCCAGAATTTCTGAGGTTTATGGCTGGCTGACCTATCCATTCTGCCAAATGCCACTTTCACAAGCAAGTTTGAACTTTGAGACTGGCAAAGCATTTGAGTAGAAACATGAACGCTCGCTCCTAGGCATGTAAACGTGACTCTGCAAACGTGGCCCATCCCACCCAGTCAGGGCAAGACAGCTAGGATGAACAGACTGCTGCAATCACCATATAATATCTCAGTACTACATAATTTTGTCCTTCTAAATTAAGCACATGAAGTGGGTAGATGGTAGAAAGTACAATTGGACATGTGGTGGTGGTGATTACAAACTCCAGTTTGAAAAAGTGGGAAAAAAGCCCAACTGTTTTCCTTGTCTTCACCCACATTTCCAAGGACAGCCACCCAATACTGAATACGAGGAGGGAAACGCAAACACCTCTCCAGCTGTTCTCAGACAACTGAAATGTGCTGTTTAATTCCAAGGCCATTTGGTCCTTGTCTCCAGCTTTCAGCTAAAAATGTACTGATTTCTAAAAGGCTTAGGCAAGAAGAGGAAAGAGCATTTCAAGTTCTTGCAAAAAATACAAGGAGATATAAGTTCCTGTGAGACTTACCTATTTCATCCCATGGCTTCAATCTCATAATTAGGTCTCCTGTCACTTCATTCAATGCCTTGTCCCGTTTATCTGCAGCTTTCTGACCCTGTTTCCATATTTGGTATTTTTTTTTCCATTATCATTCTCAAAAAAGGGGAAGAAAAGGATTCTTGACCTTTACTCAGATGACTGAAATCTGTAAGAACTGCTCTAACTTTGTATTTCAAGGGAGATGATTGTGGTGTCAGAGTAAGATATCTATAAAGTAGGAGACATATATATATATAAAGTAGAATATATATAAAGTAATGGTAGCCATAGAGCAGATACACCCCAGTCAGTGCCCCAGCGATCCAGTGGGCTCTCCTGAAATTGGACCGAGAGGAGAGGGTTCCCCATGCCCTGGAGCAGCACTGGGTGCAAGAAGCCTGATTTTTTGGGCAAACCTAAGCATACAAAATGCAGGCAGTGGCTGAGCACATGCTGCAGCCTTAAGCTGGGGCAGAGAGGATGTATGCTCATCTTGCATTTAAATCAGAGTCAAAATTTATTAACAGTGAAGAACCTTCCTGCCTGTGAAATGGTACATGCTTCCAGTCAGATCCAAGCGATGAAACCATATTCTCAAGTGCCAAATCTAAGAATAGATGAGCTGTATGTCAACTGCATCACCTTTTTATCTGATAGATGTTTATTAAGTGAAGACAGAATATCTGTTGCATAAAAGCAAGCCACCTGCTGCCAAACAGCAACCTTCTCCCTGCCACAGATAAATGTGTTCTCAGCTAATTTATGCTAATACTATACTTCAAGTTACACCGCGTTTGCCAAATTTTGAAAGACCAGATTTCTCCGTGTTACAACACAACCCGAGAAAGAGCTACCTCCTCCTCTGACAGGGGCATAAACACCCAGCGATGGCTGCAGCTCCCTCGGAGTGCTCTTGGCCGGGTCAGCGAGGCCAACCTGAGTGCATCCACCAAAGACTGGACCCAGGATATTTGGGACAGAGATCTGGGATGGTGAACTCCTCCTGTTAGCCCATCTCCATTTGCAGATGTAGGTCTCGGGCTCATCTCTATTGTTCCCTACTGCTTCACCACTCTGGTGCACCAGTCCCTCTCGAGCCACACAGCACCTGATCCATGCAGATTTCAACAACCATCTCTCCAAGCAGCGATGTTGCCTAGTCTGGGGTTACTGTTCCCTCCCGCCCAAGTGTCAGGCTGTGCAGCCGTATCCCTGAGGAGGGATGAGCCGGTGGTGATCACAGGAGCAGTTCACCTGGCTTACAATTAGCCTTGGCATCTCCATGGCAACTCCAGCAGATGCTGCACTCCTAAGGAACCGCCGCACTCATAAGCAGCAGTTGCAATCAAGTTCTGTCTTGGTCATCTCCAAGGAGGCAAGAGGATAATGCAGGAGAAATTAATAAGAGGCATCGAAACCACTTTGAATAGTGTAATTGCCACAACAATTCCTCTGGATTAAAATTAGTCTGCTTCTTAAAATGCATAATACTCCTTCTGTCTCTTGGTTTTAGCTCTGCTACTGCTGCTCACTGATGCCCTGCACACGTCCACAGAGGACGCTGAAGTGGACCGAGTGGGCTGTGCCATGCTCAGACAGGCTCACTGTACCAGGACTGGGTTTCACCAGCAGGACACGAAAGACCCCAAATGCAAGCATGGAAAATCCAACATTATTAACCTAGTGCACCTTTCAACTGCAGCATGCCAGAGGGAAAAGCATCTGAAAACCTGCTGGGGAGTTTTTCCAGTAAAAAACTAAACCCAGCTTCATTATAAGACATATGAGAGTCCTGACCTTAACTTCTAGGTCAAAGACTCAGTCCTGCCCACTATGTCACCTCAAATCCCCAGCCTTCACCTTTGCCATAGTCTTTTGCAGGTGGATAACTGTGCTGTAGTAACCCCTGAGGGATTTTGTCTTCCCTGCTAAGTGAAAAGTGTATTTTTCTTGCACAAGCTGCTGGGCAGCTATCCCTGGGAGCCATGCTGCTGGGGGAGAGGTTTGCACCCCAACCTTGGGGCAGGAATACACCTGACACCTCCCAGGCACCCGCTACAGCGGGTGATGTCCCACCTCACTGCTGGGGTGCATCCCTGAGGCCCACTGTGCAGGATTTAGCCATCCATCACTACTCAAGAGCCAAGAGGCATTTCTGTCTCATGGCTCACAATCTACTCACTTCCTGTCTCTGCTGCCATGGTGGGAGCTCTCCCCCACAGCCCCTCCAGCTCCATGCACCAGGATATCAGGGAAAACAAATTACACTGGTTTTAGGGTTAACGTGTTTGCGTTCATATTCCAAGCCTTGCTTTCACATCTATAACTCATTTTCCAACGTCTTCAAGCAAATTTCACACTGTTGGAAAAATGTCAAGGGTTTAATCTGATATGTGTGATACTTACTGATGCCACTAGGGAGAAAGATGATCGTATCTTCCACTTCCCATTATGTTTCTTATAAGAGTGAAAACATATCAGAAGAATTCAGTGGGTTTCACTACAGTTGGTATATGCAAATGAACATAAATCAAACTATCTGAGCAGCACAGACAAATAACTTTGCATATAAGAGACTCAAGGAAGAGCTTATGGGACCAAAAGCTTATCTGTTTTTTTCCAGTTGTGTTGGACAGTCTAAAGGTATGTGGCTTTGCCAACAAGCCTTGCCACGGCTGTACTTTAACTGCACTGAGAGCAGGATCTGAAGCCTAGGACCAGCCTCCTGTCAGCCTTATGCTTAGCATTGACTGGGTTAAGAGTGGAATTAAAGCGAGCAGGAGAAAAAGGCAGATGGATGAAAACTGAAGTGCATCAATACCGGGATTTTCCTCAGATTAATTTATTCCCTGGAATATCAGCAGGAAAAGATTCCTCCAAATCTGCAAGAAATCCAGAGAGGGCTTTCACACGCAGCAGAGAAGTTGGTGGCAATCTTGTGCCACAAAACAAAACAAGCAGGATGAAGCAAGCAGCAATGTTCTTTCTGGTTTGGGTTGATTCAAAACCCAGGATTTAAAACAAAGTGGCTGCAAGACTGGAAATTAGTGGTTTGCAGAGCTGTGGTGGGGCTGGGGCTTCCATGGGATCTTGGCAAGGGGGTGGCAGGGCTGACCTGGGCACAGTTGCCCGCTCGGCAGCCGGCCCGCAGAGCCACACAGAGGGGATTTGTGCCACGGAAATAGCTGAAGGAGCTCAGTGTGCCCAGCGCTGGAGGGAGCAGGGATGTGCTGCAGGCTGCAGTCCCAGCTGCTCACACTGCCCACGGGCAGCCAGGCTTGTACCGCTCCACATCCCGGGCAGAATGAAAAGGCTCCAGTTAAGCCCTTTGCTTATTAAGCTCTTATTCTCTAGCAAGAAAATAAATGCTCTATTTTAAAGCTTGGGATGTGATGAGCAGAGAAAAAAAACTCAGTATTTGAATTTTGGTCCTAACCTGACCACCTGCAGACCCAGGGCAGAGCAGGAGGCAGGGACAGGGCTGGAAAGGACCAGACATGTCAACTGTCACTCCAGCCTGGCCAATTCCAATACCCACATCGCCGCTGGGAGCCTCTTGGGCCTGTGGATTAAATTCAGCTATTATTAATGCATGACATTCTGCTGATACCCAAATATCAATCAATATTATCGACCACAGTAAATTTTGCTTTGAGTCTATAACTGTAATTTAATTTTGCTCACACCAAAAAAAAACCCAAAGCACGCTGCATGAAAGCAATATTCCTAAGGCTTCATTTTGGAAAGACATTCGGATTTCAGAAATAGGACTTGAAGTGTTTGTGGCAAGGAATATGCTTAATTAGATTCATGTCTGAGAAGTCCCCAGCTGTTCCAC
Organism: Strix uralensis; assembly: GCF_047716275.1. Lineage (NCBI taxonomy): Eukaryota > Metazoa > Chordata > Aves > Strigiformes > Strigidae > Strix > Strix uralensis. Next base: position 6,247,218 of record NC_133981.1, on the reverse strand, counting down.
AGACAAACAGAAATATCTGAGATTTCTTCCAGCTCTATGGAGACACAGAGATTGGCTCCTCTCCCTGTTGCCCCAGTCTGAGAGATTTGCACGTATGATTATTATCTGGTGCTGTTTCAGACAATACAAGATGCCATATAATTTCTGAGCACAGAGCAAATATTCCAGCATTTTGTTTCATGATTACTTCCACTCTGTTCACTTCAGCATCTGAAAAATTCTTTGCTATTTTTTTCATGTGAAAGGCTTTCTGGAAGTTGGACATAACATGCCTTCATTATGAAATGAAAATACCTCATGTGTTCAGGATGGAAAAAAAAATCCCTGGCTTTCAAGAAAGCTTTGTGAGCTTATTAAAAACAAGAGTCTCGCTATGCATGTCGTTCTGCCAAATGAAAAATTCCCTCCTCTCTTCTCAGGCTTGTAAGCTGCTTTGTGTGCTCAAGACATCTCTTTCCAGTGTCCGGCACATTTTCATGGTTAGTCAAACTTGGAATAAAATATCAGCTGCCTTGTAACGACAGAAGGGGACCGCAGAGCAGCCACAGCTCGGCTCCATCTTCATTGGAAAGGGATCCTGGGGAAGCCACTAGCAACAGCATTCTCCCAGCCTTTGGACCTTGGGAGCAGACCCCTGTGCCGCAGGGAATGTTCATACCCAAACCGTGCATCTGGGGAGAAGCTGAAACAGGAACCATGTGCCAAAACCACAGCTGGCCATAAACACCACAGCTCCGGGAGAAGTGAGCTGTGACTGCTCCCAAAATCCACATCCCCAGGGCACCGCAGCAAATCCAACCACACGTGGAAAGACACAGTTTGGAAGCTCCAGCTCTGGCTGCTATTCCCAGGCCCATCTCACCGGCACCCCTACTTTCCCCTTCTCTTTCTTGCTCCCCATCACTCACCCCATGCCTGTTTTTAGGGGGTCCCACCCCCACCCCTGCTCCTGGCTAATGCTGTGAACAAAGCTGCAGTGCATGGGGGGGTGATGAACATAGGGGTTGGTCCTCCACTGCCTCCTTTCCTCTAATTTCTCCTGCCATCCCTTGGACTTCTCCATAGACCATCTCACCACCCAGCTGGTCCAGGAAGAGGTGCAGATAGACACTGTGCTAATCAGGCAGCTGGCCACTGCACATGAAGGAGCCCAACGGGGCGTCTCGGCACAACCGGCTGCCGTGCTCAGCTCCCAAGGTTTGTCCCAAGGTGTTGGGGCTGGATACATGGTGGAGCATGAGGACAGGAGAGTATCAGACACTAGAGACCCTTGGGGAAGTGAGGTTTGCCTCTCGCTGCTGGAGCTACCCACAACGGGGAGTCTCCAGGTCCTGGTGAGACACATCAGATAAGAAATATCGCCCCAAACCCCGCTGTGACTGGTCTGGGCCTGTCAGTGAATCCTGCAAGGATCAGACTAGCAAAGTGTACCCATGGAGATCACCCCCAGCAGACAGTGGAACTAGTCAAGGCTCTAATCAGTCAGTTATTTAAAAATAGCTTATTTCCAGAAGAAAAAAGCCTTCCAGAGGGAGAAGTGGACTTTTCAAGCTATACTGGAAAAAACTGCACAGAGCAGCTCAATCTCACATATCACCAAGATCTCCCTCCCCACCCAAGGAAGGCCACACAACGCTGGCAAGCTTTTCCCAGAACTGGGATAATTTGTTCCCACAGGGCAGAGCAATTCACCCAGCATGGCTGCAAAACTCTGCGTTTCATCTGACTAAGGATGAGATGAGTAAGAGCAACTACAAGGATGAATAACCACTTAAGGAGATTTGGAGAGCTGCTCTCAGTAGTCAGCAGTAGCATTCATTATCCCATAACCACCTGAAATGGGACCTCTTGGTCTCCCTTGCACGCTACGAGCCAAGTCAGTCAGTTGGTAGGTGGTGGCATTTGGGCGGGCGGGTCGGTAATCTGGGATGATTCAGTACTGGATCACACAGGGCTCATTCGCTATAGCAGATCACATTCGCCATGTGGATTATCTCCAAGGCTCTCTCTTTCCCCTAGTTCTTCACTCCCATTTGTCTTACAAGCAATTAAGACTGTTTAAGAAGACAATCACTTTGGACTTTGAAGCTTTTTCCTCTGATCTGGTATGTTTGTTCCTTAAAATATAACTTAAAATATTGTGGCATTTTGGATGTTTTCTGTTTCAGTAACAGACTGATAATTGTAATTAGTTTTATCATGGCGAAATTCAAAAATCTGCTCTGAATGCATTCCTTTGAATTTAGTTAAAAGGCACTTTTTGAGCTGACAATCATTTTGACTGTAGTTTGTGAGAAAGACTCAAATTTTAAACTTACGGGAAAGGCTCGTTTTACTGCAGGGTTGAGAATCCACTGTCTCAGAGCTCACTGGCATGGCAAGGTGCTAGCGAGAGCCAGAGCAAATATTTCTCTGGGCTTTCACTTTCATGCAGTATGTTTTAAATTACACTTAAGTGGATTCAGGAGAGGAAGCTGGGGGTGGCGGAGGGAAGGACATGAGTAGGTAAGAATCAAAGGAGGCTGCACATGGAAAAATGGAAGGAAATGGTCAACTAAAGGGAAAAACGATGCACAGAAAGGGTGAGGAGATACTGGCAGGATTGAGAGTAGATCATACAGACAGCTCAGAGTTATATGTACCAGACTGAACAGATAAGGATGATAAGGAAATATATAAGGATAAGATATCAATTAATGGGCTGGAACTAGATGATCTTTAAGATCCCTTCCAACCCAAACCATTCTATGATTCTATGATCAAAGGATTGCTGCGCCGCACTTCAGGAATGGCTGTGAGTCACTAGAGGTGGGATGGAGAAAACAGGAAAAGGAATGAGCAAGAGGAAAACACCAAGAAGATGCTAAAAATGTTAAAAGATGTTGAAATATTCAATATATGGTTCAAACTATTCAAAATACTTTTTTTCATGTTTGGACAACTCTGCAGTAGGAGAGTGGCAGTCGAGCAATGTGCCCAGGAGGGACAATATGGCTGGGCAGGGGCTGTGCCCGGTGGGGAGCTGGTCCTGGGGTGCGGCGGGGGCAGGAGCCAGCCAGGCTCCGCACAAACCAACACCCACACACAGCCTGAACCTGCTCTTTCCACCCTGCTCATTTATTCTAGCAGGTACCAAACCTGGCTCCACTGCGCTGTTGGGAAATCGTGTTGAGTAGTGCGTTACCTTGCACCAGGCAAAGCTAATCCTTCGTACGAGTCCTTCCGTGGGTGATTTGTCCTCTGCCACCAGCCAGAACACGCTGCTCCTTTCAAGGATGAGATGGCTCTGCACTCCAAATCATTTCCATGACAATATGCATATATATTATGGTAGTCTGCACCACCTGTATAGTGCTAGTGGGACATACAGGAGATACGAAAATAAAAAATTGAACTGAGCATGAACTTTTGCAGTCAGATCCTCAGATGGGCAAGAGCAAGGGCAGCTTTGCAGAACAGCAACCAAGGGCAAGGCTGCCTCTAACTCTGGGGATAATTGTCATGGAAACTACAAGTAAAGTAGCACAAAACACAAGTAGGTATGTAAAAGGTAGCTGAAAATAGCTACTCCAGGAATGTTTCTTTGCAAAGGTTCTAGACATTAAAAGTCAATTGAATAAACAGTGTAATTTTAGATGTTCTTGGAAAATGGATTTTAAAGGGCAAAATGGGGCAAACCAGAAAATCATGTCTCAGCAAAAACTCCAGGAGAAAAAAGTTCTGAAAGAAAAATGAATGCAAGTAAGACTCCTTTAAGCTTTATTATATACATACCTACATATGTATAGATAGATAAGTTCATGCATGTGTGTGTGTTTACAGTACAGTGTGTACATATGGTTATATATAACTATATATAGTGCGTATACATATATATGTATACGCACTATATATATACACACTACTGAAAAAATAATACTGAAAAAATGAGCCAGCACAAAACAAATACTTCCTGCATCAAACTGAAGACGAGAGGGTTTCTCAGAGGTTAATGCAACTGAAGTCCAAGGCCTTGAGCAGGAAAGCAAGTTGTCTGATGAGTTGGACCGGTGTCTAAATGGCATCTGACCAAGAATGGCTATGACCAGAAAATACACAGTGAGGGCGAGATCCAGCCACCCAACAGCAGAATGGATGGGTGCCAAAGAACTGAAATAATCAGAAAATGCATGAAACAGGGAGCTCAGCGTGTCTGCAGAGAGCCCTGATGGGCAGAAAGCAGGGGTACAGCCTCCAGCTGACTGGGAGGTATTCTGCAATTAACAGCAAGCATTTGATGGCCACAAACCAGGACACCTTTGTCTCTGCTCAAGAGAGCAGCAAACCGCATTTCACAAAGTGCCTTTTCTTTGCTGTGAGGAACACCTCATCCATGCTAGATGGACGGTGGTATGTCTGGGGTTATCCTTCCAGCCAAAATTGCCAGTGGGCTGATGCACGTGAGCTGCAAGTGCAGGGGAAGGAGCAAGGGGTGCCAGGCCAGGAAGCAGAGCAGCAGGTACAACCTCCGTGAGACGGTGCTGGGAACGGCAGGGCAGGATCCAGAGTGAACATGGAGGAAAGCAGATGAGAAGTGGAGGTACTGTCATGCAGGTCACTCTAGGAAAACACTAAAGGGCAATTTATGCATTTAGAGAGGAAACAATTGAGTTGTAACAGGGAAAAATGTTAACTGGAAGATGCAAGAAACAGCAGAATGTATGTTATATCACTCACCAGCTCACACTGCTGGCTGGAGCCAGGATAATCCCACTCCATTTTTTATGCCACATTGGAATAAGCAGTGAATAAACAGGAATAATCCTATGACAGCAAATAGTGTCTGTGCACTAGAAACTGCCAAGAGGTATGTCTCAGCAGGCAAGACAAAAAGAGGTTGGTTCAAGGGCGAGTACCTCAGAGGTGTTGCAGCATCACACTGGGTTTATGTGAGTTGTGGGGGGATTTTAGAAGCTGGTCATATCCACACCATGTAAAATATAACTATCGGAAACTCAAACTACACCCCAAAAGGAGGCAACAGCAGGAGAACCATTTCATTTACCAGAGGAGGTGATTGCTACCATCAAGCATAAGGAATAGGGAAAAAAGAAAGGTCCAGAGAGCAAGAGATGAGGAGCAGAAAGTCAGGGGGGAGGTGAAAGGAAAATGGAAATAGAGAGAAAAATAACCCTACCTAAAAGGCAATTCTAATCAGCTACAAAAGGGAAGTTAATGCAGCCCCAGTTACAGAACAGTGTGCCATGGAGACGGGTGGATAACTGCCATGGCAGCAAAGGCTGGATGCTGCAGCCAGCAGGGCTTTACAGGGCACTAACCAGGTATTTATGAAATACCATTGAGGCACTGGTTTCTTTACTTCTGAGCAGTTACGACATAGAAAGACACCAAAAGGAACCAATTACACAGGTTTTTTTACTCAATAATGTCAAATCACAGCTGAAGAAGATTAAATATGCAACTGAAAGTTACCTACATTGCTGTAATACCACTAATAACACTAGCATTTATAGAGGGCTAAATCACGCTTTCCTTGCTTAAGGCCCTTCTCGCTGACCTTTGAAGGTTTGATCTCGAGACATGATGTAAATCATCTGGAGAGTTTTCTTCACCTCTGCTGGATAAAGGATATTCCTGTTCTGGGAAAGCAGGGTTAGTCTTCCAAATAAAAGAAAGAAAGATACTGGAGGTAATTAGGCATCTGAGTTCGCCACTTCCCAGAGTCACTCAGATACCTCTGTACAATGGCAAAGCAGTTTGCATCAGCCAAGGAGCACCCTCCAGCACTGCACACAGAGGTGGACTCTCAGTTCCAGATGGTTTGAATTTTCTGCACACTTATTAAAACCGACATAAAACCCCCTAAAGTAATAATCCAGCTATTTTCACCCAAGTTTCTCAGGCTAGCGACTTGCTCATTAGTAAAAGCGCAGCACTTTGGGGGATCGGTGCCGGGACAGTACAGCACAGCACTGTGAGTGTGTACCCTCAAATCCCACTCGCTCTGGGACTCAAAGTACACTCAGGAAAAGGAAACAAGAGCACCTTCTTGAGTTAAATTGATGTTCAAGTCAATGGGCATTTGGTAGCTGCTCTCCAGGTACACCACAGTCTGCAGCAATGGCCAGACCTAAATTCTGGTAAGTTTTAGAGAAGTACCTTGTCCTGTGAACTTAGCAGGACATTCACACTGCGTCCACTCCACCTCCGTATTTATTTTAAAAGACAGCACGATATTAAATCATTGCACTGGTGTTTGCATCAAACACCACTTCCCTTGATTAATAAATGTGTGCCTGGTTTGCTACCAGATCTCAATAGAAGTTATACAACACTTTCTCAATAGAAGTTATACAACACTTCTCAGCCAAGCGCTTTTCTTTGCATGATGTGAAAACGACTTGTCATTATAAAGAGTGAAAAAAAAAAAAAAATAAACGAGGCTGTGTGTTTGAAAAGAAGCTGTGGAAAATACATCAATATTTGTAATTACAGCAGCAGCTGCTGCTCTGAGAGCAGTCAAGGATGAAGGCTGCTTTCTCACAGATCCCATACCCCTTCTCCCCACTTCCCCCCCATCCCCACCATGGTGATACTCCCAGCTCCTCCTTCCTACATGCCTCACACCTATATATTTCCCATTCCTCCATGTACTCTGCAATGGCCACACAGCAGTCTTTGTTGGCCACCTTCCCTAAACACCAGGTAAGCAAAAGGTATTATTAGCCCGGGGCACTGAGATACAGGTGCTGCAGGGCAGGATGGTGTGGGTTAGCCAGAATGGCTGATCCTTTCTGGATCTGCCCTACCTGATCTGCATGTAACTTCAAGGAATTGGACATTACTGAGAGCTCATGACATCTACCAAATTTGGTTCAAGTTGACCAAGGGGTTCAAATGCATTAAAGCACAGAAACACACACCGATGGGCAGAGGGTATAATCGCATGAGACTATTGTCTTAGAAAAAGAGGCTTAAAAAAATCATCAAAGGATGAAAGTCACTAAGGCACCACAGGGAAGGCTGACAAGGCTGAGCTAAGGAGGACGAAAATGGAGTAACTCCCCAGAGGACTGAAAGATTCAAAAATCCTTGCTCTCCATTTCAAATTACCTCAGTAAACTGATAACTATCACATCAACCGGCCAACAACCTGAGGATTTAAATAAGCTTTTTGCTACCGGCTGATGGAATTCCAAACAGATGGTTTATTTAAAGATCACTTTATTTGTACTATAATCAATATCCAGATTACAGCAGGGCTGTTGCAAGGAAAAAGATATAATTGTAGACATGTAAAAACCCTCCAGTTTGGACAGAGACTGGGCAAGAGTAATCAGCACTTCTTAAAGTCTTAGAAATGCAGTGAAAGAGCTGAAGCGTATGTAATTACCAGTGAGAGGCATTGTAGCAAAGGAGATAAAGTTAATTATACAGTACAGGAGCATTTTCAGTTGATGTGGTAGTAATCATAGTCAACACACAAGTGCCCAACAGAAGGAACTGAATACAATAAAACCAATCATGTGGTAAAAGTATACAGCACAAATTACCTAAAAAACAAAGGCAGATGCAGACACACAGCTGGAGCTGACAAATCTTAATAAAGATTTGTGAATTTCTACATGCAATAGGATACCTTAAAAAGCAGTAGACCTTACCTTGTAGATGGTACCCCCCAAAAACTGTCACATCAGTCTGGAGGAGGTATCAATATTTGTGCTCCATGTGGGGAAGCAAGGGCCAGATCCAGCACCAGTCTGTGACAATATTCACACCGTTTCTCATAGGAAACACCGGTTATGGCCTAGTTGCTGTTGCTGTGTATGAAACAAATACACCAGCAGGTTGGAGTGCCAAATTCCTGAAAGTAAATTTGTACTATAAGAAAAGATGCAGTAAATAGACCTCATTTTGAAATTCAGCTTCACAGGCTACCATTTCATATACGCCATTCAACGTCTGCATCCACCAGTCTGCATTAAGAACAGGCAGGCTGGAATACAGGACCTAAAATAAAAGGTTCAAGTATAAATCATTTGTGTGTGTGTATATTTACGCATGTCCACAAACGTCATTTCGGTGTCTCTTGGTTTCATGAAGGGACAGACACGACGCAGGATTTCGCTTTCCCGTGCCAGCAGCACTCCCTTCCACTCATTACAGCCATTTCACCCAGGAGCTGCCTCTTCACGTATGTTTTTGTGGCACCGCATACAGTGGGTTCTCACCTGTTCAAAAAGCTTTCCCCCTGAGATTTCCTGAAGCAGTAGCATTAAATAAATCCAGCCTTAGGCAGCAGCGTGCCATCACCCTCCCCTGCACCCAGGGCTGCCTCAGGTACAGGGTGAAGGACGAGGCTCCCCCGCTGTCCCATCCCTACCTGCCAGTTTGATTTCTCATGGCCCTTAGACACTAATAGCTTTTCAGGTCTCTAATTAATGATGCAGTTTCACCTTATCTTACCAGGGTAATAAATTCCCTCTAACATGGCTGTTTGTTGGAATACCCCAATTAACAGACTTTAATGCTGTAAAAGACTTAATTTGGGGACTATGTGAAATGTTGTCCTTCAAAACATCCTGATGCGCTAGTGGGGAAGGATTTACTCATTTGAAAATACACAGATAAATAAATAAAAGACACTAATTGCTGTGAAACAGATACCTGGCGGATCAGATGCAATTAGCAATATGGAGAGGGTGACAAAATGACATCAGGGAGTTAAAGAGATGCAGAAATCCCACTCCAATGGCATTTTCTAACTGTCCTTACACTTGTCCCAGGGCTTGTCTAATGTCAGCTGGCCAGCAGAGCTGTGCTGGCAGAGGGCTTGACCCTGTGTCTTTCACTCCTTGCTGATCCAGACTGTAATTTCTGAGAGCCAGACTTCCAGAGACAAGAGCCGTATCTATGCCAACAATAATTACTTATGAAAACAGGTAACTTCCAGGAGCTTATTTGGAAGAAATCAATGCCTAACACCTGTAGGTTTATATAGTGCAGCTGTGAGTATTGCTGTCAACGCTTCCACTACAGGAGGATGCAGAATGAAGCCGAACATGACTCAAGTGCCATCTTTTCCAAAGTTAAGTTCAAACAGCCCTGCAAATGAAACAAACACATTGGCCTTGAAGATGTCTGAGGATCACAGCAAGGTACGAAAGCGTAATTGGTATTACTGAGGTGAGCCTGCAGCTTGTGGTGTGATGGCTGTGCACAAAGAGCTCTTCGTTAAAGCACAGACATGACAACCAGCTCCCGGGACCCTTCACGCCTTCCGTGCTGGGAAAGCAAAGCCATTCAGCAGCACTTAGCTCTAACCCGGGGCCCTGTCGCAGATCCTGATCTGCTGGCAGAGGATGCTCACAGTGCCGGGGTGGTCCCTGTCTCTGAAGCTCAGCAGAGCCAGGTAGTGCCACAGGAGCTCCTTGGAGAGGAAAGCAGAGCACTTCTGTGACCTTCTGCTGGCAAGCAGCCCCTGAGGTGATGTAAGCTCTTCCTTTTGCAGGCCAGGAGAGAGGAGCCCCCGCACCTGGCGTGGCTGGACGAGCAGAGGGAGCGGTGACAGCCAGGATCCCTGGCTCCATCCATGGCACTTGTCAGCAAAACGTTCGGATTCTGACACTGCTGTAACAGGTGGCTCCCTTCAAGCAGCAAGTCAGCATCTGGCCGGGCACTGGGGTCTGGAGACCAGTCGGTGGCTGGGGAGGGGGACACGGCAGGTTTCGGGTGGTCTGTCCCAGCTATGCCCCTGCAGAAGGGAGGTGGTCCCCAAAGCTTTCGGTTAGCATTTAGCGATAGCGGGGCTTCACTTTGCACACTGGGGGCAAAAAAAAAATGCCCAGCAAACCAAACCCCCAGAAGATAGAGAGGCGGCGCAGTTATTGCTCTGAAACACTGTCACCTTGTGGCAGCTCAGCCGCAGTCGGACACGCTGCAGCCCGTGTGCCCCGCTGGACATTGGGGTGGCCTGGGCGAAGGGCTGGCGAGGACACAACCAGGAGCAACCCCACACACAGGGGCACAGAAAGCCACCTTGCTCTGGGTAGCGTTTAGTAACAGCTATTACTAGGGAAGGAGGAGATCTGGAAACCTGCATTTGCACTTCCAGCTCTGTCTTGTGGCCTCCCACAGCTGCGAAAATGGTAATGGGGAAGGTGACATTACTTGGGGTGCCCATGATCACCTGTGACTGTCTGGGGTACTGACCATGCACGATGTGTCCACCCAGGAACTGCAAGGAGCAACCAAACCTCTCCACGTGTGTGAGCATTGCTGGAGGGAACGTGAGGTCTGCACCAGCCCTCTGCCACAGGGAGGAAAAGTCAAGTGCCTGCTCCTCTTACACACCAGAGAGCTACAATACCCCTTGATTTAACGAACGGATGGCAGACCTCTGCTCCCCATGGGAGGAGCACAGCCATCAGCTGCACGACAGGCAGCACTGGCCAGTTGACAGCAAATACCACTATATTTTGTTATTTTTAAGCTTGACCACATAGCTAAAGGGGCTGACAAACCTGTCCTCCTCCAAAACCACCATCAGGCACAGGAGACCTCCTTGGATGCCCTGAATGCCACCAGACCCACTCCTGGGGTTGGTGTGAGCTGGAAGGCGGACAGGATTTGTGGGTGCAGAGCCATAGGGAGGTGCTGAAGAGCTCCTGTCAGCTGCAAAAGGGGCTGTCTCCTACTTTCAGCTGGAGATAACCAGATAATAACCACGGTGTGTTATGCCATTTAGCCAACCTGCAGCATATCCATGCTCTCACTCTTCAAGCAAGAGCATCATCAGAGTTACTAGAAGTCACCACAGGGTTCCTCACAGCCCTGCCACATCTTGCAGAGAAGGAAAGAATAATTTGAGGCCCATTTTGGAAAGAAAAAAAAAAAAAGTATTTGGATCCTTTTGAATGCTGTAAGACCATGTGAGAATTACAGTCACCACAAGGCCTTATTTCTTCATATAAATATTTGAGATATAAATACTCTCTCTGAATTTCCTTTCATGTTTAGAAGTGAACGTCACGTGCATGTAGCTGGCTCCCTTGCTCCCAGTTATTGCTTAAATATACATAAATACAAAAATGTGGGCAAATATTTACTGACAATAAATGCTGGGGGGGTTTAATTAACTAGTGTTTCATATGGTTATAAAACAAAACACAACATTTTAGGAATAACTAAACCCAGGAAAATTAAAACTCGGCTCCCCTACTCTTCTCACACCTAGCAACTTATTTTGAGGCCAATTAAAAAGTGGCAAATCCAGAAATGGGAGAATGAAAAACTTCTTCTCCCACAGCACATAATGAAACTGTGGCTTTTACTGCCACAATGAAGTGTAGATGCCAAAAATGCAGTGACGTTGACAGGGCGTGAATATTTCTACGGACAGTAAGAATGGCCGGAGCTATAATAGTTACGAATGACGTGAATTTTGGAAGAGAGGCAGACCTCCAGCTGTGGCTGCAAACCAATCTTTATTAAGGATTAGGAAAAGAGCTAAGGTGACAGCCAGGTTATCTGCTTACAAGAGAGCTGCACATACTTTCCACCTTCCACCCAGCGCTGGAGAGACTGGCTGCAATAGCTGGACATTGGAGCCGATTCAATTTTTTTTCTTCTTCAATTTTTGTGAGCTAATCCCTGCTCGGCTGCTCACATGAGTAACACTCACCCGTGTGTGCAGTGCCTGAGTGTATGAAACATCAGCCTTACTTAGCAGAAAAAAAACAACCATCCTTTTCTTCCTAAACAAGGCACGCTAAGAATAAACAGCATACCGCAGCTCTGGAGCACACTGCCCAAGAAATAGAGCTGGGGACAAGATTCAAAAGAAAAATATGCAAGAGGCCTAAAAGTGTCTGTCATAAAAAAACCTAATTAATAGGTCTCTGAGCAAATTGTAAAGGCCAACAGGCAAACAACACTGCTGCAGAAGATCTACGTGCAGTACTCTGCAAAGCATCAAAGCAACTCCTTACTGTGCAATCAATACAAAAGTGATTGCAACTCAAAAAAAGACAAAAAAAAAAAAAAATACTCCTAAAGAAACAAAGGAGCTGCCCAACTGAAAACACAGCCTTATTTCATTCCAAAACAATAGAGCTACAAGCCAATTACTTAAATGAAAGAAAAAAATCAGAATCAACGTAACAAATACTAGCACTATGAAAAATGCACCAGACAACAGTTCTTTCCAACAAACTTCTAAATAATATATAATAAACAAAATGCCCTTTGCAGGAGCCAAGCACCCCGTGCCTGCCCCACTGCCTGGCTCAGGCATCCCCCCTCGTCCAGCGCTGCCCAGACAGGGGCACAAGCCGACAGCCAGCGCTGCAATGACAACAACTGGTCATGCTTCGCTCCGAAAGCACCAACTGCGGCTTTATCTTCTTACAGGTGACAAATAGAAAGATGAAAAAGAAAACAAGGGCTGATACTCAGTGTCTTATAGCAGACCACCAAGACTTAATTCAAGATTTAAAGCCCTAGACTGCATCAAATATCTATTTCAATTTTCTCATGAAGCGTCTTCAAATTTGAAGAGAAGGGGAAATAAGTTAATCTGTTAATGCACACACTCCTATTATAATACCTTTATTGCAATGATTCCCGCTTGCTGCAGACCAAACGTTTCTGGGCTGGATGTTCCCCACCCCTGCTTTAAGCCTTCGCAGACCCCCTGTGATGACATCGCGGCCCCCCAGGGGTCTGCGGACCACAGGTTGAGAACCACTGGCTTACAGGATAAAAAAGGGCTTTGACTTGGGGTCACACGCAGGGCTGAACCTTAACACACATGAAATGCAACTCCACACACTGAAATTCACGAAGACACGCACGGTGCTGCGCCCATATGCCCCATCTATAAAATTTGGCAGAGCCAATGTGCAGGCAGCCCCCGGCGGGCAGGGGAAGCGGGGCAGGACCAAAGCTGATGGCGTAGGGTGACACACGGGGAGCACCCGACCCCGCTGCCCCCACCCACCCATCTTGGCTCACCATCACCAAGGGAGAGGGCACTTGCCAGGAACGTGCTCCAGCCGCTGGTACCGGCAGCGTGTGTTGCATGAGGTCAGAAAAGACAAATCCAAAGGTGTTTAATAAAGAGATGGAGAAATGTTGAGAAAAACTAGATGGAAAGTACATGGGAATGTGGGCCAGAAGTCAGGAGTGATACTACCTCTGGGCCCAATATGGATGAGATATAACCAAAACACAGGTTTTTAAAGCCGTTTTGATTTGCCCTCTGCTTTTCCGAGCCACAGGCGTGCTTTCGGGCAACATATTCCAGCTTTTTGCTGCAACTACGAAGGCTACAAATCCTTTTCTTCTTTTTTTTTTTCACAGCAAAAGCCGAGATCCCTTTTAAGCATCTCTCCCTACCTCATATTCAAAGCATCAAACGTCCGAAAAATCATTCTAAAAAGCCGAGCAAAACACACCGCGGCGGAGGGTCAACCGCGCTGTGCATCTGCACCCCCTATAGCCCGCGCGTGCACGGCCCCTACGCTATAACATGCCCTGTGCACAGGCGGCCCCGAGAGCCTGCACAGCTCTTACACCCCCCCTACAGACAGCGCGTTTGCAGCCCCCATAGCCCGGGCACGCCCAGCCCCTATAGCTCGCCCTGCGCGCCCGCAGCCCCTATACCCGCGCCTGCTCAGCCCCTATAGCGCGCGCAGTCCCCACAGCCTCCCCAGCGCGGACCCGCCCGGCCCCTATAGCGCGGCTGCGGCTCCCCCACAGCCTGCGCGCGCACCCCCAGAGCCGGCCCCGCGCATGCGCACATCACGGCGCGCCCCCAGCCCCGCGGAGCCCTCCGGGCCGGCAGGGGGCGCCGCCAGGCGGAAGCTCGCCCGCCGTTTCCGCCCGTCGCGGCTGAGTCACTGGGCCGCGCCGCCGCCTGCCCGCCGCCGCCCGGAGCGGAGCTGCCCCGTCCCGTCCCGTCCCGTCGCCATGCCGCTGGAGAACCTGGAGGAGGAGGGGCTGCCCAAGAACCCCGACCTGCGCATCGCCCAGCTCCGCTTCCTCCTCAGCCTCCGGCCCCGCGCGCCCGACCCCGCCGCGCGCGACGAGCTGATGGCGGCCGTGCGGCTCCACAGTGAGTGCGGCCTGGTGCGGGGCGGGGGGCGGCTCTGGCCGGCTGTGGGGTGCAGGGAGGATCTCCCTCCCTCCGTGGAGGTGGGGCGGCTCTGTCTGTCGGTCTGTCTGTCCGGAGGCATGCGAGTGCAGCGGGGAGCCGGTCTGACTGTCGGTTCATTTATCCCCGGGACGGTCGGGGGGGTATGTGAGGGGGTGGGGGGGTGTGTTTTGACACGTTTCCCGGCTGCAGGGCATGAGTCTGTCCCTGGGGCATGGACAGTCCGAGAGCAATGGGGAAAGGGGAAGGGGGGTTTGGACATACCAGGGTGTTGCCTTGTCCCCAGCTGTGTCCACTGTTAGTGTCGTGTCGGTGTTTTAAAAGGCATGGGCGTTGAGCACGGGGGTTCACTCTGCTCACAGTCGGATAAACAGTAAGGAAAGTGCAAAGGGAGAGGTGTAAGGAGAGCAGTGATAGAAAAGAGTCAGCAAAATGAAGCATGACAGGCAAGGCCTATTGAAACACTGTCTCGATCACGTCTGGATTTAATCGGTACCTGACTGTGGAAATGACACGGCAGGCATTGACAAGCTGTCTTCAGTGCTCTGCTTTCGAAACACACACACACACACACACACACACACACACACACACTTGTTGCAGCAATTCCTGGCAGCAGCCTTCCTGCTTTTCTTTCAGATATGGCCCCGTATTATGAAGCACTGTGCAAGTCTCTGGAATGGCAGATAGACACAGATCTGTTGAACAAAATGAAGAAGGCTAATGAGGAAGAATTGAAGCGTCTTGACAACGAATTAGAAGATGCGGAAAAGATCTTGGGGGAGAGCGAAATCCGAGATGCAATGATGGCCAAAGCTGAGTACCTGTGCAGGATTGGGGACAAGGTTGGTTCGTGGTAGAGGCTTTATGGACTCGTATTAAAATCACTGCATTGTAATCCTTTTAGCTAGGCAGGTTCCAGTGAGCGCTGGGTGACTTACAGTGTGTTTTCTCAATGGCACAACTCAGACCTGGATGGGAAATAGGGGAGGGTGTTACTGAAATTTAAATCACCTAGAAAAAAAAAAAAACAAGTAGCCCTTGAAAGAAAACATTTTTTTTCTTGAAAAGGGAAAAAGTTATTTTCCGTTTGCAGATGTTATTTTTCACTTTTGTTGTGTCTAGACTTTTCAAAGCTATTTACATAGTGCTACTTAATTTCAAGTTACAGAGCAGATTTTCATAGTTCTTAGATTTAAGAGATCTGTGAGGATCAGCTCTTTTAACTTGATTTAAACTTTGATTCTTTAAGATATTCAGAATGCATGATGTTAAATTTTGGTGGGAACTTAACAAGTCACAACTATCAGTGGAAGAGAACGTGTGTACTTACATTTTGTAAATATTATAGGTGCTTTTAACATTCTTACTGTAAAAAATACTGTCTTGTTAGGAGGGAGCTCTGACTGCATTCCGCAAGACTTATGACAAAACTGTGGCACTGGGACATCGTCTAGACATCGTGTTCTATCTCCTAAGGATTGGCTTGTTTTATATGGATAACGACCTCATCACACGGAACATTGAAAAGGCAAAAAGGTACTGCTTGGGTTGTTTGAGTGCACTGAAGCACTTCTGAGATAAACTGTACAAACTAAATAGAAGATAAATACCTTGCTGTCAAGAAATGACTAAGACTGGTTGTGAGACAGAATCACAGTGATGGGTGGGTGTTAGCTTGTACTAGAGATCTTCCTCTTCCTGGATTTTTTTGAGGGGGAAGAAAGGTTAATATTTTGTGTCAGCTGTTTTCTAGCAGCTGACTTAATTTTAATTTGTAGCCCGTCCCACTCTCACATTCCTGTTCTGTCGCTGTTAGAAGACAAATAACTTTGGGTGTGACTAGATTGTACTATAAAGCGCAGTGCGGGATTGTCAGCTGAATCCAGCTGCTGCCGCGGCCACCCAGCTGGCTCTGTGAAGCACCAGCTTTTCCTCTAGAAGTGAGAGCCCCATGTCAGCACGGTGTGCTTTGGTGCAGCTCTCCTTCCCTCATTGCCATGGCTAGCTTCAGTGGCTCCGTGCTCCCAACATTTTGAACTTCAGTGGTTGCTGTAGCAAGCTGCAGTTCCCAGTCTCAGCCATGAGACACCAAGGCAGAGGGGGTCTTCCCAGTTATCATGTTCCTTGAGCAATGATTTTTTTTGTGTTGCTTTCTCAGCAGATTTTGTCTCAACCTGTGCTTCTGCTTATGGCCACATCAATTTTGTGTTAATACGATTCTTGAAAATTGGCAACTTGTGATTTTTTTCTAGGCTGCTAGTTGGATAGCTTTGATTTTAGCAGCATACACTCTGAAAATATATTGCTGCAGCTGAGGTTGACAGTACTATTTATCTGCACGTCTCAAGAGACTGTTGTCACAACTTCAGAGGCTATAAACTTTTCCTTTCAGTTGGAACTTGCACTGTGCAAAGGCGTCTGACCTCTCGTGTCCCAAGGAAGCCACTTTCCTACCCCTGACAGGTGTACAAAGCTTGGACTCTTTCAACAAGCTGTAACATAAAACAAGTTAATCTTTCTCGAATCACATGGCATCAGTTTTACTGGTCCTGTTTTGTATAACTTACTACATAATACATTTACATAAGTAAATATTTCTTTTTTTTTCCTATTTTAAGTCTAATAGAAGAGGGAGGAGACTGGGACAGGAGAAATCGTCTCAAAGTGTACCAGGGCCTTTACTGCGTAGCTATTCGAGATTTCAAACAAGCAGCGGAGCTCTTCCTTGATACAGTTTCAACGTTTACATCCTATGAACTTATGGATTACAAAACATTTGTAACGTACACTGTCTATGTCAGCATGATTGCGTTAGACAGGCCCGACCTCAGGGAAAAGGTAAGGAAAGCAGATGGAAACACTGTTTCAAACAGACACGGCCTTTCTTTAACCTGTTTTTCTCCAGGCTGAAAGGGATGGTATTTAAACACATTTGTTTGCTTTCAGGTTATTAAAGGAGCAGAGATTCTGGAAGTGTTACACAGTTTGCCAGCTGTACGACAGTATCTCTTTTCTCTTTATGAATGCCGTTATGCAGCCTTTTTCCAGTCATTAGGTAAGGCCAAGTTTTGTCCTGCAACACTATTTCAGGTGCTTCAGTTACTTGTTTCAAATCACCCACAACTTTTGTGGAGTAGCTACAGTCTAGAACTAGAGCTACTTTATGCCCCCCCTCCAAAAAAAAATTGAGGTATATATTTTTTTTTAAACGGTGATCTACAATTTGCTGCTGTTTGTTTGAAAAATCAGGCAAACCAACCAACCTTTGCATACAGTGAACTTTTTGAAAGGTCCCATCCGATAGGGTGGAAAAGCGTTTTGAAGATAGCTGTAGAACACCATCTTACCTGAAGAGCCAGGTCATATGGGAAAGCTTTGAAAGGTTTTATCTTTGAAAGAAGTTATAGGACTTGTAGTCTAAAGGCCTTGAAATCTCAGCCTGTAAAAGAAATTACGTGGAAAGTTTTCTTTGGTACCACTGGCCTTCTGCTCTGGTTTCAAAAGGGTGACGCTGAAGAAAAGTTTTTCAGAAAACTCTCATTCTTGCCAGGTCTCAGACTGCTTGTTTTCCTTCTGTGAGATTTAGAATACAAGAAACTAAGATATTTAGAAAAAGCAAAAAAGAACCCTTCATTTTGTGGAAGACTAGGCCTGATGAGATTAAGAGCTAAAGGCAATATTTTTCCATTGCTGGCCTTATCACTAGCTGAGAACTAAAACTGTCAGGAGAAAAAGTCACTTCAGTGCCTGGAAATCCTTGTAACTATCTCAAGATTAACTTTCTGGTACTAGCTCTTATTTCCTTATGCAGCTTTGGGCAACTTCAAGTAGTTCCCTGCCAAGTGCTGCATGTTTCCCAGGGCCCCACTGCTCCGTGTGATGGCCGATCCCGGCGCTGGCCGGCAGCAAGGTGGTGCCCCTGCAGCAGAGGGGAGGCTGCTCACACCCTCGAGAAGGACTCTGTGCTGACAAACAGGGTCTCGTTAGCTTTGCCACAATATTGTTGGCATGTTGTTACTGCTTCTGGTTCTAGAACTGATATAGATTATACGAACTTGCTTCTCTATAGCGTACAACACCTTTCATATCCTGAAGTGTGCAAGAATACAACATAGTTACGTTCACACTGATGGTGTTACGTGTTTTGTTTACGTAACTGATATTTTACATTTCTGGGAGATTACTGACTCGGTTTTTTTGTTTGGTTGGTTTTTTCCTTTTCAGCTATTGTAGAACAAGAGATGAAAAAAGATTGGCTGTTTGCACCTCACTATCGATACTACGTACGGGAAATGAGAATTCATGCATATAGCCAGCTCCTAGAGTCTTACCGGTCACTGACATTAGGATACATGGCAGAAGCATTTGGAGTCAGTGTAGAATTCATAGATCAGTAAGTTATTTGGCTTTTTAAGTTCATAAAGATCTCACTTTACACCTTTTAATTATTTATAATGATGTCATTATGAACAAAAATATTTGTTCTACTTTGATTCTAAATGTGCCAAGTTATGTTTCTGTGCACGAGCTTGGCTAAATTTAAGTGAACTTAATGTCTCAGTAAAGAGTTTGAATCCAATCTCTCATTACAACTTTTCCAGTATTTCTTTCACTCTAAATCCCATATGAGAAACGTCTTTTATTAATAATTTTGTTCTTTATACTGCTATATCTATATTGACCTCCATGCACTAGGAAACTTAAGATTTTAGAGGATGACTTAGTTCACAACTACGTGAAAACTTAACTGTTACAACTGCAGGAATCCTCACATTTAACATACCCTACAAGTCTCCTTAGGTAGTTTTGCTTGCTTTCTGCTCTGTGGACAGGATCTGCTGGTTTTCACTTAAATCAAACCTACCCTGCAGTCTCAATTTGCCTTTCTTTTCCATTATAAAACCCAACAGAGTTAGATCATGATGAGAACTAACATGAAGTGAGAAATTGCATTTATGTACATGAAACACTTTGTTTCAAATGCCTTCACAAGAGTCATTCTGCTTTCACAGAGAAGTTTCAGATTTTTTAACATAGAAAAATGTTTCAGAAATATGAATACTGCTTGAAATATTCAGAAATTAAGTAATAGGTGTTTCAAGAGAAACCAAATACCATTCAACTCAAAGGTAAACGTTTTGCAGTCATACTAGTTCTTATGCTTCCCAGTAATTTATTACTAGTTGTAACTTGACTTCCTGTTGATCGCAGGAATATTTTCTTCTACCATCAGTAGTGTGGTGTAGACCACCAGCTGATTAAGCAAAATACTAATAAAAAACCAGCATATTTAGAGCTACTAGAGAGTAGGGAACTATTAAGAGACTTTTCTAATGAATTGACTGACCTGAAGATACTTGCCTCAGGATAAATTCCAAATAGGCACGTGACATGACTGCTGCCTTTGAATTTGAAGAGTAATTGATACTAAGCTAAGTGATAAATTTCACTAACTCGGGAATAACACTTTGGTCTGAGAAGAAAGTACCAAGACATTTTGTATTCAGCTCTCTAGAATGATCATTCTTGTGTGTAATGGCCAAGCTTTAATAAGATGAGGATGCATAAGATATTTTGTGAAAATATATAGGCTGTTGCTTCAGAAACAGCGTGGTGACACTGTTGTTTTGTAACAGCAGTTTTGGTGCTGCTAGGTCTACAAGTCCTTGGTGAACGGTTTAACCAACTTTTTTTTTTTCCTTCACTTAGGGAGCTTTCAAGATTTATTGCAGCTGGGCGATTACACTGCAAAATAGACAAAGTAAATGAAATTGTAGAAACTAACAGGTATGCTATCAATTCCTAGAAATTGTTTTTGACAGCTCAGTTGAATTCTATACATTTTGATGACACTTACTACAGAAAAGTAAGTGGCTTGGTGTAAAACATTCTCACTTCTAAACTTTTTTTTTCCCCCCCACAATTCCTAGGCCTGATAGCAAGAATTGGCAGTACCAAGAAACCATCAAGAAAGGAGATTTGCTGCTAAACAGAGTTCAGAAACTTTCCAGAGTAATTAATATGTAATTTTTTTAATGCAAGGAAATTCAAAATTTAGATGTTAAAAACATTTTGGAAGTAACCTATAAATATATTGTATAACTTGGTATACTGTAGGTAAAAAAAATACTAGCAAGAGGGATAGTGTTTTTACTTGCCACTTCATTATGTAAACAATGTTCTGTTTTGGTGTACGGATCCCAGTTCATTTATTAAATGTATGATACAGTTGGTGATCTCTTGTAATGTACTTTATTCCTTTACTTGACTGTGTATACAGCGTTCAATATTTAATAGCAAAGCAGCGTCAAGGTCTGTGAACAGCGAGAACTGATGGTGATCTGTGCTTGCTTTAAGACTTCTGTATTTGAATCAAAGGTGAAAAGAATCAGTTGCATAATAGTTAAAAGTAGCCAAAAATTTTAGTGGAGATTGTGCACTGTCTAGACAGGAGGAGCTCTTGTTCGGAGAGGATTACAGCTTAAGGGAGAAGGAATAAGGATGAAAATGACTGTGGTGAAGCAATGATATAACCACGAAAACTGTAAGAACTATAACGTTGGGAACATCTTTAACTGAAGTAGCCTATCCCTTAAAATGCCATTTTTGCTAGCTGTTGAAAAGAAAGTCAGCACAGTAGCAAAGCATTACATGTGTAATCACTTCCTCTGTTAGAGTGCAATGTCAGAATGATGGTAGGAACAGTGGAAGATACTATTGCAGTTTGACAGAACGGATCAAATACTGTAGGGGGTTACGATTTCTTTCTTCACAGCTGCTGAGGAATAAACGTTTCAAGCAGGCTGCTGCCATGCTGATGACACATGGTTTCTGGCCCTAGCAGAGCTACGGCAGCAGCTGTTTGCTGGCTTGGCTCAGCTTGAGGTTTCTTTTTTCCTCCCAGAGAAAGTCTGTGACTTAGTTCTGTTAGCTGTTTGATCCCACTGCACTTAGCAACAGAATCCATTTACTGTCTGTGTTCATTTATACTCGAAGTAACACCAGCAGGTAGATAGACCCAGAGGATGAGCCTGGCCTTTGGAGGCCACTGTGCAGCAACTTAGGCCAGCGTGGGGTTCCACATGCCCACTCCTCGTACTGGCAGGATCACGGAGGATCCCCTGTCTTTGAATCACTGCCACCTGCCTGAGGTTAAACTCCTCAGCCACAGTGTTGAGGGTCTGTTAATATTCTCTGTTGAACTGTTCTGAAACCCAGAATACGACCTAATTATTTTTAGTTTTCTTTTACTACTTACTAGAAGCTGTTTTGATTTTTGCTTGGTTTGTTGGGTTTTTTCCCCCAAGACATAGCTACTTAGCTAGAGTTTGAAGATTCAGATTTCAGACACTACTGATTAGAAGAAAATTCTGATCTTCCCTTTCTTTAGAATAGTGAGAATAGTAAAAGAGAACCCTAGTTTGTTTACCACATGGTCAGCTATTGATTCTTTGTGTGTTCACACGTACCACTTCTTACAAAGTTTTAATTAATTTAGGCCAAGATTCAGACTTGTCAGAACTGCAGTGATCTCAGTTCCTAGATCTGTTCTGTATCAAGTAAATAAAGAGCTAGCTAGGAAGGCTTCAGTTCTGGCTGCCTGTTGGTAACATCTTTCCCACCTTCCCTACGTGCAGATGTGAAGCGTAGGGGCCGTGGGCTTCACTGGATTGAGGGATGTAATTTCTGGTGCACAGATGGATTTTCCTTTCCAATGTATTTGTATTTGAACTGGCCTTAATTAACGTTATCAGAACTTTGCAAAATAAATCCCAAGGTTTCCATCCAGCTTAGGTATTACCGTATATATTTTTAACTTTAAGTTGAAGGGAATAGAAACTTACTTAAAACTAGGCTGCTCTAGGCTTTATTCACTTGAGAGAAATCTTGCTGCTCTTTTAGTAAGAGCAATGGAAAAAAAACCTGGAAATGTCTACTTTGTGAGGAAAATAAAAGTATTACTAAAGGTTCTTAGTGTGCTGTAAGATATTTGCAGAGCTTTCACATTTTATTTTATTCTAACCATCACTCTCACCCTGCGGGGGCCAAGCATTTCAGGGTCTGGCGTTTTCTGCTCAGGTAGGTGAAAAATAAGAATGTCCAAAACAGAAGCACACGTGTCCTGCCAGAGCAAAGTGAGAACTGATTTTCAGTGCACCTCCAGTAAATTACTTAAGTGAAAACCTTTATCAAGATGTCAGTATTACCTAGAAAAATGCTAATTGTACTAGAGACTTAAAGACCCCCTTTAAAGATCCCAACTTACTTACCTCAGCCTGTGTCCTGTGAAGGAGGATCTGAGAGGAACCTGCGGGGCTTCTTGACGAAGCTTTTTGGGCCAAGGCCTGGCAAGAAAGTCACAACAATTTTACCTGAACAATTTTAAGGCTTTCAGCAGCAGTTCGGCCTCTCAGCTATGCCAAATACTGGGATAAAGTTCCAGATAGCTGTAGGGACAAGCAAGGCCTCCTGAAGTCTGCAGCTGGATGCACAAAGCGTAGCCAGAGGAGCTATTTACATTGATTCCCCTGAAAAAAAGAAAAAGCAATTTGAACCGTAGTATTTTTCCAAGGAGGGAGCCAGGGTGGTCAGGCCTTGAACTGATCAAGGGCATAATTTGTTCTATCATTTTTAATTGCCTACTTCAATTCCCATGTCAAATCAGAAGCAACAGGATTTCTGCTTCCTTTAAACCCTGAAGTAACTTCAAGTTACCTTTCACTGTCCCGCGGTCACATCAGTTTTACCTTTGGTTTCTTTCTTCTCATGATTTCCATTTATTTAACTCAGATGGTGCGTGGCACTCCAGACACAGCCGTTCATGCCTCGGTCTTGACAGCTTTCCATGGATTTATAGTCCACATGCCAAAGTTGTACATTCTCTCTCGTAATTTAAGCTTGCGCAATTCCTTGAACTAATGCCATTCTCCAATTTCGCTTTGGAAGGCTGACTTCACACTAGCACCGCAGTAGCCAGAACCAGACAGATTTCAAGATGCAGCCACACCACGGAGACGCTTTCCACCTCGCTCTGTGACACATTCACTGCCATGAAGCTGTGGGAACGCAGGAGGGAAGGACAGGAGAGGGGGTGTCGTAGGGTTTGTTTGTAAAACTGCTACAAAGTGGTTGAAATTTAGTTTGGGTCACCTGTCTCTGCTGACCTGCCAACAGCTCTGTTTCTTCTCACTGAACACTGGGGTCCAGTTTAAGGTCTAGCCTTACAAGACAAGGCTTTTGGAAAAAAGTCCCTTGTTGTGGAGGGGAAGGGGTGCAGGTGAAGGGAACTCAACTGCAAAAATGGAGGACAAAGAAAACTTCCAGCACTCTCAGAGAGCACCTAAACTGAGCAGCAACGCACTGTCCCTGCTGATGCTCAAGAAAGCTTTGGGCTACAGCTGTCAACTCCAGCCATTTCTCACGGGCTTGGACAAAGCTTTTTGACTGCATTTCTCGGGCTGGTTTTCATCCTTTGCGATAAAGTTTGAATCCAGGTTAGTTTGAACAACTTCATAAAAAGTTTTCAAGATTCTCCTGAAGTTTGGTGGGCCAGAAAAAACAAAACAAGCATATGCCGCTTTTCTGCAGCAAAGATCCCATGCTGCTTGTTAGGAACAGATCCAGCAGCTAACACAGTTCTGAGCCAAAGCGCTGAGAAAAGCATTCAGGCAAATTAAGAGTCCTGTGGTGGATCCTACAAGCCACGTGTGTTTGATTATTTGTTGCAGCAGAACCTGATAATAAGGAACCAACAGGAATTTGCATTTAAATAAAGCCAGTTGCAAGCCCTTGTATTGGTTGTTTCAGTAGTTGGCATAAGCAACAGCAGCCACAGAACGTTTCAGCCGACAAAGGCGACGGGTGCCGGGGCCGTTCGCTGTAGGCAGGGAGGGCGCTGGGCCAGCTTCCCACCCCTGCCTCCAGAGCTGCACCTGCTGCAGGTGCGGCACCAGATTTAGGAGTTTTTCTATCAAAGGCAGGTTGAGGCCATTGAGCCCAACCCGTCTTCCCCAGGAGAATCACAGAATCATTCAGGTTGGAAAAGACCCCTGGGATCATCGAGTCCAACCCTCAGCCCTACTCTACAAAGTTCTCCCCTACACCATATCCCCCAGCATCTCATCCAAACGACCCTTAAACACATCCAGGGATGGTGACTCCACCCCCTCCCTGGGCAGCCTATTTCACTGTCTGACCACTCTTTCTGTGAAAAATTTTTTCCTAATGTCCAGTCTAAAACTCCCCTGTTGCAGTTTAAAGCCATTCCCTCTTGTTCTGTCACTAATTACCTGTGAGAAGAGACCAGCACCAACCTCTCTACAATGTCCTTTCAGGGAGCTGTAGAGTGATGAGGTCTCCCCTCAGCCTTCTCTTCCTCAAACTAAACAGTCCCAGCTCCTTCAATCGTTCCTCACAGGATCTGTTCTCCAGGCCCTTCACCAGCTTCGTTGCCCTCCTCTGCATTCATTCCAGGACCTCGAGATCCTTTGGGTTCAAAGGACACATCGCCAGCTTCCATTTTAAATGGAAAGGGCATCGACAACACGCGCACGTGCACAAAGCCAGGCACACAGAACCTCAGACATTTGGATTTGCGTTGCATGCGCTATCAGTCAGGCCCAAACTCCTGCATCACCAAGTGACTCTTCCCAAATATAAACTGGAGCGTTTTCCTACGAGACAATCAGTGACAGGAGAGAAACTGCTTTCTGTCTGCTCAAGGGAGGTCGGTGTTTACTGGGTTCCACCCCAGCACCTGCTCAGAGGCATTTTTCATGACAAACCCCTTTACTAAAAGGAGTCACTGGGAGAAGCGATGGCCCAGGGAGCAGCTCTTCTCCCCGCCCCGAGGCCGGGCTCCCTGGCACTGCGCTGCAGTGGAAAGGAAGGGGAGAGGGAGGACACTCCACACCCACATTGCTCTGAGAAACCTCAAGAGCTCAGGGTTATAAGGGATAAACGCACCTTTTTTTCCCCTCTTTCCTCACCTTACCAGATTTAGACGAGGCAGAACCCTATTTTAATGCAGTTAAATGCAGAGTTAATCCCTCAGTTCTGAAGCAGACACAGACAGCTCGAGACATGGACTTGCCTGAATGTGATGACAAGCAGAGCGCTCTGCTCCGCGCTGCCAGCTCCCCTCCTGCCCGCTCCGTGCTGCCGCCACCTGCACAGCCCAGCACAACCAACGTCAGTGCTCACACCTTATAGGGTGGGGCAGAAATGAGAAATTCCTACTAGAAAAGAAAGGTATTTGCAGGAAAGTGAGACAAATAAAAATCTTCAGTCCACACAAAAGCTGTCCAAATACTAAGGAAAACTTTGTTCATACTGTTGTAAGAGGAAAAGAAAAAGAAGAGAGAGAGAATAAGGGGAGCATTGCCATGGATGTAACTCAATTCCTATCCCACAAACAGGAGTTTTACCAATTTTACAAACAGCTCCTCAGAAATCGTCCACCACATGCGAGTCCCGAGTCACATGCAGAGGAAAGCCTTGCAAGAGTATTTAACCTCTGGAATTCACACACTGGATCTTTAAACTGTGAAAACACTGATTATTTTTTTTTTCCCTTCCAAAAAAGTCAGAAATCATGACCATTCAACATACCCCATTTGGGGCTGTAAAAGCTGCTGCTCATTATTCTATTTAGAAAACAATATAAAGAGTGAACCTTAAATAACAAAACATCCTTTGCACAGGAAAAAATACTGCGGAGTTGATACAGACACCTCTTAAAAACGGGTACCAGAACCCTGTAGGATGTCAGGATCCTACTGGGCTGACCCTGCAGCCGCTCTCGCAACGCTGAGGTACAGTGACAAAATTTGACCACATCCAATTCGTTGAAATTAGTTCACATAGGCACCGATACAGATAATGTTTTCCTTTAATGGTGAATGATTTTATAATGAAGCAGAAACATATAATGTATTCCATGCAACCAACCTCATTTATTGAAAAGTCCTAATTTTATTGCCTTGTTTAGTAACATGTTTGTTCAACAAACTAATCTTTTTCATGAAGCAAAGCACAACTTTTTCTTATAAATAGTATAAATTATTTTATTTACAGAAACTTGTTACAAAACAAATAGACTATATATTTATTTTTCTTTTAAATATCCAAAGTAATTTTTCTATCCCATGACATTTGTTCATGTACTATACAGCAGCCAACACAGAGTTCAGCTGATCAGATGCTCTTGATTATGTATACAAATTATCAAACTATTCACACATTTTACACAGGAGATTGCTTTTAGAACCAGGCTCAACACCGAGCAAGATGCTTTCAAGGCCTACATTCACATTGACATTATGTAGTGCTCATTTTAAAATTATCTTTAAAACGTAAAATATCTTGCACAAAAGGTAAAAATGATTATTTTCTGCTGAACAGTGAAACATTTAAGAATCTTTCTAAGCCCAATTCCCTCCTCCAGGACAGAATGAGTGAAAGATGAGAGAGAGATTCCTTGGCAAGAGAACTCTTACAGGAAGACAACTGCCTTAGAAGTGTCATTTGGAAATCACATCTTTATTTTTTAATAGTTTTAAGAGGTACGTACTTGGGTTGTTTGTTTTGTTTTCCTGGAATACCAACTATTCTGAACATTTTCTAAATTATTTCATTCATGAATACTGGCCCCCCTCCCTCCCCAGAATGAGACAGTTAAATAAACTGCTGGTTAAAACCATATTTCAAACCCTTGGCATTATATTAAATAGAAGTTATCAGTGGGATTGTTCCAACACAAGGTATTCTAATTAAAAGATTTTACAAAAGTTACCAGCATCATTCACTTTCTTTTGTCAACCCATCTCATTAATTTCAGAAAATATATATATATGTATGTGTATATATATATACGCGCACACATACATATATATACGCACACATATATTATATATAGGTGGAAAAAGCAAGCTCCAAAATTTCAACTGAACATTCAAGTCTTTTAAGGAGACGCTGTCTAAACAGTCCAAGCTTAAAACTAGTTATATCAGGCACTTTCAGTTTTTCCGTTAGTTTTAAACCACATGAGACCCACACAAATGCGCACGCACACACACGCACACGAACACTAAAAAAAGAGAAGCAGTGTGTCACTTAACTAAATGTAGTCTTCTGGGAATCAGGCAACTGATAAGCAATGCCGTATCGACCGCTTCGGCTCCAATCCTGCGCTCGGGTTCCCGCGGCAGAACCCAACCGCAGGACCCGGGCAATAGTTTGCATGTATCCACTCCCAAGACATGAAAAGGGACACAGCTTTCACAAAACGGAGGCATCCCTTAAGTTGCAAAGTAGGCATGTTAACTATTGGCTTGGCAGTGAACCACTTCAAATTATAAAAAGGTATTTGCTTTTTTTTTTTTAATTAATTAATAAATAAATACTAGATGATCTCAATTGTACCAAAACTGGATATAAGAAAAAAAGACCTGTGCAAAAATACATATTTAAATATGTACAATCAATTAACAAAATATGTCTTCTGAAATAGGGATACTTCAATATTTATAATAGAACAAGAAATTCCAAAATAAAGATACAAAAGTATGTTTTTTTCTTGTATAATTCTTTGTTCATCATTGCAGCAATTTTTTAGGTTAAGAAAACTGCAGGAGTCATAATGAGAAGTTGGAAAGACTATAAAAACTGTATCTCTTAAATTAATACCAAAATCTGTCTAGAAACAACCCAGCCACTGCAAATTCAATTTTGCAAGGAAAATTAATTTTAAGCTTCCTTAATTATTTACAGTAAGAACTATGTGACAATAAAAGCTTCAGGAACAATGTTCTGCTTATAAATCAAGACCTAAAACATAACATTTAAGCAGGTCTATGCTCAAGGGCAGACAGAATTGACGATGTTCTAACTCTTTACTCCCAATGGCTGAAACCCACACGGCGCTGGTGGCTGCGCAGACACTGGCTCTGTACGAGCAGCGACCAGGAATTCACTTTTTAACACGTCTGCACGCTATCGGAGGAGCACGAATTTGCCATTATGCTTTCAGATCAACAGAACCTTAAAAAAACAGAGGAGAGTTCGATCCCAAACTCGCTAGCGTTCAGTCTTGCCAAATTTTTTTGTTTCCTTTACCTTTGTGTCTATCAAGAGTCAAATTGCACTTGTGACTGACGCTATCCTGAAGCGGAAGCTCTGCCCCAGGGACTTCATCAGAGCGTGGATTTCACTCCAAACGGTGCAGGATTTAATACACTTTGATTTCTCTTTGTGGCATAGCACTTTGGTTCCCTTTACGTTAAACCAATTGCAGTTCTAACAATCCTTTCAACAGGGCATCTTATTAAATACGAATCCTTTTGTTCCTGAAAAGTTGTCTTTTTGTTGTTTTTTGTTTTTTTTTTTTTTTTTTTAAAGTTTGCATAATAAGTGTCTCTAGTACGTTGCTTTCTCAATGTGATCTTTTGTATCAATTCAAAGCTAAAGTGTCTGCATAGAGGCTTCTTGTTGTTTTGCTGTATAACAATGATTTCGTAGCAAGTTCAGGTCAAACTGAAAGCATCGTTAGGTAAACAACTAAGCAACTGCTACTCAGAGTGGCTTTGGATTCCCTGATGTACTACTTGCCACCAGAACTGGGGAGAAGGCTGGGCTACGCGAACAATTAGACAGGCTCAGATTGTCTCTTCTCAGCAATAGCTGGTGCCCTTTTAAGGCAGAAAAAAATATCTTCTTGGTTAGAAATTTGTTTTCCTTTGCTTTGCCCGCTTAATAAAAGCTTAGTCAATTTTGAGACTTTACCTGATGTTAAAAAACTTAAAAACATCCAGACGAATCAAATCATAATACAACAAGCCCTTTAGTGGAATTCATTTTTGAGGTGTTTTGAAGCAAGACAAAATATTTCATAAAATTGACTGGACTATATAAAACTGTGTAAAGCCCCCTTTATTCATAAAGCCTTGGTGGGCGTGGGTGACTGATGCACACATCTGCGCTTTACGGTGGACTCTGCTGTCAAATTGGCATTTTTTCCAGAATTTTGAAAAAAATCTGAGTGGTTGAAAGCATAACATGTTAATGTTTAGTTATACAAACAAGGCATAAAGAAACTGACTTAGTTTTTTAGAAAATATTTAAATACTTTAAATACTTAGTTTTAAAAGGGCTATTTTTACTGGCTGGAAGGCAAATCCAGCCTAATTTAACCAATACAGTTGTAATTTTTTTTTAAATAACAAAGGCCTATGGTATACAGTATAGGTCAATAAATACGTTCTTTGGGCATATAGTTTTAGAGGTTATTTGCCTTTGTCTGATGGTTTTGGATTTTTTTTAAAAACAAAATTAACTTTTATTTTCTTCTGCAATCAGATCTTATTCGAAAGAATAGAAAATAGGTTTTGTATCATGCAAGTACGACATTTTATACTTGTTTTCTGAGCGATGGCCTCAAACAAGTTTTTCTGGTTTTTGTCGGGTTTTTATTTTTAAACTCCTGATAGCTTCTTATCCCAAATTACTTGCAAAAGGCTGGGCAAAACACAGACTAATTTTTTTGAATTGTGCTATTTTTATATTCCATTAAAGGAACATTGCTATAAAAACACTAAAGCCATATTCCCTTCTTGAGGGCTTCTTTCCATTGTGCCTCACACATTTTTCCCCCTCGTCACGGGGTCCTCTCCATTGAGGGTGTCTGTCCGGTTAGCTATCACCTACAAAAGACACCATCAGTATAAAAATAAGTCCACAGTAACGTTTATTTCCCCCCAGAAAACATTCGTTTGCCCAGCCAATCTATGTCAAATAGTGGCAAGATGATGTACTCCTGTAAGTAAAATCTCACAGATTTGTAGCAAACAGTCCAGACCACCGTTAACACTGATAAGAGCAATTATGTGGCTGAACTTCATCCAGTGTCCATTTCTAGTATATTCGCTGCTACAGACATGGCTTCAGGGAAATTCCTTGTTTAAGTGACAGTCCAGTAGATTTCCACACCTGAGGACCATGGGAAGTTGGGAAAACTCAAGGCATCTTGGAGTCCAGAAATCCAGATGGAGGTTTTGCTTGTAGTGAAAATTGTCCAGTTCGTTTCTCACCATGGTGCATTCAGCTATCAGGGACGGGCCTTTGGCTTTTGAGCAAGCAGAAGAAAGAGAAGGATGAGTGAGCCAGGCTGTTACAGCAGACGCCTTTAAAAGACATTTCCTGGCTAAGGAGAGCATATTTTGGGGAGAATCAGCAGGCACAATGCGACACCACTAACATGCTGTTGGCTTCTGCGAGACTTGACAATCCTCAAGCTAAAGCTCTTTACAGTTATAATGGTTTCAGACATGATTTCCTTCCTTAATTCACTCAAATCATATTTCTCCTTTATTTACATTGCATAGGTGAAAGAGCAAGTTTTAGGAAAGTCCAAAAATAAATCCAGCCTCTGAATGCCTTTTTTTTTTTGATACAGTAAACACAACGTAATTGTGAAAATCTTCCTCTATGGCTGAAATTGAAAGTCAAGAAACCATTCTGAAAAAGATCTTACTGACCTCCTAGCTCTCCAGGTACACAGATTTCAGGTTATTAGCACCAGAGGAAACAAAAAGATTTTTGTGTTTTCAATCCTGAAAACCGTAGTTAGCTGCTCCCTAAAATTTCATCTTCTACACTCTCCTCGAGCTGTATCAAACTATTTTTACCTCTCCAAGTGATCCTCCAAGTAAATTTGAATAGTATTATTAAGAAGGCTGAGCTACCAGTTTCTAAATTATCTCTCATCCTAACTTACCTAGAACTTTCTCTCCCAATACACTACTTTTTCAGTGCAATTTGTTTAAAAAACAAATGGGATCTTACATATTCATGAGATCTGCTTCCTTTATAGTAAATCTGTTTGCTTTACCAACTAAAAAGGTTTGTATCTTATTTATAACATTTAATCTCGTTATTACTAAGAAGTCAGTCAATGACACCTTGGGATAATAGGCTTATTTTATCACAGTATCACAGTTCTCTTACCAGCATCATTATGTTCCACTCTGTAGAATGTTTATTACTGACACAGAAACAAGAAGTCAGGCTGAGACATGCAGCTCAGTTCCATGGCTGGCTGGCAAGATTTATTTTTAAAATTATTCTTTTAAAATGTGAGGACTGAATTTCATCTGAGAGCAATTCACAGGCAAAATTTAAGGAACTTGGTATGGCATATTTAAGCTTACTTAAAAGAAAAAAGCTACACTTTATGAGAGTGTTTATAAAAATCTTGTGTAAATGCACTATAAAAACACTCAAAATGAGTAGTGGACAAATAGGAGAACTATCTTTTACTTGAATAAGATCTGGAATTGGCTATCTAATAATTAAGAGAACACACGTAATATAAGCATGTGAAGAGGCATGTTCATATTGGCTTAGTTTAAGACAAAATTTCATACCTGATGAAAAAGAGAATTGTTCATCAGTCCTTGCGTCCCTGGGATTGCACCAGTGTGTTTTGCATGAACATTGTTCACCGATGTCAATTTGGCAACTTTGTTTGATTTGCTGCTGCTGCTGCTGCTGTTTATGCTGCTTGAACCAGGTGAGCACTTTCTTTTCTTTCCTATTAATTTGTCAAGGGAAGTATGCGAATGTGAAAAACTGCTGTGTGAATTTACAGTCAGCTCGCTGGACTGATGAACAAACGGCCCTAAGGAGAGTGTGGAGTCGCTGCTGTTCATCATCACACTCATTCTCTTTATCGATTCTGCAGGGCTTCCAGTCGGAGGACCCCTCCCTGATTGGTCGTGTTTGAGGCTAACGGAGTTAGCTTTGCTAGTCATACAGTTGAGGCCAACGCTGTGGGACGAAGCTGTCACGGATGGATGATAGGAGGTCCCAGAGTTTCCAGAGTTAACCACACAGTTTTTTCTAAAGGACTCTGTGGAATGAGAAGGTGCTAGCAGTGCGGAACTGTTTTTACGCTTCTTTCCTGAGCCGCCGCTGCTACTGACGCTGCCGGTACTGTTACAGGTGCCACTGCCAGCAGAAGATTCCTTAGGTTTAAAAGATTTGCTGGATTTCATTTTCTGAGGTTTGCTGGGCATAGGTGAAGGTACAGAGGAAAGCACTGTAGGTGTTGAAGGGGATGAAGACACTTGTCTTGATTGCATA
The DNA here is from genome assembly GCF_047716275.1 of Strix uralensis. Classification (NCBI taxonomy): domain Eukaryota; kingdom Metazoa; phylum Chordata; class Aves; order Strigiformes; family Strigidae; genus Strix; species Strix uralensis. Next base: position 6,214,922 of record NC_133981.1, on the reverse strand, counting down.
CTGCAGACAGGATCCACTGCACCCAAAGTAGCAGGATTGGCATTTAGTGTTGTTCCATGTGATGGTACCGATTTATTATTCAGAGACACACAGGAAGGAGATACCAATGCTGGCGATGACATAACCGTGGTGGGTAAGAGGAAACCTGCTGCACTGACACCGTACTGTGAAGCAGGCATCGAGTTTGTCCGATGTGGTGCACGAACTGAAGCTGTGTTACTAGATGCTGGAGGAATTTTCCTGCAGGTGAACAGAAAAACAAAAACCTACGTAGCTACCGTTCTTCGGAATAACACCCAGTCTAATAATGCTACGTTAGAGTGATTGTATCTTGAGGTTGGCTAACACCACTAAAATATTTTATTAAATTAAGAGTTAATTGTTCCAGAAAATGTAAAGCATAAACTATCAACCTTTGACCCCTTTAATCTGAACATGAACTTACTGTTCTTTAACTAGAATCACAGGCTTCATGTGTTTCTACAAATACCAAGAAGAGTAAGAACTCTTTCACTTCTACTCACTTCCACATCTGTGAATTAAGATGCTTCTCTAACATGAAGTCAAGTGCACATCGAATATGGTTCCACCGCTTGTCAAACACGTAATAACCTCTTCCAATTTGCCGACTACCAAATGTGCAAAACTGAAAAGACAGATTTTTATTAGCGTTTTCTACTTTCAGTAACAACTCTAAATAACAATGCACTAGATTATAAATAAATATTGCTAAACGAATATGCTTTTAGATGTTTAAGTCAAGAATAAAGTATAAATTAGAATTTTTATTCCTATATAACAACTATTTTAAATTTTTGGCCTTGGTTTACCAGAATCATTTTCTTCCCATCTGATGCTCCCATACTTATGGCCAAAAGCAGTGGTCAAATTTGAATCCCTCTGATTAAACAGGGAAGGACAGTAGTATGTGTTTGTGTGTGTGTATAAAAATATAACATATACAATGTAACATCTATTTCTGAGGAGCTGTCAGCTATCTGCTTGTTGTCTGTTTAAAAAAAGGAAGATAATCTGATATACAGGCTAGGCAATAAGGTTTGTGTCTGTAGTTAGACTAACTAGCTTTTGTCAAGTTTTAAATATTAACACATTACTGTTACCTTTACTGTGATGATTGGCACCTTGATTAAAAAAATGCGTGTGCGTGCATGCGTGCGTAAGTCCAAGAACCAAATGTCACCAGAAGGGCACTGTTTACATGTCCTCATTCCAAAACCACAGCCCTTTAGAACAGTTACCAATTTCATCTTCAGTATTTTGGCATTTTAATTTTTTTTGGATTGGGTAAGTGAGCTCCAAACATATTTCTTTAGCACATTTACTTTGCAACTACAGTTAAACCTTCACTGTCTACTAGACAACAAAATAATTTTTTAAAATCTAGGGGGGGAAAAAAAAAAAAAATCACATACCCAATAGAACACTACCCTTAAACCCCCCAAGTAATCTGTTTACAAGTTCAGAGCCAGCAAGAGACCAAGGTTAACTTTTACTTAAAACGTACAGCGGCTGGTTGAGGATGATGACCTGAATAATGACAATCCAGTTTTTCAACAGGCTCTTCTTTTTCATCACATTCTCCCTCATCACTGGATAACCGAGATGCTGGCTCAGCTGCAGGCAAGGGAGGGTGTGGGGACTCATGGACAGAAGGAGACTCGCTGGGGGCATTTCCACTGTGCTGGGCTGGACAGCCTGGAGGCCTGGGCAAGGCAAGCAGGAAATGTGTTATTGAACCAAGTCTAGCTAAAAATTCCAAGCTTAAGTGTTTACTTTTACTGACAGAAGGAAATCTACATTAACAGATTTGTGATATTTTCCATAGTCTCATAACACATCTACCAGGAGGAAGGACAGGAGGTATGGCACCCCTGGAAAAGCAGCATTGCCCAACCACTGCTGAAATGCTTTCAGTGATGCAAGTCAGCTTTTACTGTTTCAAACACCAAACCCTCCTCGCTAGGAGTTACAGCTCAGTAATTGCTAATTGCAGACAGACAGTCACCAGGCCTAGAGCAAAAATACTGCCCCATCCAACAGATCCATATTTCTTTTTCAAAATCCACCTGATGAAGCTACCAGTATTAATTTCATACCATTGGACCTGCAGATTTTCCTTACCTTGGAAGACTGGGGGGGTGAGGTTTGGGTTTATTAGGTAATAAAGGCTTTGATTCTGTAAGAGTAACTCCATGAGAATTTTGGTGCAGCTCCTGGGAAGTTTTAGTAGGTGAGGGATGTGGTTCCCTGAGAGGGGGCATCTGCTGATGATGATCCGAATGTCGAAGAAGTTCCTTTTCCCTGGTTTTGCTTTTGTGCTCGGCTAATAACACATCAAATCGTTTTCTTCGACCCTGTACAGCCCTCCGCTGGGTTAAGGAATGTGTCTGCAAAAGCATGAATAAATCAATCATTAATCCCAGGCTATTAGATTTGTGGAAATCAAACACTCAAAACACGTGTCTAGAGCTCTAACACAGAGAAAATCATCACACTTATGGTTTAGTAAACAAATGGAAGAATGACTTAGAAAACAAACTTTAAAATTGCTTGGTGGATGATTATATCCCTGTCTGATACAAAATAATGAAAAACAGCAAATGAGTAAAAGACTTCTTTCAAATTTATTTTTAAAAAAAAGAAACTGCCAGTTTCTTTAATTCTTTTATTTTTTAACTTAACTTCTTATAAGGTTAAGACCAGAATTTAAAATCTTTTTTACATTGGTGTTTTAACTGCCAACTAGTACACAACCAAAAATACTAAATATTTACTTTCACTTACGAAAATATTATATTTAACATAATAATGCTTAAAATCAGACTTTTAATGGGAGACATAAAATATATTTACATAATACTTTGCTTCCTTCTACATATTCCTTGAAAACTAATGTAATGTAATCAAACAGATATTAAGAAATGCAAAAAAATACAGCAGAATCCAGTCAGACACTCAAAGGATTTTGAGTGTCCCGAATGCTACACATAGTAAGATGTGTATGTGTATATATGGCATAAATTCTAGGTAAAGTGAAATAGATGGAAGTTATTTTTTGAATTGTCAAAGTGACATACAATACCTTTCCTTTTTTTTTTTTTTTTTTTTCCCCACACGGCATAAAAGGTTTGATTGGGTTCATTTTAGCAGGTAAAAATTATCACATAATTCAGACACAAATAGCAATTCTAAAAAAATATTTTATGAGTAGGTACAATAACAAGGAATTACTGAGAAATGGTTTTACTTTCTTTCTCTTTACACCTTTGATGTGCTTAGTTCTCTTGTAAAATCTTGAAGCTTTTCCCTCCTCTATTAGAAAAACAATTGCCTCCCCCCTGTAATTCCAAAAGGGCAATGTGTTCAAGTTCAGTTCCTCTGGGTCATTAGTACCAGCTTCATTTACCTTTGTTCTGTAGGTGGTTTATTTACCAGATGCTTCCCCTACTGACAGTTTAGCTGCTTTGCAGGAAAGTAGCTAAATATTACACAATTGCAGGGGATCTGGATTTTTGGTTCCTTGGGACTAAGTGATACCTCTCTGTCCCCAAGATTTCTGAGCCAGAGGACACATTTCATCTGACCAAAAGTTTTTACAGATTGTTTAATTTAGATTTTAAGCTCTAGGCATACTCCGTGGCTTTTTCAGAAGACTCATTTCTGAGTTGCCTGTAGTGGTGTATCAAGCAGCATCAGCATTTACACAAATACCTCCTAAGTATCTACTGCAGACTCTGCTGGGGGAAAAGGAGGGGGTGTGAGAGGGGAGGAGCTTGATTTACCTCAATCCTGCATAAACAAATACTTTTAATGCTTATGAGGAATTTTAAAATTCATGATCTAGGACCCAAAGGTTATCCTCAAAAAGAACATCATGCTGGCCCCTACTATCTACATGTGGAGTAACATAATCTGTCCCACACCAACATCCATGTTTAAAGGGTTTATACAAAAATACAAATCTTCAGGTTACTTCAAAAAGTATGTTATTGAATAAATAACTGAACTTCAAAAACAATTCCTTCTTGATTCTGGGCAACATGTTTTGAGAAGTACCATTTACAGTGGCAAATACTGACAGCAAAAATTTGTAGTTTTCTGTTTTCCATCATATTCCTCAGAAAATTGAATTAAAACTTTACATAATCTTATTTTGGTTAAGATATCCTACCTTGCATGTCAAAGACCTAGTACAAGGTTTCCTGGTTTCCACATCAATGACACCACAGTATATATCAGGATCAAATTCTCTCTCTGACAAGGGTACACAGTATTGAAGAGTTAAGACATTTTGAAATACTAACATTTATTTTCATTATAAAAATTAACCAGATTGAAAACTGTTTTCAAATGTAACACAGGCAAATGTATAAATAAAAATGCACAACAAAATTGTACAAATAACACTTTCTACGTTCTCAGCAGGTTTACGGTGCGCTGAAATACAGATCTTGTCTACAAACAGAATGGAGAAATGCACAGCTGTAAGGGACCCCAAAGGAGGAATAGATCCTCCATGTCAGGATTAAAGGTCACCGTCAATATGAACAGTGACAAACAAATGGTGGGGTTTTGTTGTTGGCTTTGGTGTTAACAACTTTTTTACCAGGTTTCTAACACCCAAAGTTATTGTGTTTAAAAAGTGTAAAGAACAGACTGGGTTTACATGTTTGAGTTTGAGGTGCTAGTTGTTCTGCTTTCTATGTACATTTGGACCTTCCATATAGAAAGAAGGAAAAGAAAATCTTCAAAGATAGTAGAAGAGCATCATTTTAAAACTGTAAGAACTGACTGGCCTTTTGAGATCTGTATGGTTTCTGAAAACAACAGCCACATTTCAAGTTGTTTGTGTCCTTGAAGAGTATGTCAAGTTATAGATTTAAATTCTAATATATAAAATGTATCCAATTATAAGTTACAGTTTTATAAAAGTGTTTATTTCTGAAACTTATTTCTATATATTCTATATATGTATTTCTATAGATACACTACTAAGAGGAATATAGCAAATAATAATTAAACACAATTACCTGACAATCTTTTATGTAAAAATTTCCTATTATTTGTATTTTCTTCAGATTTCTTTTCCAAAAATGGAGGCACAGAGAGAAGACCTTTACCATTCAGTATCTGTCCAGGGGAAGGCAAGGGTGGCTTTGGTATTGAGGGACAATTAAGGCCAGTCTTTATTGAGGAACTCACAGTAGTAGAACAAGTTGGACCAACAGCAGCTTTCAGTTGGGCACCATCTATCTTTGGATGAATTTTTTCCACTTTGACAGATGGAGTCATACTATTATTTATGAAAAACAAAAGGGGGGAAAATTGAAAATTATAGTAATAAATTATAAAAAGTACTTAAAAATACGTTATTACTCAACAATACTCTGATCTATTCACAATGCGAATGTAGACCTTCCTCCTTTATTCCCAGTTATCTTATCTTTTTTATTTTCACATTTTTTATGATGTCCATAATCTTTTCTGTCCCCATTTCCTTCTAAGTATTTCAGAGAAACTGTTATTTGAATTCACAGATACAGCATATCACCAAAGCAACTGGAACGGGCGTGTTATGTCCAGTGAGAAATGCTCCATTCTGTGAGAGTAAATTATATTATCAGTTCTGCAGTCTCACGTGTGCAGGTCAAAAATCACCTGAATCAGAGCTAAAACTCACTTATGATCAAAGTATGCAGATTAGATCAAAGAACTAAGAGCCCCTTGTAAAACGACCTTTATTTATAGTGATTTAAGATGCAGCTTTGAAGAGTTCTTGTTCAACATAGTCGTAAGTATTATCTATAATCTTAGACTAGGCTGCTGGAAAAGATCTGGAGGAGTTTAAAATGATTATCCCTTAAACCAAAAACCCTCTGAAACAAAAGGAAATTCTACAATAAAGCCGTGTCTATGCAAGTAGTAACATTTAATTCTTCATCAAAACACATACTCACATTTTATCATGGGGAACTTTGCTATGCTGTACCGAATGCATTAACCTGTTGTTTCCGCTGATCTGCAGCTTGTCTTTGGGTGATTTCAACAACTTGGAATTTGATGATGATGCACTAGTACCTCCACTGGATGAACGATTGCTCCCACTTCCACTGCTACCTTTGTTTTTTGAAGGGAAAGATGAAATGAGGGAAAATACTGAAGAGGAGGGAGGAGTCAAAGGTGGCTTGCTGGAGGAGCTGTGTCTTCTTTCTGAAAAGGAAGAAACAAAGGGGTTTTAAGCTCCCATACAGAAACAATTCTTAAATACTTCATGTTGTCATTTACTCCATTAACATTTTTCCTTTATTGGCTTGGGAAGTCCCGTGCCACACACAGAGCATAGAGGATTCAAGCTTCACTGTAATCCATGAGGCTCCACTCATTGCTGGTCCCCAGTCGGTTACAGGAGTCTCTTAACTTTGGGAGCTATGTTCTTCAGCCACTAAAGCTTAGCTTTTAATAACACTCCCCATTCTCTCTCTATCTTAAAGAACAAGAAAGTGAGAATCAAACCTAGACCTCAGACACACAAAGCAGAGACCCCTGTCCTCAGGCCAAGCAAGCTGAAATACCAGGTTTCCTCAAAGGATAACAAATCTGTAAGTATGTCTCCTAATGATCAAAATTATACTGGAGTCATCATTTTAACTTTCACTTCATTACAACCTTTTGGGCAGCTCAAGTATTGACCTACGTCGGTTTTTGGGGTGTTGTTTTTTTGTTTTGTTTTCCTCTTTTTTTTTTTTTTTTTTTTCATAGTATGACCAGTTTGGGGAGGATTTCTATTTAGGAACATCATCAAAAGGAGCAACTGATATTCTTCTACAAAAAAAAAAAAAGTACAATATCTGAACATTTGAATTAAGAGTGGTCAGGTTCCATCAATGAATGTGTTGGAAAATAAATTATTTAATTAACATTATACCATTAACATTAATATATTGCTAGCACCATTTCGGTTAAAATAGTGTATATTATACAGGTATAATATATATAGGTATATTTGGAACAATGAATTCTCAGTCACAAAACACCTGACAGCTTCAGGGAGTACCCAGCTCTGCCGACATTAACCACTTGCTGGACTGATACTTGGACACCTGTGATTCCTCAATGATCTGTGTAAGCAACACCTGCTTAAGAGACATGTCTGGCAATCCAGTATATGCAAACCACAGATCTAAGAGAACACCAAGAATCAGCAGGTCCATGGAGGGAGTAGAAAGGCACCTTTCTCCTCAACAGCGGTAACACTCAGCCAAGTATTGTTAAAGGTGCCCAAATCCATCACCGATCAATCCCAGGACCAGCTTACAGATTTTGACTTAAATTTACTTAAACTATGAAAGCAGCAGGCTACTCATGAAGCTACTACAGCCAAGAGTGAAAGTCAAGTCCAGCACAACCTGTACAGAAGTCTAATGCTCTGGAAAATGTAAATATATAATCCATTTTCCCCCCAATCCTAAATACAGCAATCATATGCCACTCATGATGACCAACCAGGACTCCATTTGTAGCTGGAAGCCATCAAACATGACAGCACCAACCCTGCACCCATGTCACCAGGTACATCACCCGCTGCACAGCTCCTGCAAGCAAGACCGTGCAACAGCAATAACCAGGGGGAAAAAGTCAAGGCGCTCCAGCAGTGCAAGAGGAAAAACACAGGAGCCTAACACCTGGCAAGCTAATTTCTTACAGAGGTGGGGAACCAGCATTTTAAATGTGTTCATTAGCTCAGGGGAAAAAAAAAAAAAAATTAAAAAGCATAGACCTTAGACTAGGAAACTCCACTCAAGAAATTATCTCTGAAACTAAACCAAGTGATGTGTTGAAATGTGAAATGGGTGCAAACTACCTAATGAACCTTCTGCAGAAGTCATCACTTTTTAATTATTATTTACCAAAAAGGTCTCAAAGGTCAGTGAAATGCCCAACAGAAATACATAACAAATGCCACAATCTATCACCCACCTCAAGAAACAACTGCTTTAAAGTTATAGTATTTAAAATGACTAGTTTATCTGTGATGTTCAAAATCCTCTACTTAGTTTTCTAGAGCCAGATGCCATTGAAGAATTTGTAAGTGAAGTACGTCAGCATATTTCTGTTCTAGTAAACGGCCGTGCTTCTAATATGATACACTGCTTATTGCCAAATGTCTTTTTATAGCAATGGCAAGAATCCCTGAGCAGCTCCGATAAGTTACTATTTGAGGGCCATTAGTTCAGTGATGCTACACCCTGTGAGATTACTCTGTGAGATAATGAGAAAAATTGCTTAATACTCTTCCACCTTCTGTATATTTAGAAAATTCAAAGTCCAAGTTCTTATCATAGTTACAAATAATCTCTAATAAACCAGTGGATGACTAACGCAATCTTTGGGAGTTTGTTTTGATTTTTTTTTTTTTTTTTTGAAGGAATAGAGGGTGTTACTTGCTTGGAGAAAACCAGGCAGATGAGAAAGGGAGTAGAAATAAGACACAAGTACCTCCTTGCATCCCATCATTAGGAATAAACTACACAAAATATTAATCTCAGCTATTAATCTAAATTATACAAACACTTATTTTCTGGGAACTTTAACTGGTACTGTTCTCGTACTAAACTGAGATGTCACTGACTACTATTTGCATGAATGTTTCATAGCACCAGTCTCAAACAAGTAAGTTAATATAAAAAGAAAGTGGTTTAGACTGCTGATAATCAAAGAAGTTGACCTAAGAGAACTAAGGCTAACGGCTGATCATACATCAAGATTACAGTCTACCTGTGAGAGAATTCCCATCCTACAGACGTATGATTTGGAACACACACACAAAAAAAGCCAAATTAAATTTTTCTAGAATTTTGAGACAATTTCTGAAAGAGACATTATAACACTAAGTCTGTGAAACCTTCACTCCTATACGTAACCACAACTAGTGTAGTTTATCAACAACATAAGAATTTTCAGCTATTTTTTCATAACCTGTCTAGACCTGTTTTGTGTTGACTTACATAAAAGTAGAAATAAGGCTGCTACTAGGATATGATTATATATAATGTTTCAGTCTTTTTATAAAATCCATGTTTTTAAGTGAAATCAGCTTAAGGTCTGTTTTGTAAACCATCTGAATACTACTGATGCCTTGTCTTATTGGAGAAAGCTAATACTATTTTTGAAATCAGACATGTTTTAAGCATGGCATGCTTGATCTAATGAATGTATTTATTGACAGACTGACATAGTCTTTTAATGGAAAAATTACTACACAAACTGTCACTGAATAATCAAGACCACCATGCTTATTATGCTAAGCATATTATAATGACAAATTTGACTAATCATCTGCCAATCTCACACAGTTCCCATTCGCCATTAACACTGACTCAGCCTGAAAACATTTTAAAATATAATTATCTGCAGGTGTTCAGCTTCTGAATTTTAAAAGTTAGCACTCATGTCCCTTCTCTTCACATAAATCTTGAAAGAAAACCCATTTTTAATGTCATGACTGTTTTTACAGCACAAAGTGATATTTCAAATACTGCACCTGTGTAACATGGTTCTAAACTCTAAAATAGGGACAATTTTTTTGGGGGGGGGGGGGGGGGGGGGCAGGGCATGGTGTTGTCATTTGGGTGGGGTTTTGTTTTTTTAAATATCAGGAAAATGAAAGTTTTGGCTTTGGACAAAAAATCTGAAAGTCTTCTTTGATCCCACAGCACTGGGTAGAATCTGACCTAATATGAAAGCTGTACTCAGCACTAAATCTTAACAAATAAACTCCTCCCTAAATATCTTTGCATTTATATAGCATATTTGTGACCCTAACGACAAAGGCTGTAAAGAGTTAGAAAGCTGTGAAAAGAGATGGCATGCCACCAAAGGCTTGATGACTGGGATAGCTGTGAACTATCAATTTGGGAAAATACAGTGATAGTTTGTGTGCTACTGGACTTACGGTGGAGCAAGAATTATATACGCATACTGCCAAAGCACACAGGACTTCCTGATAAAATGGATATTGCTAATTTAAATCTCTTCAAGAGCTTTAAAAAAAAAAAAATAAACAGCTTCATTTGGCCCTTAGTCTGGTTGCCAATTGCCTTGGGTTTAAAATCTTGTTTTCCATTGTCTATTTCCCACTAAACATGCAATAATTTCTGACAAAATGCAAAAAAGTAACTTGGAAGGGGAAGAAAAAAAAAGGAGAAAGAAAAAAAAGAAAGCTTCTCACCATGTTTGGCTACAACTTGTTATTCTTCCATCAATGGGTAAACACTTGAACTAATCGGTAACTTTATTTCTATATTAAAATAAAATAAAATATCCTTTTATAGAGAAAAATGTTCTGTTTTTCATAAAATGTTACTTTCTTTGCTGTATGTTTAATGAAAAAAAAAAAAAAAAAAAAGAAGAGTAACAATACTCTTACTATTTTTCAAAATGTTCCTCCCAGGTCTACATTTAGCTCCCAAAATCTAGGAAGTGTTTTGTGCTGTTCATTCTCTCTGGGCATCAATTAATAGCTTTGAGCAGCAAATACAAGATGTACAGATCAAATTTCATAAACCCATTTTTTTATACAGACTTCTTACGTAAGTACGGGGCAAAAAGTCAAACTGACCTGTGTCAGCACTAGCAGAGCCGTCATTAAAAGTGAAGCACACCCATTGAAACACACACAAGTTTAGTTTGGTGCAATACGTTGCAACTTTAGTTAACATTCAGACAGTTTTAACATAGGTTAGCCTAGGTGTAAGAGTATCATTCAGACTACAGAATTAACTGTGTATACTGAAACAAAGCATACAGGTAACTAAGTAATTATTATTTCATATATCCATCTCACCTAAAGTATAAGCATGATAAAAATGCAACCTAATGCAAACTTCTTTTCCCCATCATACTGAGCTACTGTTTGACTTGTCGTTTGAGCAATCATTTAGTACAGCCATATTAAAAACCATCTTTTATCTGAGGATAAAATTCATTTTCTGCCAGCATGACTATTAAATTTCTAGAGTAATTGATCTTCTAATTTCTCCAGAAGGATCAGATCCATGACATGACAGGAGAACACAGACTGGGACACTGCTGTGGAAGGGCACCTCACTGTAGCTCCAGATTTTACTCAGCAACCAACTAAAATCCCTTTTGTGGCTCTACCCCAAATACCTGTGTTGTGCTCTGATCTACCATCACTCTGACCGCACCATGACAAAGAAAAAACAAAAGAGTTAGATCCATGAGGATTTCACAGGAGAAACACCTGAGCTAAAACAATCATGGGCATAGCAGGCAAATTACTCTTCCTCTGATGCCACGCTGGCAGCCCGCAGCTGCTTGGGAGCAATTGCCTGTGCGGGATCTTGATCTGCTGCTCACTCTCTTATTGCTGCTTCATTATCCTGCTCTAATCACAGGGCCGAGATACCAAGGATTCTGCCTTAATCTTCCACTGATGTTCCTTTAATCATCCCATCAGCTCTGTTTGTGCTGTAAATCAGGATGAGGTCACTCCATCTTCCATTGTGTGGTGTTTAAACTTATACTCTTAGCTGAACAGACAGCATCTAAACAAAGTTATATTTTTCACTCCAGCAAGAAAGTTACAGAAAAGAATATTTATGGAGTCCAAGCTATCAGTATGACAGGCTGCCAGGGCTTGATTGGCACCAGTACAATCTGTCATGTCTCTAGAGAAAATTCTTCTTACTATTTCATAAAAAAACATTGCTTTGCAACTGGCAGCTGATATTATTGTTTATCACTCAGTGTTAGCAAAACCACAAAGAGAATGTGACTGATAGTCATGTATGCTTATGGCACTCCATTCACAGAAAAGTAACACTTTAGCAAATGAGAAAGGGAAGAAAAGAAAGTGTATAATTTGATATTGCAGCATACCAAATGCAAGTCAGGGTGGCACATATGTAAGCATTACTTTGCGTTACGTATTTACACTTACCACAACGGTCTTCCTTATCTTGACCAGAGTTCTTCAAGATTATAAATTGTAATAGGTATAAACTATTTATCTAAGAACTATGTTTATATAATATCTTTTATACAGACTATGGTCAAGTTAGCAATTCCAATACAACCTTATGTCCTGCACTTCCTCACTTTAAAAAATATTCGACGCAACTGCAGTACAGAATATTTCTATTGCCTGTGTAGATACCACCACAGTTGGTAGTAAGAGGCTGTTAAGCTACAATGACAAAACTTTACTTAAAATGTGTCTCTTCTCAAAAATCCACTGAAATGCAATACCTAGACAATTTTGAAGAATATATTTTAAAACCCAGAGTTCACCTCTACAACTTGGTATGTTAACAGGTTTGCTTTGCCTAGCAGAGATATAAAATGTGCTGGTTTATATGTTTTTACATTACACCTTACTGCATACATTCTACAGCATTGTTCAAAGTCTTACATTGAGGTGGTTAATACCCAAGAAGATAAAATCACCTTCTTAAGGACAAAAGATAGAATTTGAGTTGAAGACATACATTACGGAGCAAAACATAATTATAGAGATCAATGATTTTTAAAATTCCCTTTAAAATTTTCTTTCACATAAAGCAATTTGTGGAGGATTCAGGTTGGTAAGCGCCATGAAACATTCATGCTCTTCCAGTGAGAACTCAGAAAATTATCTTCCTCTCAGAAAATCCTTTGTTGAAGCCTACAGTCAAATAAAGCAAATATGTCAAGACCATTCTAATTGATGACTGAGTATGGTCCAAAATTATGTCAGTTCCTAGGACATTTTTACTTCTCAAATGAGGGCTGTATCACCAGTAAGCTTTACATGTCATCTGTTTTCTGCACCTTTGTTTAACGGCAGCATTCATGTGTCTACTTCCCACTCTGATGTCCAGTTCTCAGGACAAAGGTCCCACTGTTCCAGGTATGAATTCCTGCACCATTCCCTTGTCAATCACCTCCAAAACACCCACTACAAGTCTCCCTAAGAAGCATATCAATGGCTATGCCTTAACTACAGTGCATTGATTTATTATGAAAACTCACTTTTTTTTAAGATATGCTTTGGTTACAAATGCTCAGTTCAGAACCCAAAGCTCTCCTATATACAAATATTTGGGTTTCAGTGTATCATTCCAGTTCCAAAATCCACAGTAATTCACACTTATTTCAGACGTGTAAATAAAACATATCTGGATGTTTATGATGGTCTAGCACACTTATCTTCTTCATGAAATCCAAACTTCAATGCAACCAAAAGTCACTGATCATTTTGAATGATGTGTTTGTAATAGTTAACTAAAAGTTTCACATAACCTACTTCCTATCAGTCCATAAGTCCTAGACTGACGGATTTTAGCTCAACTTTCACTTTGGTTTGTTTTTAAAAGCAGGTTTACCAGAGCACTTATAGGAAATGTGAGCAAAGTTGAGAATCGGAAAACATCCTCTGAGAAGTATTCTGGCTTTCGTCTTCCCCAGCCTCACTGAGCTGCATTAGGTGTGCCACTTTTTGAAGTTTCTGAAGTTTCCTAACATTTAAATTTGAATACTTGTAAATTATTTACTCAACTCCCAAGAGGTGTTCTGAGTTAGCTAACCGCATCCATCTGAACAGAAACAGAATGCAAATGCTAGCTATTATTATTTTGTGCATTACAGCAGTTATAGAGAAGCACTGGCTACTTTTAAAACTGTGAAACCAGTTACTTGACTTCTGATTTCTAAATACATATGTTTATAATTTTCCTAGAGATTTACTTTCAAGAATCAAAATCCACTCTCAAGTGATCACTGTGCAAAATATGTTGAAGGACCATGAAATTCTGTGTAAATAGGGTCAGTTTTCTCGCTGCCATTGAAAAGAACAGGGAGGAGTGGAAAAAGATCATTTTCACTAGTAAGATTCTGAATGCCAACTTCAATACTATAAAATCATATTTCAAATAGGAGATGATCGTATAACTATAATTTAGGGTATTTGACTGATCCTTTTAAAAACAGTACAACTACAAGTGTAGCCAGGATGGTATTGTAATTCTCTAATAGCACAACACTAACTGAGCAGGAATGTCCATCTTCACTATGCTAACTGCTGCAAAATGGCCCCAAACCCAGCACACCTCCCCTGATCTCCAAGATTACCACCAGAGAAAGGAGAGCGAGGAGCAGATTGCAAACAGAGTTGTTATGAACATAGCAAAAAATAGCAGCATTAAAATATATTTGAATAAACAACCTTCAAGTAAATCCCTTTCTCCACTGCTGCCTCTCCACAACTCTGTACATTACTAAAGCTAGATTTTCCATTTTTCCATATTTGTTACTAACCCTCTCAAAACCCCTTGTATTCGGTGCATGTGAGTAGTTCTGTAATCAATTTCCACAAGATTTAAAATTCCTCTCTAAAATACATGCGGTTTGCCACCGAGAGATGCAAAATAACTTTTGAAGCATCAACCAATACAAACTGTCATACCAAGCCTGCAGACAGACTAGGGTTTTGCTGTGTCATACAGCTTCCTCGTGCAGTGGCAAACTTGAATTAGGGATGCTCCCATCAGGTTTATTTCAGCTATTCAGAGCCCCGTGAAGACCAATAAAACTCTCAAGAGCAACATGGGAAAACTGACAGAGGCAGGACATTCCATTATTCACAAAGCAGAACCACAAGCAAAATGGAGCCAGGGAGACCAACTGTTGGGAGGTCCCGCTTCATCACCCAGAGAAGGATGTTTTACCCATCCTTCTCCATCCCCCTCTTTGCTCAGATAAACCCAAACACAAGAGCTTTAACACCTCAAAAAGACTCAGGCATAATATCCAAGATCAAACTTTTGATACGCTTTCCTGACCAACTTGCCAAGAGGTGTGGGAAAGGACAGATTTGTCACCAGGGAACTGGCCTTGGCCCTTCTGGTCAGTAGCTGTCTTGTAAATCTGTCAAGCACTGGAATATAAATATTGCAAAGTTATTTTGGAAGGACAGCAGAGTGTCTTAGATGGTAATCGGGCCATGGGGAGATTATAATGTCCACATTATGAGCACTAATCTCTGTGTAGCCTGTTGACGACATGACAATACCTGCACTGACTGATTAAAAAGCAGGTATTGAATAAAGCATTCTTTTGCTATTTAAAAAAAAATTGTTATTTGGAAAAAACTTCAGAAAAGCCACAGTGGTAATAAACAAGAGAGTCAAACAAAGGTAGCTAGTACAGATCAGCAGTGTACCAAGATGCAGTATGGGTCAGCTTCCTCAAAAATATAGCTGGAAAACTGTTGTCTTATATATGCTTACCCTGAATGACATTAAAGAAAAGCTTCAGTTTTGAAAAACACGCCTAAAGCAAATTAAAAATACCCCACATTGTTCTAAAGTTTAATAAAAAGTTGAGGAAACAGAAGTTTAATAGAATTGTGTGTTGAAAGCACAATTCTTTATTAAATGTGGGAATAAAGAATTAAGGGAAGAACCACCACCTAATTTCTGATTTTCTCTCTGTCCATTTTCTACCCAGAAATCAGGTTTACACCTTGAACACCATGTTCTTCCCCTTCAGCATCAACAACACTCCTTACAAGACCTTATCACATAACATTATAATATTGTGCAGTGTATTCAGATGAGTTCACATATCCAAATGCCTGTCTAGCTTTCATCTTGCTAATGCTTCTATTCATGCCACAATCAGGAATTTTAATGTCTTCCCCTGTAGCTATTTCTCTAAGTGCAGCAAACTTTAATTGTTGTATGTTGACTGTCAGACTCAGCTCCTACACAAAAAAAAAAAAAAAAAATGCTGACATTGAAAACCTGCTTAAAAGCTGTTAGTGACCCAAAATACAAAGTGGATTAAGGGCTAACTAAGTTCTGGAGATGGGTATAAAAAAAGGCCTTGAAATGGAAAGCTCTCCGTGCAAAAGAGATCAAGAAGAGTGAATTGACTCTGTTTTGAGCAGGGGAATAAGGGAAAATATCACAGGATATGCACAAAAATAGTAGTGTCAGCTAAGTAAATCACATTCTTTGATTTTGTCATTAAGAAACTATGGGGGAAAAAGACATTGAGCACAAATATTTTTCTCACATACTGCATGACTACTGACATCCACTGTCACACAATACAAAAGCTTTGTAAGATTAAAAGAGATAAACATGTACACGTCTACTCAGAACTAGCCAACTACAACAGCCCCCCCCTCTTCCCTGAGGTGTTAATGCTCACAGCTGAGACGTGGAAACGCTGACTGAGGGAGCTGAGAAGGAAGCTCCCATCACTATCTCTGACGTTACCTGTCTCTCACCTCTGTCCCCGTACGTACGGTACCGACCACGCACACTCTATAGATGGAACAACTCATGCGCTTCCCCATGGCAAACAGGACAAAGGCCTTTATACCTACGGGCAGTGCCCACTTGCAGGAAAACCTCACGGAGAAATGAGAACAGTACGAGGAATCCAGGCTGGGGTTCTGCCTGCACAGCTAACACCTCATTTTCTGTTCTGAGGTTTTAAAGACAAAATTTTTAACTTTTTCAGGATGGAAAAGCAAGATGAGAAGCAAACCTGTGGTAGTGTGAATTGCAATATTTTTAAAAGATGTTTCAAGAGGTGAGTAACTTTTCAAAATTTGAAATCTCTTGGAACATAAATACTCAATTTGCAACACAAAAGGAAACCAGAATAAATAATTTGGTTTCTTGTTCTAAGTCAGATCCTGATTTAACATTTTTAGGCATTAGTAATTTCTGAGTTATAAAAAAGGATCATTACAGCTTATTTCATTAACACTAGTCAATCACAATTGGCACGAAACAACCGTTTTCATGTTTAAAAATACTGACCACGTTAACTATACGCTAATTAAAATTTTACTGCAGCATTAGCACAGTAAAGTCTCACAGAAATCACTAATACAGTCAAACGAGGGCACGAACCTACTGTGCTTGCACAGTAATGCCTTTCGAATTAAATAAGCCAGCCTTTTCACATTTCACTTTGAAATAATGGAGCAATGCTGTAATTAGGATGTGCTAACTAAAATGTTTGTGCAAGTTTAACCTTTTAAATAAAAACACAACTGCACTTGACACATATCCAGGCTGTGCCTGCATTTCCCATTTCCTCCAAAGCCCAGATATAACGGCACAGACCATCCTGCCCAGCCATCCGCAGAGCCGTAACAAGGAATGTATTTGCCCTCTGATTTATAAATTACACGGATGAGCACACTCAGGGAAACAAGCTAAAACGAACATGCTCTTAATAGTTTCTTTCTTTAATTAACACTTTGATTAACAGCTGCCAATTTATCTAGAGGCCTGGGAGGATTGCAATCAGCTACGTTTTCATTGCTATTTTCTCTCCCTGCACTCTTCCCATCAGAGCTGTGGCTTCAGAGCACTTTTTGGGGATTTTCAAGCTTCTGCAGGGAAACAACTCGGGAGCAGAGGCCGCCTCCCACAGCCCCCCAGTATGGTACTCGTACAGCTGGCCCTGCAGCTCTGGAGAAAAGAGCCAGCTCCCAGCATGACCTCAGCAGGGGCTGTGGGGCATGGCGTGGAGCAGAGCTCATTGGTTTGCCCCCGCTCGTGGCGAACTCACCACCCGCCTGCTTTTGGAGTCGAGCCAGACCGCTCCGGTGACATTTCAGAAGGGCTCACGCGGGCCGCTTGCAGCGCTTAATCCCTCGCTGTGAGATTATCCGTGTCACTCTGAACTCCGTCGAGGTCCTGCGACACCCGTGGGCAACACCACCGTCCACACCGGGCCACCTTGCCACCGGTGCTGGGGTTCCAGGCCAGCCTCCGGCACCCTGCGGCAAACAGCCACCCCTGGGCCTCTGGCCAGCCTCAGTTTTACCTAGAAGTCTGCTGTGCTGATGGGCACCAGAGGTGGCATTGGTGCTGGTCAGATACAGCTGTGGCCATGGCACGTCCACGTTGGGACGGTTCCCCTACGGCTGCATCGCCCAGCCTGGGGGCACCCAGCATCCCCAGAGCTGCAGATCCCTGGGCCATTGGTGGCGCAGGGGACATGGTCCCTGCCACCCCAGCACAGCACTGGAGGACACTCCTGGTGTGCTTCTCCAGCAGCAAAAACTCACTCCAGCATTTACCATCCTAAACTTCCAGATAGGCCTTGACATCCAAAATTTCCAGACTCTGAGGTCTGAACATCAAGGTCCAATTTCCACCCAAAGTCAGTGCATGGATACCAAAATCTAATTTTTACCAACTTACTAATTTCTGGACCATTTCTTAAGTAATCACTTGTAAAAATTACAGTGTATCTGTTGACAAAAAAGAATAGGCAGAAACAGCTTGTGGGTTCTGCTCATTTTAAATTATCATAATCAAAGCTGAAACTTCTGGTCTTTCCTCACTTATCAAATTACACCCAAATTCATTTTTAAAACCAAGCAAAACACTTTTTCACTAAAATAAAAAGGTTGCCAAGAGGAAAGGCAGTTGGCTTGTACAAACGCCTTTGTGTATTAGTATCAGTGTGTTAGCATACCACTTTATTTTCATTAAGAAGGGTTTAACAGAAGCAAGGAGCACCATTTCAGCAGATTGGTTTTGTTTGGGTTGGTGTTTACTTCTTTTAAAGGAACATACAGAAACATGAAGACTCCTGCTCCCATTAACAAGCTTAGAAATGAATACTGAATCCTAAACCACAAATACTAACTTTCCCATGTCTATGTACTCAGAATACGAGACAGCAACCAGCTTCTGTTTTGCTCTGAATTTCAAGAGAAGTTGACAGCTCATGTCACCCACCCAATAATTGTTAAGGACAACTCAGGAACACAAAGACATTTCTTTGGATTATGCTGTTTCTAAAACATATCTCCTTCCATCGCTAAAATTGGTACCAGAGGCATCCATATTTTTGGAGGATTTGTTTCTGTTGTACACTCTTCTACATGACACCCATAATTAAAACTGGGTAAGTCTCCAAGAGATTTTAGCGGTTCACAAAATTCTTGACTTTAAACCACTATGTGGGGAACCAGCACTGATGTATTTGTCGTCTTAAAAGCTAGAATTTATCCTTCTTTAGTCTTTTATTTGGCCCACTCTTATTTTAGGACCAAGAGGGCAAGTAACTTCTATTTTGTTGCTTGCTCCACAAATAAACCGACCAAGATCAGGCAATTTAATTCCCACATGCAACAATACTGAAAGCTGTCTTCCTTCTGAGTAAGAGCCAGGACAAAGAACCCAACTGCTAAGACTCCCCAGCAGCTGGGCATCAAGGCAGGAGCTAGAATGGAAGGGAGAGGCATGACGGTACATTCACACAGGGAGAAAATGGCAACGGCCCACGGGAAGGCACACAAAGGCAGAGAGAGAATGCAAAGGGATTTTATGCTTGCTTATGTTATAGTAGCAGCATATATGCCAACTGTCTCAATCTGTACCTTTGTTTTTATTTACTATTTTCCAATGACCAAAGGCTTCTAAGTAACTTTATACAGTAAACATTCATGGGGTTTCACCTTGAAACAGATTGTGCGTGTGTCTCAGTTAAATCACGTGCTGCAAGTGTACTCTGACATGCAAAAGTAATTTTACTTAATGTAGTAAAAACAACTCGTTATATAAGGCAATGAAATTATGAAGTTCTTTTCCTGGTACTAAATATCGCAAGAGGTTCTAAGTTTTATTTTCTATCAACACTACTCAAAGTCATTTAAAAAATTCCTCCAAACACCAACAACATTAGATTCAATATAAACACTTATGCCATCAGTTAATATCTGAGTTCAGAGGCCTAAAATTAGCCTTGCAAGCTGTGGTAATACTTTGTGCAGATATATACCCAAAGGGACATACACCTGCACACACTGCTCGCTCCTAGGGGACAAGGCTGAAGGGACAAGACTCCTGCTCTAACATCAGGACAGCGCAGGCAGGGCAGGAGGGAGAGCAGCAGTTCAGTATGAATCACTGCAGAGAACCTCATTTCCAGGTCTTTGGTGTTGCAAGATCATTCAAGAAAGACAACTTGAATTGTGTTGAAACTATTGCAATGGAAGTAAGTTTGCTTCCTACTCCTCAAGATAACGTAAAGAACAGCATCAACCCCCTCCTTTCCTCATTTCCTTGCTGAGCACATAACCTGAAAAGATAATTTATATCATCTGTGATGCTATCACTATGCACACACATACAGTAGTTGCCTAGTATGAATGAGTACCGCAGAATGTTAAGAAATGCCAGGGGGTGGGGATTCATTCTACAACCTCAAGCATTCTGGACATTTTGCATTGCTGAGAAAATTGTTTTTAAGATTGGCTAGGAAATTTTTACTCTTTTACTTACGTTGTATTTTCTTGTCTGAGTTTGTGAAGTGAGATAAATGCAGCTCTACCATGTCTTCTTCCACTTGTCTACGTTTTAGTGTTCTGTATTTTTAAATTAGGTTAACTAAAAGAAAACTGAAAGAGCTGGATTTTGAGATGGTATGCCCTCCCACTCCCTGCTGAGAGAGGTCCTAAAGATACTGGGGTTTATCATTAGGATTAAAATCAGCATTCAGACAGCAAAGGTAGGACCTCTCAGTGCTCTTACAGAAGACAGGAATATCTTCGCTGGCTGGTCATCATGTGCACACTCCAGCCTGCCTGTGGCATGTGTATGTCTTATTAAACTGGCAGTCAGAAGAAAAAAAAAAAAAAAAGGCAAAACATGACATGAAACTTAAAGCTATGTATGTGCACAGAGCAGGAGGTGTTGTAACAGGAGGGAGAGCGATGGCAAAACACACAGGACAAAGCCACGACGACCAGGGTTCATTATCTCCACTGCACACGAAACAACTCATTTATCCTTTCTCAAAATTCAGCAATCTCAGGCACCAATTTCACAATCACTTTAAGCTGGCTGGTGCGAGCTAATACTGCCACAGCAAAAAGTGTTCCTGCCCTCTCCCCCATTCCTGACCGCCCAGTTCGAGCCTTTGCACCATCTGCTCTCTCCATAACAAAGAGCAAAACCATCCGTTCAAAGACCTGACAGTCTCACAAACCACAAGCCTTCTTGTGCCAAAGCTAGCAATTAACAGAGCGAGGACTAGCAAGAAAAAAAAAGTGTGACTTGATCCCAGGGAACAGGCTGGAGGCCTAAGTAACTGGGGATGACAAAGAACTGGGTTGTGAGCTGCAGTAATGATTAGTTTGCTAGTTCCTACAAGTTTTGAGGGGTACATACAAAAATTTAGACTTCCAAGGAATTTTATCTGATTGATATCAACACTGCTTAAGCTGGGCTTGCTTACACTACAGCCTGCTTATGTTTACATTTAGTACTGTCTAAAATGGTTTTGTTGTAAATATTTTGCTTTAAAAAGATTGTTTGGTTACTGGCTACTATTATTATTCTTCCTGGAAGGAAGAGAATGATGGGCCTTGAGCCAACACCAAACTTGATCAATTGAGAACTCCAGCATGGTGACTTAGAAAACTGACTTTGCTGCTGTGGGGGGTGCACAGAAAGAACCCTGCCATGTGCTATGTGACACCATGAAACCAGCCTTAGCAAAGGGAGCAGCAAAATAAAGTAGTGTTACTGACTTGTATTTAAGGCCTTGTGGGTCTTTTTTTTTTTTCTAAAGCTGTAAATGAGTTCTCCAAAGTACCATTATGAATGAAATTCCCAGAACCTCCATAACCACGGGGCAACGGATTTTGAAATGGGTCGGCTTTTGTCTCTAGCAGCTGCCACTTTGGAGAGTGTCTTACATGCTACAGAAAACACAAATGTATCAGGCAAGATTTCCGATTTTGGTGTTTTCTTTTCTTTTCCAAGTGGACATGTTTAGATGTTCCTCAGGTTTCAGAAAAGTGGAGCGAGTCCAAAATAAAATGGATGACTGAGTAGAGAGGAACAACTTGACAGGTTTGTTGGTGCACAATCAAGTGACAGCATTTTATGTCTTAGTATCAACTCCACTTACAACGTGCTTGCTTATACTAGAAATACACAATAAAACTGCCACCTATATAGCATGTACGTACACACAGAGAGTGAAGGCTTCTACATAGACTTATGCCAAACCAGAAAAAGACATTTAGTACATTAGATTTCAAGCATACAGCCACAGCCATTGTGGACCACTGCCACCTGG
This sequence comes from Strix uralensis, assembly GCF_047716275.1. Classification (NCBI taxonomy): domain Eukaryota; kingdom Metazoa; phylum Chordata; class Aves; order Strigiformes; family Strigidae; genus Strix; species Strix uralensis. The sequence goes on along the minus strand of NC_133981.1, from coordinate 6,192,773 downwards.
ACAACTGGGACAGGGCAGAGGAAATAGCAAGCGGCCCAAGAGCTAGTCAGGGCTTTCAGCATGCCCTAACTGTCTGCCAGGCCTCCAGCCTCCCCAGGTACATTCTTGTGATCACAGAAAAAGGTGATATGTATGGTCCTAAAGGTCAGTGACCATCCTCATTCTGAACACTGATCAACCCTACAGACAGTTGGACTGAGAAAGGAACTGGTCACCCACAAATTTAAGTGACACTAGCTGTCATTCTCAATCTGTGACAAGCAGGATATGAGCATCAAGCCTTGCAATACTATGCACATATATAGGTTTATATCATTTCTACGGCTATCAAAGCAGTCACAGGTATTTTTAGAAGCTTGCTGGTGGATAGATTTGTGACCCACATAACGACCTTTGGTCAAAGAGTACATGGCACTGTGACAGGGAGGGGACTGAACTGCGGCAGTTAAAAAACCTTTCTTTTGACCTTAGAGGCCAGGAAAGGGCCAACATGGCATGCTTCCAGGCATATACATGGTTACATGTGGCTTGTCAGAGGCTGTAAGCCAAAATGAAACTGAAGAAAATGAGTGCTAGCTAGTCCCATGCCAATGACGAGAAGGGCCAGAGCCTTACAGAGTACTGTAAGGCTTCTCATTATGATCTAGAAAAGTGAAAGAAGGGAAAACAATTACCTCACTAAGTTCACCCTAATACAGCAGAACATCAAAATGCTTAGCTCACAAACTCAAATGAAGACTTCAGCCAGGCAGTAACAAAGGAAACAGCCAATTTTCCTCTTAGCAAGGAGAGGAGCCATGAATTCCATGTGAATATCTATGGACAATAATGAACAGCTCTTAAAACTATCAAAGTATATCACACAAAACTTCTGATCAGCTCAAATCCAGCTCTACAAATAATCCACAAATATCTGAAAGATCCAGGCTGAAAGGTGGAAGGGCACACTGGAAGGGGTACACCTTCTGCCTAATCCACAGAATTAGCCACAATGCACTGCAGAAACTAGGGCTCTTCCCACTGCCAGACGTGACAAACAGGTTCTCTGCAACCGGCAGGGTCACACATAGAGGACACGGCACAATACAACTTCTGCCTGGCAGAGGAAGAAAATCCTATGGGGTAAAAACATAAGAAGGTGATCTGGCTAAAAGAGAAGGCTTCCTTATGAAAAGCAACTCTATACAGAATTGTGAGTTAAAGATTTTCTGTCAATCTTGCCAAACAACGAGGAAAAACTCAAGTTATGTAGGAACTGCTTCAACTCTCCAGGAGCCTGGTCTAATTGTGTCCTTTACAAAGCAGTGAGAGCTTCATGCCAACATGGGGAACAGAAAAGAGGACAAGAATCTCTTGATGATGGTTCTTCTTTCTCCAATATAACCTGGGGAAACAAAATGTAATTGCAATCTTTGTGGCCAGCAGCACTCTCAGACACTGCAGAACTTGTATGAGGCAGCAGAACAGGCAAAGTTTATCAGGAGTTTACATATTAGACACACTGATGGCTTTTTCTGCTACATCATTTTGCTGTCGTTCGAAGGATTAACCTGTTGCCCTGCTGCATGACAGCTGGAGGAACATCTACATAAATTATAGAGTAAAAATACTGATTTTTCTATACAAGCGCTACATTATGGTTTTGTTTCATCAATAGCAGATAACAGGGTTTGGAAGCATTTGGGCTGTTACTGCCTGAGATATCTAATGATGGCCTATTTAGTCAATAATAGTATCATAGACCTATGTAAAATTTCATATCCTATTTATCTGTTATTTTTTACATTCCTTAAAGATATTTGTAATCAAGTTTCACATTGTTATGGAGCTCTTACAGAGCTGCGTACTGCAAGACCTAATCCAAGACTGATATTGAAAAGCTGTTTGACTCTTTGTTACAGGGAGACACAACATAATATTTAGGAATCTGAATTGACTTCAAGGCCATTTACATTACTTGGATATAATTATTTAGTGTTAAACAGAATTAAGCCTAATGAGGAGTTTAAAAAGTTGTCATTAATTGTGCTCTTTCAAAAGTGAATTTCAGGCTGCAATTATTTTTTTTTTTAACTTATTATATAAATCATGTGGTTATTGATTGCTATTCATCAATAAACTTACAGGTTTCATTGTATACAAAGTGTTATACACTCCCTCTTCTGGTAATACCTTAAAAACACAGTTTCTAGACTTTACATGTATCACATGTTAGATTTTAAGTGTATCATATTGCCTGGAAGAAAAAAAAAAAACAAAGCAGTATCATGTTAATACCTGCAACTTTGTTTTTAAAAAGCCAGCAAACTGGCAATAAAAAATGAGTAAATAAGTAACAGGTGAAAATTACTTGACACAATGCCTAAACTAGGTAGCAGCTACTTTGTAGCTGTGCCTAAAAAAAAAGTGTTACAGATTTCTTTTAATTTGGTAAGAGCAATATTGTCGCAAGTTTATCCAAAAGCACAACACTCACATACGTGCCTGGTTGCCATTTGGTGAACTATTGCTCTAGGTGAGAAAACAGCTTTCAGAATGTTGCCTACTTCTCCTGAGGCAGCAGATAAAGAAGTTCCTACAAAACACTGCTTTTATGTAGGTCCAGCATGGGGAACCATTCCATCTACTACACTGCCTCCTTTGCTCTCCACTTGCAGAGAGCTGGTGGGCATTCCTCTTACTGCAAAAGCTGCTGAAAGCTACACGTACATCCTATTCTCTCTCTAAATTATTAGAGTACAGAAAATGAGAATTTTTAAATAAACTTAAGAAGTTGAGCAAGAAACAGTAAAAGGGATGTATAAGGAAACAAACATAAGATGACCTATTAATGAGTGTACATGCATCCACATATCCACCTCTTTCCTTGATGGTCAGCGTCTGATAAATCCAGGAGACGTGTCTCAAGTAGGACACAATGTTTTTCCCCCTACCGCCCCCAAAATGTGCAAAATCCAAGAATGCCATAATGTTACACAAATGACACTGACAGCATTGTTGCCAAAACATTAAGAGAGGTAAAAGTAGTGAAAAAGCTTTTGTTTGTTTTGCCCTGTTAAACCTCTCCTCCTTTCTTCTACTTTTTCCCCTCAACACAGAGTAATAAAACCAGCACTGTACCTACTTCATTCTCTCTCCTCCAAGGTCATTTTCTCCTATCTTCCTTATTTAGTTTCCTCCTTATTGTCTTTATTTCTTTTTATATGTGTTTTCCTTAAGTTCTTTGTTTTACATTTCCCTTTTTAGCTATTCCCTCGTGTCCTCTCTTTCCCCTCCTCAGACACACACACAGACTGCAAACCACTTAATTCTAGCCTTAATTCTAGCTGAACCAGCCCTGCCAAAGCTGCCATCCTCCTGCCCGCACTAGCTGGGCACTGCTGCCCCAGCCAGGTGCTGCACAGCTCTGCGCTGGGAGCAGTGGTGTCTTGGCAAAAAAATTAATGTAAACTGATGGTTACTGATGAGATTTCCTATCTGACCTTCATAGCTGTGCTTGCAGAGAAAGAGAGACTATGTGTAAATCCTCTCTCTTCCAAATGCGGCAGTTGTTCAAGAGTCGGCTGGTGGGGTGAGAGGGTACAGTCTGTGCAACTTGAAACGATATGCTTCCATGAAAAAGGAAAAAAAAGCGCAAAACCAACCCGAACTATTTTCTTTGTGACAGTTCAATACGCAACATTGTTTTACAAGCTTCCCAGAATACTTCTCCCTGGAATCACAAAGAGCTGTGGTGTTCATCTGAGGTTTGCAGTTCTTGGAATAATCTACACAGTTCATGAGAATATATACTTCTCCCCCAAAAATAAATGCAGAAATCCTTATAAATAATTGATCTGCATGTGGTTAGCTTTTGAAATTAAACTACTCCTAACTCCACCCTTCAACACCCAAGCTCACATCTCAATAGCTCTGACACATTCCCAACTCTCCTCCACAACAGCACAAATCCTGCCCTTTTTTACTCCGATTCAGGCTCCTTCCACCTCCCCAGCTCTGAAACAGGTTGCAGCTTCATTCTTCCGCACTCAGCTTAGGGCTGCGTGCCAAACCCTGCGTGCCCATGGCCTGCCCTCGCAATGCGTGCCACCTCCTCTGGCTGAGCTCCAGCCTGAAGGAGTGGCTTAGGCGTTAAAAAGAGCCCTTTTAGCTGTGAAGGAAACTTTCCAAGGATGTGGAGCACGAAAGCTGATGCAGAACAGCCTTCCCTGAACCTGCAGAAAATGTGAAATGATAGTTATGAGAGCTGCGTTCTGAATGATGAAACTTAACATTGACTTTTAGATCAGTTAACTCTCTCATTGTCAATCATTTTTAATTGTGGTCCTGATGTGACCATCCCAGCTGGCTTCCTCCAAAGTGAAGCTGTAGTCAAAATACACTCAACAGCTACTTTTTATTAGAACTACTTGTTCTCTTCAGATCTTACTTCAATCTGTTGATGAACATACTAACTTTCTTTCTCTTGGTGAACAACTACTTCTGTAAGCAACAGTGAACATGGCACTGTTTCCTCTTTTCCCACAAAGATAAATATCTTCGTTTTAGTTTCTTTCCACTTGTTCGTTCCCCGTCAATGTTTACCTTGAAAAGGGAGAAGTCTCCAAATACCTAGCAAAGAGATCACTATAAAGGAGCAGGGTTTTCATGCAACCCTCACATAATTTTGTATGTTAGACCTGTCTTAAATATTTTAATGTTTTGGTAAGAATAGAATAAAAAAAGTATTCTCTATTCAGCCAGTAATAAACCATAAGGATTTCTGCTTGTAGGTCTTCTGCTATGACAGAACAGCATGAAAATCGATTCACGCTAAGCAATGGTAAGAAAAGCCAAAAGCACACCAAAGCACTTTAAATTTGTAATATTTTAGCACACACAGTGCTGTAGGTAGAATAACATGAATTACACGGTAAGCGGTAAACTGAACAATCAATTGCTTTTTTAATTCTGAAGCTGAACATCACCTTTTTTGTTAGCTGATACTTCAAACTGCTTTATGTCTTCAACCAGAGCTTGACAAATCTATGTACACACAAAGAAAGAGGAAGTTTTACTAGAAAACTGCCATCAACATCTCAAACAGACTCCCTATGCTTTCATGTAATAAACAAAGACCACAGCCATTACGCTTACAAAAATAACCTTCTGCATGTGAACCGTTTATGATGTTACAATTAACCACAGCGCCTAACTTCATCGCTCCTTAAAATCTGCATGGCACATTTCATATTCAGCTAATGGCTTTGGGGTACACATTTCAAAGCCCAAAATATATTTAGAGTTTCTTTCCAGGTGGTAATACTTTCTTACTTAATGATGCATTATTTCAAAATAACTACATAATCAGCTGAAACTTTTTTTTCTGAAACGAATCCCGTGCTAACCTCTGAGCCCATTCTCTTCTGGGAATATGCCAAGATGATTCTTGCAAAAGCTACAGAATTTCACAAATCTCTGCCAAGAAATTAAACTAGTTGTTGCTGGACCCGGAGACTAAGATCCAACTGCTGGAATCGGGACTGTGCAAACTACTGCGAGAAGACTGTGTATTGAAACAGAAGCCACTGAAGCTGCCAACGATAATTTGTTAAATCATATACATTAACTCGAGCCATAATATGCCAAATGCCACCTGTGCACGTTTGGCAATATGCTTGGCAGATTACTCCAGCACATCTGTGACACACCACATAATATTCAAGTTTTATTTTGGTTATTAGACGACTACAGAAGATTACTGATACCCAAGAAAATTCTTGTGATTTATATAAAACGTTTTCATACTGCTTTAAAAAGACATTAGCGAACAGTGGACACTTAATTACTGAAACAAATTGCTTGCTGGCAAAAGTACGCAGGCCATAATGAAGGCTTATCCCTCCAAAATGCGGATGAGCTCAGCCAATCTCCTACAAGCGGAAAAAAAAAAACCAAAACACCACACCCACACACTCCACCCCTCCCCAAAACAAAAGAAAAAAACCCCACCAAACAACAACCCCCCAATCCTCAGGTCCAATGGCTTTGGAACAAGATTCAGTACATTCCTTTCTTTTCCTATCTGCTTCAAATGCTGCCTTGTACAGACACTTTCTCTCTGATTTTGTAATTCATGCTGAACACTTTATTCTATTCTAAACAAGCAACATCTGCGCAACTTCGAAAAATAAAACTTAAAAATACTAAATACTGGTGGTCAGATTTTTCAGAACAATTAGCTGCTACCAAAATTGAGGTAACAGAAAGAGGGTAGGACAAATTCATATTCAATTCACAGTATATCAGAAGAACCCAACTATGTAATGCTGTGGAGACTGTAATACTTAAATGACGTATGATACAACATCTGAAATACAACAGCATGTTGGCAGGGACAGTTAACGGATCTTTTATCCCAATTAAAAATCACAACAAATATCACATGTTCTCTCCAAATCCAAGCACTTAACACCAACACCAAAAAAACCCCTTAGGACTAGCCAAAGTAGTAAAACTTGCTAACTAAAGGTGGGTGTGAGAACTGGCTGAGGGAGGAAGGAGTACGGTTACACAATTAGATGAAGGAGATTCAGGAGAGACCTTACACTGACTTGCAGGATGGACCCAAGTAAGTAACACAAGTGAACATCTCTTTCTCTACTGCCAGGATCTGCCCTACGAGTCTCTCCAGCCTGAGTATAAGGTTGTGTGATGACCTTCTCTATTCCAATCTCACAACCTCCCAGAAATCACAAAAGGTGGCCAAATCTGGTATTATTATCCCATTTCTGAATCCTATGCTTCAGGTTTAAACAGGCACTGATCAGAAACTGCAATGCTTAAGCGATTCCCCACCAGCTCAGAGAGCAGCAGCAAGCAAAGCTCACAGCAGTTGCTCACCTTTGCCACTGCACGCCAAACCTATGGAAGTTAATCAAAACACTAGACATAGCTTTTTAATGACTCAACAGCCCAACACGCTATCATCATCTCTTTCCAATACATACAGTATTAATGGTTTTCACAATCACTACATGACTCACAGGCGCTCTCAGTTTAAGTTTTACAGGTAGCCTTCATTGTTATTGCTGAGAGTTTAACCCCATGGAAACCGAGGCACAGAGGAAACAACTCTGCAAATAAACTAGGAAAAATTAGAGGGAAGAAACCCCATGTCTCTACACTGACACTGCTTCCACACTGCTGAGCTATCTCCTCTCTTGGAGCCACAAAGCAGCCCAGATGGTGCAGAGAAGCAGCTCTCCTCAGACAGGAGGCTGATAACCACAAGGAGATGCAATAAACCCCTGGAACGGCTGAAATACCAAAAAAAGGTCATACAGCCCGAAAACCACATCACCTCAGGTTTTCCATGAACAACCTGAAATAACTGTCGCAATGGCTTTCTCAAAGAGCAATCTTTCTGTGCAGCAAGAACCGTACCTAGCAAGTTTACGTAGAAAGAAGAGAGGAAATAAAAGGGACACAGGGACATCCCGCTGTCTTTAGGAGCGCAACAGTTTCTAATTTGACAACGTCATTTTTACTGTAAGAATTTATATATTGAGAGGAAACTGTGCAGGGACTTAAGAAATATACCTGATTTAAATACAGAGAGAGGGTCTGTGTAGCATGGGAGTTGGAGAGGCTGGCGCATGATCACCTGGAGTGTAGAAAAATACTCCAGCTGGAGAAAAATACTGTGCTTACATGATGATCTATTCAGAGAAAACAATCTCAGGTACTCCACCCACTAGACTGAATGCCTGAACATTATACCTTTTTTCCATCTTTCACCTCTGAATTACCTTGAGCCACCCAAGGAAGATGCTGACACCATGAAACCATAACCATTCAAAAAGCAGCAGCAAGAATCCTAGCAATGAAGGACTTGAATCACTTGTCCAGCCCCACAAATGAAGCAGCTGAGATCTGATAGAACAGAGGATTTGTCTTGAAACAATTCCTCCTCGGCTGGCTGGCCTGCTCCTGCCCCACCGGATCCCCAGCATCACTGACCCCTGGGGCCAAGAGGGTAAAACCATTCGAGTGTACTGACAGTCAGCTGCTGTACACAGGCTAGAGGAAATACCAGTAGCAGACTTCAGATATCTCATTATATTAGATTGCTTTAAAAAACTAACCTACACATGGTGTTATGCATACCAAAATTCATCACCAAATTTTACAAATCAATGATAGTATATATACCAACAGTATAGAATAAATTATTAAAATGGAAATTCATATTCCAAATGCATGCTTAGAGTGCCTCAAAAAGTAGAATTTAATTCTGAATTAACATCTCCTCTAGTTAAACCCATGAAATATAAAAGTATCAGTTACATACAAAAAAAATCTGCAATTTTATCAATAAAGTATTTTACTAAAAAGGTCAAATATTCTGAGGAACAAGGCTACATTTAAATTATTTCTGACTACTTGTGGTCCAGGGAAAAAAGCCAGCATATGTCCTGCAATGCACTTTCAGCCTACCTAGTTAAGTAGTTTATCATGAATATGCTTTGGAAGAAATTAATTAGCTCATTAGGTGTAGCTAATAGCTTGTTTAGCCTTCCTTTGACAAAAGTGACATTTTAAAAGAGCATATTCTGCTACTTCAGAAAACAAAATCCCACATGACAAGTTTCAAAGAACACCAAGTACAAGCGACACATACCACCAGGAGTTGTAGAATATTTTAAGAGATTACTATTTCTCTGGTAACAATTAAAAATAAATTTAAAAGACACCAAGAACATCACAAAAAGGTTCACTGATGCACTGCAATTTTTCAGAACTTGAAGTAATCTCTCTTTTATCAATCCCTGAAATAATGCCACATATAAAAGACCTAATTCAGGGGAAACTGACTGATGAATCCAAAGAGTGTTTCTTGTCATCACGATAGTGTACCTTTTGTTTTAAAAAGAACTGTGTGTTTTGAGGACTTCAGCAATTTCCTTCTCCTGAAGTACACTGTGTTAAAAAAAAAAAATACACCATTGCCTGGTAATCAATCACCCACCATATTTATCAGCTTTCACATTTGATTTGCTAAAACGAGGGACAACTGCGTAAGGGTTTCAAGAATGTGAAGGCTGATAAAAAACAATGAGAGCTAACACTACACTAAATCACCAAGTCTGCCTTCTTACCTTTCTGAGGCTATTAGTCTGGCAAACTAAAGTCCTTTAATGACATTCACCCCACCCAAGCCTGTTTTTCTCATCAGAATGACCCCGCCTGTTTCCTCTGCACACCGCAGTCCTCGCCGAGCATCTTCATTGCTCAGAATGGGTTTAAGAAGTACTAAGAATAACCTTGTCATTTCCATACCCTCCTCCTACATTTCTCTCAAAGTATGAATCTGCCACTGATGTAAGGTTTACATTAGAGAAAGTTTCATGTTTAGAGATCACGCTCCTACAATGTGATACAGAATGAGAATATTACATTAGTATTCTTCCATATTTTTAAAATATTTTCCCTTCCTTCATTCTGTAGTTCCCTCTTCGCTCTCTCCCTTTTAAACTGCAAGTAGTGCTTACAGAAGAGTTTGAATTAACTTCACATAACAAGTTTAACACTGGTACAAGCAGCATTACAACACCCCATGTTTTCACGTCCATGGTCAAAAAGCAACGCCATACCTATTTCAGTTTGTGAACTGCTTCTTCAGCCTGCCCATAAGGCTGTCACGCCAACAGCTACGATACTGATTCCTACAGTACAGATACCTGTTTGTCAGACAGTATTTGGAGACCACCCGCTCATTTCAGAAAGGCAACCCAAAGAGTCTGCAGATACGCACAGCTCTCCATCACTACCGACCTGAGCCAGTTCCATATTACTGACCTCAAGGTGGAAGATTCAATATACCAACACACTCAGAACTGGGTAACATCAAGTCCTCCCCCATAAATGTATTTTTAACTGTCAGAACCAATTTAATATGATATTTTAGAAGGACTTATTGGACATCCCAAACTGATATTCAATGACAGGTGAGGAATCACACTGGCAAGGGGTGGACTTACTCTTGATTGATAGAAGAAAGGCTTATAGCAACCAGAGTAAGAAAAGCTGATGCCCTTTTCTTCTTCTGGCTCCCTACAGCTTGGGAGACTTACACCCACAAAACTGTGCGTTTTAAAAAAAAATTTATTAGTACTGCCATCTACAGAATAACAAGCAAACTAGTAAGAATTATGTTGCAAAACCTATTCGGATTCTTCTGAGACACTCTGCAACACAACTGCAGAATCCAGCAGCAAGGATAGGGGTATTATCCATAAGGCATTATAACACAAAAACACACAAGAGGTGGAAAGGATAAGAAGTTCACCCTCTGCACAGCATAGGAAGACCATTTCCCAGCCTCTAGGAAGCAGCAGTAGTGAGAATATCTTTTCTTGCCAAAGGGCTGGATTATTTAAGATGCAAGAAAAGTTATCCCTTGTTCTCAACACTAGAAGAGGCTCCCTACCCATATCCAGCACCTTCTATCCGTTTAAACACCACGGCAATCAGTAGGTGCACAGGCCTAGAAAAAAAGGGAACGCATACAAATACACCCACAGAGAGGGAGGAAGGAGTAGTTCAGAAGATGCTCTGTCCATCTTCTCTATTAGCTCTTGGTCAGAAAACATCTCCTGAATTTCTCAAGAAACAGAAAGCTGAACACCAAAAACCTCCTATCCAAATGCTGGCATGAAATTGTTTGAGGTTAATTTCTAGTCTTGAGAGGAGTGTGGAAAAGAACTGCCAACCTCCTCCAGTTAGGTCTGTAGGATGTAACTGAGCACCTGAACTTGCATAGCACTTCACATTTTCTCAGTCCTCTATAAACACTGGCTAACACCAACCAACACAACAAGAGCTTCCTAGAACAGCTGATATACAAAACCACCTGACCAGTAAAACAAACACAAATTGATACTTCTGAAAATAAATAAATAAGCTTACTTGGCCATTGGAAGCATAGTATGTTTTACCACAAAATTTGTAAGCTTAGCTTTTAGCTCAAGTTCACAGTTCACACTGTAACAGAACCCGTGTAAAAATAATCTATATAAATACACAAGAAGAAATGAAACACACGGACACAAACACACTACACATACTGTCTGTGAAATACACTATATATATTTGAAACTTGAAATGTATGCAGCATTTCAGGAAGGCATTAAAAAATGAAAAGGAACAAGATCTTTATGTAACTGCATTACAATGTATAGAAAATGATTAAACACAGGTTATGTTCTTTGACATTATTAATAATGTAATGATCTATGCACCATCAATTTAAAAAAAATTGCCAGGCTTAATCCTGATTTAACCTCACCCTTAATTATTAAAAATAGTTAAGCACTTACCATAATGTGATTGAAATGCCTGTGGTTTTACGACCTGATTACAGTGGTTACACATCACCAAATAGAAATCATCATGAGCCGGGCAAAGACCAAATATTGGCATATCTAAAAACAAAAAGACAAAATGGCATCTCTCAGCTGCTGACAATTATTGAAAAACAGTTTAATTACAGAGCCATGACACTAGTGTTGAATCATAATTTTAATACATTTGTATCAAATTTGAAAATGAGGGAAAAAGAGCATATAATGCAATAGATAATTTTGTGCTGGAATATTACAAAAGCAAAAATCTTCCTACAAAGATAAATGTAAAATGAGCGATTACTTGTAGAAAACATCTATTAGAAAACTGATTTAGGACTGATTATCTTATACCAGATGCAAGAATGTAATAAAAAAAGACTGACTTCAAATGACAAACACAACATAAGAGGGGATGTTTTCTGTATTCTGAAAGGGGTTTGGATTTTATTCCAATTTCATTAAATGAATTAAAAAATGAACTTTATTTTCTATTTATTTTTTTTTAAACCATTTTAAACACACACTTGTTTACCAGGCAGTATTACATGCCTAATGGTTTTATTTGTTTAACAGTGCATTATAGTCCAGCCATCTGCTGCCAGATATCTGTGTAACAGCTATATAAGAGAGAGAAATAGAGATAACAGTATGTCAGAGCATGTGTGGATTTCAGAGATAACACACATACTTGCAGACTTCTATTAACAAAATTAGTTTCTACAATTTTGTTTTTAAGAATACAGTTTCTTAAGAATATTGTTTAACAGTTAAAACTGCATTCAGAGACTACTGGAGCATTAAATACAACATTTACTACACAACTTAAAGGTATATTACATTTATATAATTAAAAATGTTATTCAATCATTAGAAGACAAAAAATAGGAAACTGCAAACATAATAGTATAAATCCATTATTGCCAAACATGTGGCTATGGGATCTATAACACTATTTAAAGGTTTAAAATGGATATAAGAAAACTTATTTTCTTTAAAAAAATACTCAATAGATCTATCTTAGCAGTAACTTAGAAATTAAGTTAAACTTATTTACCTCTGTGATAGAACTGACCCCAGAGTTTTGTTTTAAGGCTACTAATATGTCTACGTGTCTTTTAACAACATCCATGGTTTTGTTCATTACTGGAATGGAATTATGAAATAAATTGAGTGGGCTGCATTTTAAGAGTGAATGTGCCATAATACAAGGTAACCACTGGCAGAATGACGCTGTCAGCCCTGTAGAGCCCCACAGACTCTACTTTGTTCCTCGCAGACAAAAGAACGTATCCACACCGAACAGCTTCCAGAATTAAGGGCTCCCTTTGTAGTATCTTCATCATAAAAATGTAATTGTTTTTCTTTAAAAAATAAGGTCTACCCCAGGTTTTCCAAAACCCTTATTAGTGCTACATCAAAATTAAGCATGATACCTGCAATAAGAGCTGCAACTGGATTTTGCAGTTGGACACAAATACAACGGACATCTGACATGGCTGTGATAGATCAGAGCTACACTTATCTAAGTCACAGGCACCTTTTTGCAACTGACATTACATCAAATAAATAAATAAAAAAAATCTGATTTGCACTTCATTAAGTTGCAAGTCTTGCTCATTTATTTCTATGATATTTATTTTAAAAAGTATTAAGACCTCAGGCACACCCAACTTACTACAAACTAGGCAAAACTAGTAAATATATACTGGGGGAAAAATCAGATAGGAATAATAAACTTCTATTTTTCAATATCTACTTTCTGTGATGTAACATTAAGCTAGGTAAGGAGAAAAAAAAAAGTATAAACTTAAAGATCATTGCTAATATTTCATGTAGGAGCTCTTTGGGTATGCCTTCGTAAAAAAGTTTCCACACGGCAAGCAAATACTCCAGGGTCACTTCCATTTGACTAATACACCATGATGAATGGGACAATAACAGCACGCACTGCCTGTTATTTACATTGTTAATAGCACACGGACAGGCTACTACTGTATAATGTCTAACGAACTGTAAATCCACACCCTGTAACCTGCTCTCATAACCATACCTTTCAGACAAGGCTGGATTCACAGACTTTACACCAGCTTGTAGAGAATGCAGGGAGGGAAATCATTAACATGAGAAAAGGATTGCCTACTTCTGTGTCTCTTGCAAAGATAAAGCACTCCTTGACACTAGTCTGGAGACATCACGCTCACTCAAAATACCTTTTTATGAATATTTGCTGGCAATACACAGCTGCAATTTTAAACAAGTGAAACAAATGGACAAAAATTGATGCAAACAAAAATGTTGTCCTATTTCAGTTTGGGGATCCCAAGAAATCAGAATAATTTACCAGTGTCCTTTGCACTGTGAAGTACATCTTCAGAGTTTTAAAATCAAAGCTCCAAGTGACAGAAAGCAACGTCAAGATACTAGGAAATATGCAAACTCATAAAGAACCATTCTAAGAGTAAAACCACTCGACACAGAAAAAACATTTGCTGCACACCCAAAATCACAACCGTGATTTCAAAGAAATTCAAGCACAAGACTCCAGTCAAATCATACAAATCAATATGAAAGATCTTCTACCCCCTCTGTACTCTCCCACAGTACTGATAGTAGAGCAGCATCTAAAGGTAACCAGCAAGGGAATAGTGAGGGTTAGAGTCCTAAATGCAATTCCTTTTGTTTTCTCATATGAGGTAAAATAAACTATAGCTTTTTATTACCAAAGCTTTTACTTAAAATAGGTACAATCAAATTCTTTTGTTAGAGAAACCCACAGGGCCCCAAATAACACTAGAACCTGCCTATGCTGAGCACTGCATGAACACACGAGATCAGCCCATAAGGGCCACAGACTAGATACCAGTGGGCAAAAAGTACCATCAATATTTCATGGAGACCTGAACATTAGTTTTAACAATGGGTTTGAAACTAAGGAGTGTGACCCAACCAAGATCAGTTAAGACACCTGGAAGAGACCTGAATCCACCCTTTCCAATCCAGGAGCCTCAGTCTTAGGTAGGTAAGCTCCCACGTACTTATCGTGCTTCACTGTCATTTTAGTTGAGCAGAGCAAGAGCAGGTTTCAGGGAAATCTTATTTCTGTTTCTGTGTTCCAATGGGGCAAACACCTACAAGGCACTGTTATGAGAATGACAACTTCGACCATACAAATGTTAGAGAATAATATATAGAACAGTTTAACAAAACTTACGTAAGAAGTACGTACCAAGAGTAGGAGATTGATGCCTAATTTTTCTATTCCCCACTTACGAAAGTTCACAAGTCTTGCAGTTGATATTCTAACATCTAATACGTTATACCTATTTCATTTAATGACATGCAAATTCTCTATTTAAAAGTCTAATGAAGTTTACAGTATTTCACCAGTGTCATTTCAAATGCACTGTTCCTCCAAGTTTAAAGATTACTTTTTGAAATACTTCACTGTAAATGTAAAGCCCGTGCCTCTCAAGGAAGAGCCTAGCAACCATGATTCATAAGTTCCTCTTTCAAAGCTGGGCTCATTTAACTCTCTCCATCTGGGAATGTTTTTCAAGGTCAAACTAAAAATTAAAACCGACATCAAACTTTGAATTTATTTTTCCAAAATGCAGAATTTATATGGTATCAACACAAAATTAATTTTATAGGAGCTGCTAGTTACATTAATTCTATTAACCGCCATAATATGAAACCTCTGAATGTTGTGACCTCCAGAATTCACTTCTCCTTTCAAATGTGACTTAGTTAAGTGTTTTTAGAAAGGTAACTTTAAATGATATATTGCTGTACTCTTTACCAAGACTAGAACGAGCCTGTGCCATCGGGAGTTCCGATACACCTTAACAGCATTATTTGTTGAGCATGTAATAAGGAAAATGCTTCTTATTTGGAAAAGACCAATACAGCATCTTTTCTAATAAAAAAAGGAAAACCAATAATGGACAGTCTGGCATACCATACATCAAGTAACATGGAACTTTCTTAAACTGAGCTGCCATCTCCTCTTCTCCAGAGGGATGTAGAAGCATGTATCATCTAGTAATTTCTTAGTATTTCCAGCATTCTGTTTCAGGACAGTTACACTACAGAAATTCATTAAAAGTAACTGTGTCTGTGTACTCTCAATTCTATTACTTAACATCACAGAAAACAGAACAAATAAAATGGGTGAAAAAACACGCAGTTAGAGAACAGGTTGGCAGTTTGCATTTATTGAGCCACTAGATGCAGTAGTGATTACTAGAGCTCCACTGCATATTTTTATTGGATTTCTTTTTAACCCCCCCAAATTTATAAAAATTTCCTACAAATCTTGTTGTCCCTTTTCAGACTGGCACAGTCCATCTATCCTAGCATCTAATAAGACAACATCCCTTCTAGAAATGAAATGCAGTATCACCCAGAAAAGTGAGGTCAAGATCTTCTCCAGGACAGCAAACTCTAGAGGAAGAGGGTAAAAGGAGCCCTAATTCTGGCTGTTTGCAGAGACCAGAACACAAGTTTACTATTTTGCAGAAGTCTGCTCACCACGACTGAAAAAACAAGGAGGAGAGTGAAAACTGAAACAGAGGAAGAGAAAGCAAAACTAGCAAGGGCAGAAGTGAAAGGGCAAAGAACAAACCCTACCAGAGTTAGGGCAAAAGAATAGAAAGCTTCACCAAAAAAGTGACAAGAATACATAGAAGTACTGCAGAAATATTTTTTAAGCCAGAACACTGCTAATGCTCACTTCTTCCCTATCCATTCCCAGCATAAACATCTGCTTATTAAGATTATTTTTAAAAGTGAGTCTGACTTATCACAAGTATGTAAGTGATTTGACAGTGGACATTTCATGCTGATGCCCAATGTGAACAGTAAAATGTTTTGACTACAAAGATTCCCACAATATAGCATAACATGCCTTCAGCACACCAAACTGATTATACTTCCAGAATATTTTTAATCACTGTAGTTAATTTTAAATGCACTAAAAATGCAATGCCCTAGACTATTAACTTTACACCCACAACAGATATAACTCCCTATTATCTTTACAACTCCTCAAACACAGAATTTATTTTTCTTTTTACTGGGGCCTGATCCAAATCCACCCTAAGTAAATGCAATCAACTTTTATCAATTCACTAGGCTTTCCATTAAGACATCAGGGATCAGTTTTGGAGGTACTATACAAGGAAATTGTAAATATATCCCATTGTTTTGAAGTGTTGCCAAATCTGGATTGTTTGAACTATTTACTTTGTGGACAAGTACATTCAAATAATGTCCACAACAGCTATCTTGAATACATTTGCTCTGTACTAGCTGTGTTTTCTCATTAGATGAGAATTAGTCTTGATCACACTAAGGTAAAAAAATATGTGAGTACACCTTGTTTTAACTTGACTTAACTGGTAGATCTCTTTCTCTAAAGGTATGCTTTCATTAGAACTTTCCTTTAAGATAAAACAACTTTTCACTAGCATCTGAAAAAATTTCAAAAAGGGGAGAAAAAACACATCTGCAGTAACTAGAAACTAGCTGACATCTTGAAGGAAGAGAAGTTTTGTGCCACCTCCTGTAGTTTGCTTATAACACTTATCCCAGGTTACTGAGAGATCCTGTCAAAGCAATAAAAATATTTTTTTTTTTACCTTTATGATTGTGGAGAACATGAATGTAATTTTAATATCTGAAAACAGACAAAACCTCCCAAATTGCTATTTTTAAGAGTTTGTGATTTGGGGGAGAGGCATGAGGAAGGAAAAGGAAGGCAACTAACCAGCATTGAGCACCACACAAAACAGCCTCCACCAAACCCAGGCAGAATTCAGACAGAAAGCTGAGCTTGGCTACAGCCCGACTAATAGCTTACAGTCAGCCCAAAAAGCTAAAATTCTGCCAAGAAATCTGCACACTGGGCAAGTCCTGCTGGATCTATTGCTGACATTAGTTGTCAATAAAAAGTAATCTTCAGGTGCAAGGAGGATCTTCGATGTGAGCCTGAGGCAGCAACCTTTCTTCACAAACAGCACTACAATGTATCTGAACTAATTTAGTTATCTTAAGTCTAAGTCATATAGTCCCTTATTTTAATTGATATGCATGTTTAAAAAAAGTGATCTAATTTAGCATCTCAAAACTTACCTTTCATGCACAAATACTTCACTTTCCGCAACTAAAATATTATTTTCTACACAATATTTTTCCAAACTGTTTTCCAGAAACATTCAAGTGCTTATCATTCATGAACACACATGTGGTTTTGTATACTTATCAGTGTTGAAATGAAATTAAACTACTGGCAAATTTTTTACTGTTTACAAGATGATGATAGAAAAATAATATTCCTAAACAGATATTGTGAACAAAATAACTAAAGCCATACTATTCAGAATGCTCTAGTTTATGCAAGTTTTACATCAAAATAAGAGATTCTAGTAAAATATACATGCAAAATTTCAAGTAATGAACATGTATGTATTAATAGAACACAAGTATTTTACGAACCGTATGTGCAGGCGTAACAAATTTGTGCCTGCAAAGAACACATGCATAATCAAACAAACCAAACATAAACCGATCAAATTTACATACAGAAACACTTTTAAAAAAAAAATAAAAATCTGTCCCATAAGATTTGTGCTCATGTTGCCTCAGTTAAAAAGAATCTTTTAATGCAAAGTAAAGTAAAACAAATGGACAGTCTCATACCCGAGCTGTTTCATTTAGGTTCAGAGGGAAGTATTGCTAAAGTATTTTCTGCAAGGTTACCTATTTTTTAAATTCCTTGCCAACTCCACTCTGTACATTAAGTAACTCATATTTTTTTGTACGTACAGCTTTGAAAGCCAAGCTATTTGAGGAGACTTTTGAAAGGCATAGCTCTCATTGGGTTCTGAGCACAAGTGCATGAACTTTGTTTCACCGTGCAGTTGCTGATTGATCAGATGATGGAAGGAACAGCTGACGACTTGATTAAATGTTTTTATGGTGTTTTCCAGTTTGGCAAATATAACAATTACACAGCGTTTTACTGAAGTCCTAAGAATACCCAAACCTCAAAGTTTTGGCTCAGAGAAATGACTTTCACTTCAAGACCAAAAAACTCCGCAATCTTGTTTAACTAGGCACAGGAGCTGCATTACGAGATTTGATCACTGTCATAAATCTTTACTAGTATTAGAATGCTTTATCTCTAAAAGCAGAGTCCTCTCTGTCCAGTCTCCTTTTGAAACTCAAGGTGGTCTATTCTTCCAAAGCTACGGTTCTGTAGTTTTTACTTTGCTTTCCCAAATTCAAGGCAGAATCTTGCCCAATGAAACCTGAAAGGGTGAAGGAGGACCTACCTCTCCTGGCTCATGTTTTCCATGGGTTCAGCCATGCTGCATTTCCAAAATCCCATTCCCTGCACTGCCCCCTCCAGCTTCACCTCCAGCAAAAAGGTTTGCCACATGCTGCAGGCAGTAACACTCCTCTGAGCATATCCAAGCAGCAAATCCAACCGCCAGTCCTTTTGCAAGGCTATGAGCACATTATCACTGCAATTCTCCTGTAGCCCTTCCTCCCCAAGCAAGGATGCAGAATGCAACACTGACAGTCACTGTGTCTCCTGTTCTCTAAAATTTAACAGTCTTGGGAAATTTCTGTATCATGATCACTGATAAAAACTGAGCAGCAGATACCAAAAAGAGAAGTGCGTCATGCACACGTGCACCTGCAGCCTAGCGTGCAGCTGGGACTTCTAATTTTAGGCTCCCAAGATTTGAATGTTCCCGTAATTATATATAAAACACATATCAAGACAGACATCTAAGTATTTAGTTAAATTCTTTGTATATGAATTCATCTACACACAATCTTTTAGAAAAATCTAACATAAAACGTGTGTCAAATTATTCATTCAGATCTATTAAACATGTTTTCTAAGTTTATTATACAGAATAATACAAAATTTAAGTGAGCAAGTTTACAGAAGATTGTCTGTAGAAAGACTGATTAATAAATTTCTCAATGAAACACAAGTAGCATATTTAAAGCTTTTCAGCAGATGAAAAAGTCTCCCCACACACATTGTACTGTTACATCAGGTTTTCATCAGCAATTTGAATGAAGTCAGTCATCTGCAAAAACTATTCCCATTTACTCATTAATGAGTTTTCAGAGTTGAAGATATGTTAAATTTCTCCAGCCAATTTGTATAGCATTACACAAATGCTGAACAATTTGTCATGTAAGAAATCTTCATTCAGTCATGCATTATTTTTAGGTGACATGATCTGATCGTGCCACTGCTGTATTTTAGGGAAGCCAACAAATTATTATTTATGGCTTTGTGTCAAAATAAACCCCTATTTGGTATATATCCAATGCTAAAATAGCTTAAGGAACCCTCAAAGTTGAGTTTAATTTTGCGATCATGACATAAAAATTAAATAGAATTCAGGAAATAAAAGACTTGGAGTTTACACAGTAAAATTAAAATCTGGGCTAATTTAATATGAAAGCGTACACAGAAACACTTCAGTTATTATGCAGAAAAACAGGGTCTATTATGAGGGGGAAAAAAGTTCTGGATAAGCAACTAGTCACAAACACAGCCTTAATTAAAATTAAATAAATCATCCATAGAATAGTCTAATGCATATACCCTAAAGCATGCTACTATTATGAACTGTTTTAACGTCAACAGGTTTGGTACTTTTCTCCTCTTTCACACACAGCACTCTGTGTACTCTGCAGCAGCTGTACTTTTGTAGTAGGAAAAAGGAAGTTTGTTTTATTTAAACCTAAACTCACAGTTTACATAAAACTGCTCATTGCAGCAGAAGTATTTTGATACAAGACTGCAAACGGTGAACGTGTTCCAAGCTCCTCACCCTTTCCCATCTCCTATCTACACATGCTTTTGAGGAAAAAAAAAATGGCTTGTGTGTTTTTTGCCACCTTTCCCTATGTAACTGTCCATATCACAGCAATGCAACTGGGTGCTGGCTGTATCTTGGTGCCCGGTAACTAGGGAAGTAGAGTGGTCACAACCATTCACTTACAGATTTACATATTTTCTTACTGAGAATTGGAGGAATACAATGTACCCATAACTACATCTTTTGTGATAGGAGAAAACAACAAAATTTAGTAATAATAAAAAATAACCAAAAAAGTGACATCAGAAATGCCAGTCAATACAAGTCTTTAAAAATACAAACCTTTTCAAACCAGTAAAAATAAGAACTAGTTATGTATCTTTTGCATGATGGCATTATTGCAATCTTCATATTAAAAATATCATCAGTTAACACATTATTTTCCCTGCTACATATAGAATCATAGAATACCAGGTTGGAAGGGACCTCAACAATAATCTGGTCCAACCTTCCTTGGCAAAAGCACGGTCTAGACAAGATGGCCCAGCACCCTGTCCAGCTGAACACAGAACACGTGCAGTGCTCATCTTTCAACCTCTTCGACCCTCTTCCCTACTGACCGCGGCCCCAACTCCTGTGTGACACCAGCACAACATTATTCTTTAATTGTGCAAAGCCAATGCATCTTTGCACAAAGAATACTCTGCATACATTTTACATCGTGCACCTGATACCTGAGGGAGCAAATCAGCATATGCAAAAAAAAGAAAAAAAATTTACGGAAAATAATACAGACGACCTGTCAACTGAATTCTATTTCAGTATTTTCTTTTATTAGGCAACTCTACTACCTAAAACCACCCCACCCTTGCCACTCCCATTCTCCATGCATTGGAACGTCCACTTCAAAAATGAGACCGTTTCAATCATGTCTAATATAGCTATAAGGAAACTCATGCCTGTCGATTTTCACATACCAACTTACATTTCCGCATCCCCCTCAATTTGACAGGCACTATTAGTTTTTCCATTAAAATTTAGTTCCTTTGCCTTACAAATTTACTAGCAGTTGATTTGATACAATAAAAAAAACCAGCAAGTTGCACAGCAACAGGCATATAAATGTACTATAGCAAAAAAAAACCCCAACAGTACTGTAATATTTAATAAGATTAAAAGATAAAGTGGAAAATAAAACAATGTTTTTATTGTTATAGTGCAGTAAAAGAGCCAACCCACTTCTTATGTATTTGAACACACATGTAGTGACACAAAGTATTTTAAACTTGGCTATTGCACACCTTTAGACAAATAAATATGACTATTTCAATTATCTAGCTGAGGAACTGTATGTCTTTACTTCTCACAACTGATATATTCCAGCACATACAGAGTTTCCCTTCCAAGAGGGGATCTACCTGTTCAGAAGTGTTAAGCTTTAAACCAGTGCTAGTCGTCCTCTGAGACACAGTTACATCACAGAATCTTCTAGGTTGGAAAAGACCTTGAAGAAAATCAGGCTTCCTGTTCACCATATAAGGTCAGCAATTCCACCGCTGGCTGTTTGTGATACAACACAAATGAAGTTCAACCTAAAAACTCTTTTATGGAAGTGATTTTTTTTTTTTTATTGTTATGGAATTTCAAATTCTTCTAAAGAAGAAATTTAGGTTTTGCTTTTGCACGTCATCTCCCTTTTAGAATAAGCCTTATTCACTATCCTTATTTCAAGATATATTTCTTCACTTTTAAGAGTGATTTGCCTTAATTTAGGAGCCCATCTTCACAAAGTTTTCCAGAATTCCAAATCCAAACATTACACAAAGTCCATGATAACTGTTACAGAATAAAAAAGACCTTGAAAACACTGGGTGAACAAATCTATACCAGGTATTATTCTTCCATATCTGGCACTAGTTCTCTGCTACTGATATCACCCATATTACTCTTAAATAGAAACAGGTTGGGAAGGAGACTGCAACTTTTAATATTTTTAAATTTAGATGTATTAAAAAATGAAGAACATTTAGATCATATTATACATGCAGAAGAACTGAAAGGGCTGACATTCTTTAAAGTAATTTTTCTGCTCTTTCATGGTCTGGGCCTCTATAACATAACCAGAACTCCAGACCTTCTGTGTACATCACAAGTGCAAATACCTTCAGCAAAACAAAACGAAAGGAGTGAAGAATTTGCTCAGACAACTTACAGATTTGCTTGGTTTGGGCTAACTCACATATTTGACAGATATTTCTAACACTAATTCTTTCCCCTGGTCCCTCTGCAGCTAACAGCACTCTTGTCACACTTGGGAAGAAGGTATATGGATATGTATGAATGGACCTAAATACACAGGGGGAGATGAAAAAAGAGCTTTTCTCCCTTCTGTAGGCCAGCTAGGAAGCAAAATGCTCCACTCCTCGAAAACAGTACGGAATTGGGTACACATTTTAATTTTTTGACATCTCATGTCAAAAAAGGACATAAACCAAATAAATCTCATTATACAAGCAGCAAAAGTTATGCTTATGGAGATACAAGAATATGACTGTGCAACGAGACACAGGGAAGTGGTGTCCTGCCCCCCCTGGAACCCCACAGACCTCAAGCGGTGGTCCCGATGCATGGTGCTACAAGACTAGGCCTGTTTGCAAAGGTCTGTAGAAGAGATGTCATAGAAGACGCATGGAGTCAGTATTAAGCAAGAGGCACAGAAAAGAACATACAGAGCTGGTATTTTAAAAAAAGGCATGGAAAAGAACATTTCAGAGCACTAGTTAACTGCCCCTTGATGACTCAGGATGACAACAGTAAGTAAAATTAAACAGGTAACAGAAAACTGAAAGGTGAACAGGATCCTATGAAATTATAACAAATCTGTAGAGTTTACCACCCTCCAGTACACTGACAACAAATAACACATCCACCTTCCTAAAGCAGACAAAAGATAACTACTGCAAATGTATCTAGCATAACAAAACCAAGCTTTACAACAGAAGCGGATCCTTTTCCAGACACAGCAGTTGCACGTGCCTGAATTTCAGGACCTAAGCTGAGGTCTTCAACTCAAACCTGCTCAGAGACTACGGCAATCTCTACTGGTGCCTATTCAGGGTAGGCAGGAAGCCAAAGCCACTGTTGCCAAACTTGTTGAGCCAGTCTTCCCAGCGCTGGCCCACAATGCACCGCTCTGTGTTTGGAAATTGCTCAAAAGCTTTTGCTTCCAGCAACAGTACTGAGCACTTGGGGAAAGGTGCCAAAGGAGTCCAAGAAAAGGTATTGCAGGGCCACCATAACAGTAGGGACACTCTAAATGTTCCCGTCAGTTGGTGACATCGCCCTGAATCACTGCAATGACGAACGACAGAGCGCTTCCTGTGACCTCGATCTCACAACACTACTCACAGGAGTGCAGGAAAACTCTTAGCGTGATTAAATTATAAATAAAACTGCTGATGCAGCACCTTACCATCATGTCTTCCCATTTTACAATGAAGAACATCATCTATCCAGACTGTGATTTTGGTTCACTCCCAGGACAGGAGACTTCCTTCATTCACATCGTCATGGTTATCCACAACGACTCTCGATGGTGTCAGCAGGAGGACAGAGAATTGCAGTGTTGCACAGAGAACCCCTTTTTCATCCCAAGCAGTTGTAAACAAGCCTCAGACGAGACACACTGACAGCACACTGAAGATTTTACTCCTGTGCTCTACCTACTCCGCGGATAAAAATAGCATTCTTATCTCCAAGGCTATCAAGCTAACACTTCAGATCATTAAATTCAGGCCACAAAAACAACAGAAGAGACTTGCAAGTTTTATTCCAGCAAATGACACAGTAGTCTATGCCCCTACCTTTCAGGGCACAGGCAGAACCAAAAGGAAATTTTCCAAACAAGGGCCGATGCGTTTTGGACTTCTCCAAACACCCCATGGAAATAGCAGTGTTGAAATAGTCAGGCAAAGCAAACCAAGTTAGCTGGCTATTAAAGCAGGTTCTACAGAAGGTACAAGAGATAAGGAGAGGGCTCTGCCCAGCCTAGGTATAAAACATAATCAAATTGTATCAGGTATAGTTCAGACATCGATATTTCTCCCAGCGTCTCATAACACCACTGGTAGTAGAAGTCCTCCTTCAATCACTTGGCCACATTTAGGACAAAAATTTGCAATCTATTATATAAGCACATATCACACTAGCTTCAGCAGGCAACACCGATCTATTGAATTTGGCTCAAAACTTCTCCTCTGTAAATTACAAACTACAACATGGAACAGAAGCTCCTTAACAAGCGTGATTTCTAGACAGTTGCTTTGG
Source organism: Strix uralensis (assembly GCF_047716275.1). NCBI lineage: Eukaryota > Metazoa > Chordata > Aves > Strigiformes > Strigidae > Strix > Strix uralensis. The sequence continues at coordinate 6,168,208 of NC_133981.1, read as the reverse complement.
GTAACGCAATTTACACAGAAATTAGAAACAAAATTGCTTTCCGAAATTCATCTTTAAGTACTTTTATGAAGTAAATGCTGCCTATCAGGAAATTCATTTAAGCCTTTCCTCTGAAATATTTCCATTTAGTACCAGCGAGAGCAGGATGACTGCTGTCTCTCCTAGCAGAGCAGAACAGATGCATTCAAACAGAGATTCTACATTTTAAAAAACAAATTATCTGAAGAAAACATCCTAAAAACCAAAATTATATACCTTACAAACCAAAGCCCAGTGAAGCCTTCTAATTGTCAGAGGCCAGTTAAACTCCTTTAATACATTTCTAGAGTCATTCTAATTGAACAGGAATGAAACAGACAATTTTAGCATTTCCTGGGAAGAGTGGGAAAATTCCTGGGAAAACCCATTATTTTTAAAGCTGCTTTCCAAATTATTTTACATGCCTGTCTCAATAATCCAACACCCACACTGACTATTGGGAACAGTTTTTGTTCTTTTAACATATCCATCAAAAATAGAGCCAGTTAACCAATCTCTGCAGTTTGAGGCCTCTGGATATTCCACACTACTGCAGATTTGTTCTGAGGGGATAAGAATAATACTTGGTATGGTTCACATTTATGTCTACTGTATAGGTGATGCCTCTTTCTCCTTTTGGCATCACTTGTAACAGCCGTCCAATAAGAGATAAAAATAAATGACACCATAACTCCTCCTCAGCAGAGTAACCCCAATTCAAATGGCATTCTCTCCAGTTCACAAAGCTACTGGGAACCGTCTTGGGAATTTCAGTCAAAGAAACTTCTGATTTCTATTACCTGTCTTTCTGACGTAGCTATTTACTGAAAATGAAAAAAAAAAAAAAGCTAACCGATATGTTAAATAATATAAACTAGTTCTTACTTGCTGTTTGGTTTCCATGATACACTACTTACAACTGATCCCGATTTACACTGCAGTTATTCACTGATACAACATCTCTGACACTCTTAAAGATAACCAAGATACAAGTTCTACTATGCTATACGATCATGTAGGTAGCTATGTAAAAACTGGATCAGATTCACTCTGAAAAGATACACAATCAAGAACAGTCCAACAGATTCTAGGATTACCAGACCAAATACGTGCTGGAAAATTCAGTATCTTCTTTCAGCAACCATCACCTTGTTTTGGAAACAACTTTAGTTTAAGATTAAGTATGTTTAGTTTAGATTAGGTATACTGCTTAATCCAGCATTACTGGGAGGAAAAAAAGATTGTAGAACCACACCCTAGGTGTAAACTGATACAGATTTTCTTCTGTATTTTAGCCTGAAACAATAGCCAGAGGGTGTCATTTAGGCTATACACACCTTGACAAAGCAATGGCTACAATATCTAGGGGCTGACAGTTTAAATGTTTGCATAGCGAAGTACTTCTCTGCCACTGTCTGATCACAAGGTTCTAGGAACCGGCTGTCTCGCACATCCAAACTGCCACCCACCCAGCCCTGTAACCTGGTCCTGCGTCCTCCCTCCAGTCACAAGCACAACCCTTGTTGACTTCAGCAGCTCATGATAAAACCTCACACCCCCAGATACCACTTAATAAACTAGCAGAAATCCAATTTTCCCACTGACAACATCTACTACATCGTTTATGCAGTCAATGAAAAAAACTGTAGACAGAAAACTGAATTTATGAAGGGCAAGATGCAACAGAATTTGACGTTAAAGGAAAACAAACATCCAATTTACTGTGTATTCAGCACATTACTTTCTTTTCAAATTTAACTCATTAAAGCTTCTACACTTCATTTCAAGCAAGCTGCTATAGGACTTTCAGGCAACTATATCAGTGTGAAATTGTCCAACAAACTTTCTTGCAAATAAAACGGTGAGCGCTCTAGATTTCGGAACAAAAGCGCACATCACGGGCTTACAGCCGAAGGCTGCTCCCTATTGGAATTTAGGCCTTCAGCTGCTTTGTATACATTTTTTCAGTGCCAGTTGAGAACACTGCATTTTCTTTTACACTACAAACAGTTGATGAAAGATGCACGTTCCTGCTTAGCCACAGAAAAGCAGATCAAGAACACTGAGTAAGTTTTCTGGCTGTTATAATTCCACTAGCAGAGAAGGGAGGTATAACCAGTTATGACTTTCACCGTTTATTATCAATGAAGTTCGTCTCTGGGCTATGCTGGAGCTATCGAAAGTCGAAATCAGGGTGGGTGTGAGCTTGTAAATAAACAATCTTTCTCATGGGAAAACAGGTTACCACAAGACAGCTTATTCCACAAGGTCTGACAAGGAGCGTTTATACACAAATAACTGAGCATTTGAGTATTTCTAATCTACTTGAGCCAATAACCTAGAATACAACATCACAGTGACCATTTCCAAAGCTAGCGATCATGACTCCCAAGTGATGTGGGAGCAGCTGCATGTGCAGTTTACTTTGATGAAGTCATACCCCGTAGTATCTGGGGTTACCACGAGTATCTGACTTACCACGAGAATCAGTCTGAGAGCCACTGCACCACCCATCCTGGCTCACAGCTGCACACAGCCTGCACAAGCAGGGAGATCTGACTGTGCAAAGCCTTCTAGCAACAGGAACACCGACTACAATAAATTCATTGCCTTTTACAGTTGTGCTACTTGGCTCCATTATACTTTGAATTCCCTTTGCCAGATTTTAACACTTGCTGCTAAAAACTTAAAGTGTAAGTACAAAGCTGTTATTCATCTCCGTGCTGTCACCTACACTGTAAGAATGTCTAGGAAATAATGTTGGGTATCATACATATGGGCAACTTCCACAGCGGTAATAATTTTATTCATTAAAAGGAAAGAGAAACAGTTTTTAAGCATCTTATAGACTATTTAGAATACCTAATTACAAATCAAATATTATGATTTGTGAAAACTTAAATCTTTTCTGGCTTATAAGTGATAAGAGGTCACATGTACTCCCAGTCAGTCTTTGGCAGTCACAGCCATAGGCTAGGCGTAGTCAGAAAAAGTGTAAGAATTATATGCATCTTCTCTTATAGATCCACTGCAATGGAAGAAATAGCTTTTAAAATAGTTACCTTAGAGAGAGTAATCTGCATCCTCTTAACCCAATTTATTTAAAAGTACCCTTCACTAAGCCTTTTTGTCTTTCCTGCTCTACTTACATGATAGTGTTATCAACTCGTGTGAAAGCCATATTTCTGCATAACATTTATTGCATTGTTCTCTTACTGAACATTTGTTGTTAAATACAGAACAGAAACTATACAAAAAGCAATATCTAATCAAGTATTATCAAGACATCACCTCTTCCGCAGAGGGATAACCTAGCTAATCATACATACCACTTAAGAAGCATTAGATAACAGTGAATTCCTGATTGTTATGTCTGTGTATCAACAATTAATTCAAAGGTTCTTATAAAAAAAGTAAAATATCCTGCTTCCTCATATATTACGGATAGATTGAGGCAGTTTTGTGGCTGCAGTTCCAGTGAAAGTCCCCAAGGCCTTGCAATATCACACTAATACTATGGTGATATCTAAAACCTGCAAAGTATCTTTAAAGCATAAAAGATGACACAGTTCTAACTTGCAGTCTAACATCACAATATTCTATTTATAACCTGTGACTCATCTCGCCAGAAATAGTTAAATATTGTAAACAGAACTTGGATTTAAGGGAAAAAATAACAAGAAAACGAGGGCCAGTCACTGCACATAATCTCAAAAGTAGCATCCTTTCAAATTGCATGTTTTTCAAGCTATCTCATAAAATCTCTACAATTTTCTTAAATGGTTCAATGCACTTTAAAAGTCTCCTTGTAATTGTTTTACAATAACCAGTCCACAAATCCTTAAAACACTTTGTGTAAATAGTCAATTAAAATGCAATGAAATGAAGAGGAGATTTATCTGATTACAGGCTGTGAATAGCTATGCAAAATGTCAAAAAAGAAGCATGGCACTCTGTACTGCTACCTTAAAATATTTATTTCAATCTATTAAAAATTCTCACAGTGTATTTGCAGGCAGTCAAGGACTACAGAGCCCTCTAAGCAGCTTTGACATGATTTAACACAACAAAAATCAACTCAACTGAGCACCTCCCAAGGCTGAATAAAAACAAATTTAAATTTGAAATAAGATGCTGTCTCTTACTTGTATTTACAACTTAATATTGGAACAAAAGTTTCAGCAATGTTTTAATTATTTATTGAACCTGCTGCTGGGAAAATTCTAGACCTTGGGTCTATGTGATAAAGATGCTTCTAGTGAGGTCGCCTGGCCTGGTCCTGGATTTCACTGCTCAACCCTGCCCAACATGGGCTCAAGAAGAACAAGGGTTCGCTGCACAGCTCTCAGTACTCATTGTAAAAACTGAAAGACCAGTACCACGCTACAGCACCACTCAGCCAGCATCAGTTCTGACCTGCGATACCTCCAAGCACGATCTAATGCATCAGTGACCATCTCTCAACTAACCTCAACCTCTGATAACAGAAGTGCCTCCTCTTCATCTCCCTCCATGACCATCGAGAGGACCGCCTCATCCAAAATAGCTCAGTTACATACAGAGAACCAGCAGAAACTTCCTCAGGATTCTCAGCAGCACCAAGTACAAATGGTTAGAACAAATCACTGACAGACCATATGGATCCAGCAAGGCTGGCAAAGACCTCTTTTTGGCCAAGATTCAACAATCTTGATCAAATCGAGCTTAAGACCCAAGTCACAAATGATCTGTCCTCCTCCTCCTATACTTTGTTGCCAGTTAGCTATAAACTATGGTGACAGTACTAGTGAAGTGCTTGAAATAGCCAGTACCAAGGGATTCACCTCTCAAAGGATGCAACACACAAAAAAACCCCAAAACAAAATACCAAAAAAGGGGGTGTATGTGTAACCGAACGAGATGCTTAAGCTCCAGTAAAGATACCCCATAGTTTCAGCATGCACTAAATATGCTATTAAAAGCAAACACTCAAACAATTTTAAATTGTCTAACCAAATCTCTCGTCTGTTCTCCATGCTTTTATTTTCCGTTCTGAGATGCTGTAGTTTCCTTTGCATTTTTATTATTGTACATATTTCAAAATTATTTCATAAGTCCATATAAGAATCTAACAGACTTTCACCCCAACCACTTCAGAAGGGTTGCACATATTAACAAGTATTACTGAAATTAATTATGATCTCTGTTAAGAGCAGATACATTCTTTCCCCCCATCTCTCCGATGTTTTATTTAATACAACATACAAGATAACTGGTAGCAACTGGAAATTTACCATGGGGAGAGTCTGAGTTTCTCGGGGGGTGAGGGAAGGTTAAGCCCCCAGTCCCAATAAACGCTTTAGGCCCTGTTGTTTCTACTCAGAGATTCTCTACTTTTCCACAGAGGGAAACGAGCCAACCTGTTGTAAAATTTTGCAAGAGGCAAAAGATTCTGTTGAAGCCTGTCTAAGTTACCACGAATGAACTCTACGCTGACAGAGTTCTATTTAGAGATCATCTTCACAACAATGGGCTAGAAAAATTTTTAAAGGCAAACCAAATTCAGCACAGGTTAGCTAGAATCTCCTGAAAAATGACCTTGTTTGCCGAAACGTTTCAAGCACTGATTACAAAGTCTGACCCTAAGAATCATTTTCTTCATGAAAAAGTATCAGATACTACAGACACATCAACCTCCTTTTGAGACCTGCTGCATCTCCAGGATGAACTGAGTGTACGTGAGTACACTGGCTGCATCTGCAGGCTCCCAGTATCACACAAACAAGTTTGAAAGATGTACTTCAGCAAAGTTTCGTTTTAATATAGGAAAAATGCATGAAGAGGACTAGATTTTCTGCCTCGCTGATTTAGAATGCATTTACAGATTATAATGCAACATGCTATACTTGCTTCATCACAGCAAAAGCTGTGTGGCAGGGGAATCACACCTTTGGCTGGTTCACAAGCAGTTAGTAATTAAGTGACTGTATGAGCTAAAAGATCCCGTCATGTGAACTACGTATGAAAATAACTGAAGTACAATTGCTTCTAACATTGATAGTATTGCTCATCACAAGAAGATTTCAGTGTACAAAGTTGAAATTTACTTTGAAGTAAAATTTTCCCATGATGATGGATGCCCCTTTCTCATTTCTATCTGTTGGGGATTTTCCGTACCAAAAGCGAGTCAAGTCCATTGGGCTCGTACCTTATTCCTGCAGCTCTAACTTCTCTATCAAAGCTCAGCGTGGACTGTTACTGCCTCAAAAAGCTACATGCAGGAAAGCATCCAGTGAGTTTCTCACTTTGGTGAAGGTCTGCGAGGAACCCAGCAGGAATGATTGCATATTATGATTAGCAGAATAGAAAGCATATAAAAGCAGTGAAAAAGAAACAGGGAAGTATGAGACACAAACATTAGGAGTTTGGGAAGCCCAAATTCAATTTCTAGTTCTTCCTTCAGTGTGAGCTTAGTTATGTTAAGGAGCGTTAGATATACAGAAAAAAGTGTTTGAGACTATGAACTAATTTTAGTTTCCTGATCCCTACATGGAACCAGCATCACTGACAGGTATTAAGGACTCATCAGGCTTCACAACATACCAGCATGCTGAGAGAGGAGCTGCCTGATCAGCAAATAGGAAATGCCAGTGACAAAGGTGTGTTTGAAATCCTGCCTCTCTCCACCGCTTGCAAATGTTGTCCTGAAATTACAGTTATACCCTTTATTCCTTTAAAATAATAACAGGCATCATTCTTTTCCTTTAAAGTGCAGCAAAAGGAGAAGCTGGTAACGTTAAGCCCCTTTTTAATGCCATGTTACAACGGGAATGCTCACTCTTTGTGCAGAAGACCCAGACACTACTGCCTGCAAGCCTGAAATCCACCTCTCGCCACCAGGCAGGCTGACGGTGAAGCTATTCCCACTAGAAGATGCAGAGAAACAGCATGTGGAAAAGGAAACAACTACAACCCATAACCCAGTGGGTACAGAGGCCGGTGGGAGCCTGACCTGAAAGCTGACAATTGTTAAATAAAGAAAATAGTTCTTGATTTTGAACCCAATTCTAGTAAGTGGGCTGTAAAGTCATGTTCCCTCCTTCGCTCCCTCTCCAGGCCATGAATATTTAATTCTTTTATGCAAACTGGAGGAGTTGCAATGCAAGGTTAAATTAGCCTAAATAACCTTGAAATCCTTTTGTGAAGTTGGGCCTTCGAGTCAACTCCCAATCTGTAGAGAAATAATTTTCTTACACAACAAGTTCTGTTGTTAGCCATATTTAAAATACCATGTGGTACCATGGCAAAAATCTTGAGGTTAGAGTTGATTTGACAAAATTTATAGCTCTGGTTCACCTTTCTGTGTTAAGATCCATGGTTTAGACAGTCCAATTATTTAATACATGTTTGTTCCTCAATTCTGAATGCAAAATTCTTCCTGGGAAAAGGAATCAATTACTGTATTCTTGAAATTTTATTTGATATCACAACACATAGATATGCTGGCATGTCTTCCTGCTCCCCCAGTTCTTTAAGCGCAACCTTAATTAATACTACTTTTCCTTTTGCTTTATTTTGCAGTAGGCCAAGTTCCCTACAGACTAGCTACAGGTATACGCCAAGTTAGTGTCTCATTCGTATGTCATAAAGCAAACAAAATAAATAGACTTCTGGAAGCCTGACAGAGCTACTAAGTTTCACTTTTAAATTCTCAAGGTGTTTTATGAACTTCCTTCAACTCATAACCCTACGAATCATTCACATGGTTGGAGTCAGTGTAGAGAAGCTGTCTCAGTGGTTAGCCTATGCAAAAACAGTTTCATGATCTCTCTCCAGAGGGGAAGGAAAAAAAAAAAAAAAAAAGATTATTCTTCACCCTGCCAACTAATCTTTAAAATCTGGAAACCTTAGATGCTTGCATTTTAAGAGGTAGAAATAAGAAAGAATGTCTGAAAATCCTTATTAGTAAAATCTTTACCAGGATAATGTGTATGCTTATTGTTATAAATGCTGTTTTAGCACTTGAATGATTTGCCTATTCAGAAAAATAAATTGAATATCCAACACAACTATTAGATTGGAACTCAGCAATGAAGTGACAAAATGATTTTTCAAATGCCTAAGAACTTATACATACACTTCGAAGATGGCAAAATGGCACACGTGATTCTGAATGCTGCAGCACAGCTGTCTATTACATCTTTCTTACAGGTCAGTGGCCACTGACTCTGGTCCTAGGAACGAATTTTTTTTCCAAATTTTAGTAACACTAGGAATTCTACAATAAATAGACATTTTGATTCAGCCTCAATACGGATCACTGCCTCCCAATCTTACTAGCCTGTGCCACCTTGCTTTATGTTTCATTTGCTGTTTGTAGCTCACAAGCAGACAAATGCTGAAACAGATCATCTCCTGAGGTTCCTGGCAAATCCTGCCTTCTGTGATCGTAAACCAAGTTTACAAACTCCGTCATCTTCCATTTCTAATAGCATCAAATGAATGACTCGAGTCTAACTGATCTAGTATTTAAATCAATCAACGAGGCCCATTCTATGGCATGCTTCTCAAAGTCCGACGGAACCAAGCTAGTGGCAACAATATTAAGAAAGTTTTAGAACATTTCTCTGCTGTAAAACAATTGTTAAACTGGAAAAACAAACAAAAAACAAACTTGAACATCAAATCAGACTCATCACAGGTTTTTCCACTCCCTGTTACAAAGTTACCAATAATCTATACCTTTCATTCACCATCTGCTGACAACTTCAAGGAACATTGTTACTCTTGAAACTACCTGGGCCATTAATGGGCTTTTGCTAATCACAGGTGAAAGGTCACTCTCATTTAGCAGTACACTAAGAAATAAGCATAACACACTGACATGACAGGGAAAGGGATCAATGCTCAAATACTGACATAGATTATATTAAGAATCAAAATATTTTAGTAAAAAAGAAGATATCAGTTCTAGTCACACAGCTTCCTTAGACTATTTATAGTCTTTAAAAAAAAAATCCAACTAGACACACAGTAAGACAAGTAACCTATGCCCTACCTTGTAGTTTTGAGATTATATATTAATTTCATAATAATGCTAATAACACCACTCACTGACAGGCCGCAAGTCCCAAATCCAAAGCGATACGGGATTGAAATTTCCTTTCTCTTTCCCATGCACGTCTTCTCGTAACTAGTTACGAGCAGGAAAACTTCATGCACTTTTCTTCAAGAACGAATCGCACTCACCTTCTCGGCAAAGTCGCATTGCTTCTCGGTTCCTTCCATATTCCTTGAAACTTTCTTCTAATGCTGTTCCTAAAATCAAAAAGCCACAAGGTCTCATTCCAAGCACTGGTCAGAGCACAGGGCTGATCCCAACCCCCCCCACTGCTGACCTGTAGCCCATTCCCCTGCGGGAACAGACCAGCACCTCGGGGGTCCGTGCTCCTACAGCTGCGCCAGCAAAAACAGCTCCAGAGGGACCGGGATTCGCCGCCCCGTCCCCGGTGCGGGCTGCGGGGCTGCCCCGGCCGCTGTCAGCGCAGGGGGTCCCCTCACCTGTAGGCGAGAGCTCCCCCTCCGCCACCGCCCCGAGCTGAATCGAGGGCAGGAGGTGCCGGCCTCCGGGGGCTGGCTCAGACCTCCTCGCACCGTGTCCCGGATTACAGGAACTGGGGCAGGCGCTGCCCGCTCCGCGCCGCTGCCGAGCCCCCGGGCCAGGGCCCCGGGAGCCGCGTACCGGACAACGAACTCGGCCGTTGGGGGCGGGGGGGGGGGGGGGTGGGGGTGGGGGGGGGAAACGGATCCAACCTCCTCCCCGGGCCCGGGACCCGCGGCGCCCTCCTGCCGCGTCGCACCGGCGCCCCGCGGTCCCTCCCGCGGCGGGGCCGCGCCCGGGGCACCCCCAAGCCCCGCGGGGAGCGGAGGCCGGGCCGGTAAAAGGGGTTGGAAGAGGGAAAGACGGGGGGGGGGGGGAGGGGGGGAGGGGCGGGCGCTCACCGTCGTTCCCGTGAAGTTTAGCAGCATCGACCCAGTGGCTCCAGGGCTGCCCCAGCATCGCCTCGGGGCTGGGCAGGGACCTGCGCTCCCCGACTGCCGCCATTGCCGCTGCGGTGGCGGCGGGGCCGGCGCCGCTCCCGCCTCCTCCGCCTCCGCCTCCTTCGCCGTGGCGGGGCCGCCGCTGCCGCTGCCTGGCCGCCGCCGCGCTGCGCTGCTCCCTTCTGACGTCACCCGCGGCCCGCGCCGACATTCTTTCCGCTGCTATAATGTAACGAGAGAGAGAGAAAAAAAAAAAAAAAAGAAAAAAAAAGTCATCGGGCGCTTAAGGTGGCGCCGCGCTTTTAAGGAAGCGCCGCGGCGCTGTCAGCCCGCTCCCTCCCCTCCCTCCCCTCCCCGCGGGGAACCTGCGGCCCTGGGGCGGCGTCGACTCACCTCTGCGGCGGCCCGGGGGGCAGGAGCCGGGTGCCCATTATTGTACGGGGGGCGCTCCCGTCCTCTTCACCGTGTAGGTGAGGCGCGTTTGTGTGTGTGTTTGCGCTAACAAAGCGGCGGAAGGGATGGGGGGGCGGGGGGAGGGATTGGGCGGGGAGGGGGGAGCAGGGCTATGCCGCCCTCCAGGCGCTCCCCGGCTCCATGAGCCGCCTTTCTTTTTCTCTCTCTCTCTCTCTCCGCACCACGGCCCGCGACCCTACAAAAACAACGGCCGCATCACAACCCCGCCTGGCACCCGCTGCCCCGGGAAGGGGGGGGGGGGGGGGGGCGGGCGGACCAAGCGACGCGCCGCGGCGGGGCGGAACCGGCCTTGCGCGCCCCGCCCCTCCCGGCCGGTCCACCTTAAACCCGGCGCCTCCTTAAAGGCAGCGGCGAGCAGGAAACTCGCTCCGGGCGGGCGGCGTCCGTGTGCCCCCCCCCCCACCCCCCCAACCCCCCCCGGGGCCGGGGGGTGGCGTACACACAGACGCCGCCCGCCCGGAGCGAGTTTCCTGCACGTCGCTACCTTCGTTATACTCGTAACCTGTCTCCCAGGGGGGAGTCATGTCATTGTGATTCCGCATTTCTTTTTAAACAACAGCTTTTTTTTTTTTTTTTGCTTTTTTTTTTTTTTTAAACTTCCCTAAACTTTGGGATGACGTTGAGCGGTGTTAAAAGCGAGGATTAAAGGATGCTTTCCTGTCTGAAAACTCCTAGTAACAAAGTTTCAGTTTTGCAAAATCAAGTTGATAAAAAAAAAATCTGGGTTTAGAATTCACTTGTTACAGGGTTTTCTCTCCAGTCGACTAAAACGTTCAAGTACTAACATCAAAAAAACCTTACAGGCCAAGATTTCTGGACACGCTTGATGCCACTGTCAGTAATAATATCCTCAACAAACAGCTAAAACGTATATAAGTCTGATCCACTGCCTCCTCTATAGGTGCTCAGCCCATATTTAAGCTCAAGAGCACAGGACTTGTGCCATGGGTGGAACTGCTCACAGATCCCATATGCATATTTGCAAAACTAGACAGCAGAAATCAAAACTGTAAATAAATCTGCCTAGATTACACGGTCCCAGTCCTGCAGGGGTGTATATACACGCAGGCTTAGCTACGGCTTCGCTGTTTGCACTGAAGTGTGGAACTATACAAGCTATAGATGTTTCTTTCCAAACTTATGCCTATAAAAGGTGTATAAATACAAGCTCATCAGACAATCAGTCATGTGGGATGGGACAGGTTGTAATTATAAGAATAGTTTCAGTGTTCCACCCAACTGATAATTTGTCACACTCAATGTATCTTGTAAAATTGTGGATCTAATACAGCAGAGCTAGGGAGATTTTTCTCTGCTCTTGGTCACTGCAAGTCTAACTTAACTCCTTAATAAAAGGCAAACCCCATGAGATTTAGATAAAGAGAGCAACAATGACTTCTACTGCGGACGTCTGTAGCAGGATTAATTAACAAAGGCTATCAACTTCTTGAGCTGGGCCCTGATCTTTCAGAGAGTTACACTTGCTCCTAACTGTACTGTAGCTCCCCAAAACAGTGAAATAACTCCTTAGCCTGAGCATGAGTAAAGGTGTGTATGGAACCAGAGTCTAAAGATAAATGATGGATGGAGGGCATTACTGTTTGATTAATTATCAAATAACATACTTAATATAGAAAACTACTTATAATTAAAGCTAAGGACACCACTGGAAGAAAATGTCAGTCAGGTGCTAAACAATTTCTGAACAGAATCTACACAGCGTGTAGAAGCCAGACAGGAAAAAAATCTATGACTGACTTCTTTCAAGCTTAGTTCTTCAAGTGCTCCACAAATGGAGTCTAACATAACATCCATAGCTCAATTCAGACTCCAGCCACAGGATAAGGCAAGTTACAGACACAACTATATTCTCTGTGTCAAATATTCTGGTTTATATTACAAACTTCATTCATGCAGCTCTCCTTTGTTCTGGAGAAAGCTGTCAGGAAGCTGCCTCAGCTGCAGTTTGTAAAAAAATCCTCGATGCTTCCCCAGTGTCCATCAAATTTGTAAAGGCTTTTTTGATTATTTATTTTACATGGATCGTAAAGCAAATCTAGTGATGGCTGACCAAACAGAGTCACAGAACATCTACCTTTTAATAGTGAAATAGTGACAGATTTTACCGTGGCATATCAATTTAATGTTCATACATCTCACGAATCTTTTCTTTAAACATTACTGATGTATGTATGTCAAATTACACAAAAGTAAAATGGCTTAAATCGGCAAAATCACACTGATTAGATAACTAACAAACCAATATATTATCAACTCCTCAGTTTTTAAGGTTGACACTCATCAAGTTCCTCAGATGTGCCTCTTGCTTTAAAAGTGCCAGCCAAACAGGTAAAGCACACACCACTTATTTCATACAACTTTGATTATTCCCTTTCTTGCTTTTTCCCTCTTTCAAACTGGTTGTTGCATTTTTTTTCCCCTCCTTCTTTCACAGCTTTTCTTTTTTTCCTATATATACCCACTCAAGATCTAATTCTGCAGTCTGGGCCTCAGGCTGTCCTTTAGTAAACCTTCTTCCGCTAGTAAAATATCTTCCCACTATGTCGTGAGTACATCAGTATTCCAGTAGAGGGAGGAAAGTGGCAGCAGAAAGATCAGTTCATCAGTTCAATGCACAAGACCGATTAGTCAGAGAGCAGGAGCAGGGGCAGATGAAAAACTAATTTTACAAGGACCGGAGGTGGAGAGAATTTTCTTTTCCCACAAACTCACTAGGCTGCATATGTGTTTGGGTTTTTTTAAGCACACAAGTTCAATTCTCTTAAATTGTTTCCATAGTGTTATACGTGGATGTAAACACTGATGATTTTAGGGGAAAATAGGGAAAACCCTGAAAATCCATCACGTTAGAAGGAGATCAGAATTGAAAGCACATGCACAAGCTGTAGAGTTTGAACAGAAGTGACTATTATGAATCTGAGGCATCCAGGTCAGGAGCACAGGGCAATCAGTAGAGAGCCAGCGATACTTTGAGGATCAGTTTGGTCCCTCCTGGTCCAAAGAACTTTTTGAAGAAGGCTTTCTCTTCCTGCTGACCACAGAAGTAGTCAAGAATGACCATGCACATAAATTAAGCACTTGCATTAGGCACCCAGAATTAAGTGGGATGAACCTCGTCAGGAGTGGGCTGAACGCTCAAGTGGGGAAAGCACTGCTGAGAAGCCAATGCTCCTTCAAGAGAGCAAAAAGGGGCCCAGAAATGCCACCAGTTCAAAGGGCTTAACTGAGGAAGCAAAATAGCCCAAGAAGTAACATTGGGACTGAGACAGTGTGTGAATAGCCACAGACTGCTCATATGTGTGAACAGGAACAGGTATTCAGAGAATGGAGAGAAAAAATGAGGTAAGTTAAGCTCAGATAGAAAGAGGAGAAGTAAAATATATGGCAGGAAAACAGTGGAAACAGTGGATGATGTAGAGAAAACAGCCAAATTATGGGGTGAAGAAAGCATAAACAAACAAAAAATATAACACAGCCTGCAAAAGGAAAGAAAGAAAGGAGTCAAGAAGAGGAAACAAAACATACAGAAAATGAAAGCCCATTGTTTTAAAGCTCACTAAATAGATTTAACAACATATTAAATGTGGTTGATGATACTGTGATTAAATGCATGCCTACAAACAGCGTGCAACTGCTGAAAACTGCAGAGGATGGTTATTTTGTGGCATGACACTGCAGGCATTTTTTCACCTGTACTGGCAGGTTTCATTCTTTTGCCAGGTGGTCTGGGAAAGCCGTTCAAACAGGGAACACCCACCTCAGCTGTTCAGTTAGAATCTGTAAGACACCCTCCGTATAGGACCTGAGATACGATAACTCTTAACTGGAATGAAAAAGGAAGGATGAATCTGCAGCCCTGAACTCTTTTTAAGAACAGAAGTACAATGATATGATTCACTGACGATGTTCCACAATGAAAGTGAAAGGATGCAAGAACTGAAGTGCGAAGGGAGAGACAGGGAGAACCGACGAGGACGTCACTTTATCAGTACTCAGAAGAAAGAAAAATAGTGAATTCACAAAAAAGTCTGTCAAGGAAAAGATCTGAGGCGCATAACGGCATTAAAGGAAATCAAATAAGTTAATTCTAGCCAAAAGGTATGAAATGGTCAAGAAGGGCTTAAAAACTAAGAAGAAATACTATTAGCGAAGACTTGTCGGTAGATGAGATTCAGGATGAAGCTGATACACTGAAGTGAAGTCCTGACCCTCCTGTCAGCTCCTGCTGACAGTGGTGGGAGTACATTTTGTGCATTTTAAAATATGTCTCCACTATAAGTAAATAATTGGGCAAGAGAGAAAAAGTTCATCTAAATCAGGACATCCAGATGATGAGAGAACTATCCAGCCATTACAAAACAGACCATTTCATTTAAGCCCCACTACAGAAAAATATTAATACATTAAGAAAAGCACATTAGAGTAATCTGTAGTTCCCTCTCACCTCCAGTGAGATCAAGCAACTTCTCCCTTTATAACTATACACAGGACTGTGATCCCACAGAGTAATAATCATGAGCAGCACACAATAAAAAAATTATACAACAAACCATGCCAGTCTATTATCCCTTTTCCCACAGATCCTGGGAACAGGTTGATGGGTATAATTTTATTTATGAGTAACACTTCAAAGGGGGAGCTGAAGATGCACAGAAGTGCTGGAATACAGCTACTTTAAGTGCTGGAATATGAAATTATTGCGGATACCTACTGTAAACCATCTGTACCAGGGGAAGAACAATATTGTTAAGATTAGAAGACTAACTTAAAGTATCCTTTTCTGTGGAGAAGGAATAGGAGAATGGAGGCTAAGAAATGTAAGTAAATCTGTGAAGAATTCTGCATTAGGATGAAAATGCAACAGATGCCCCTGTACGCTTATCCAAACACCACAATGACTAAACTGGAGATAGTGTAACTTTTTTACACTCAAATTATAAGCCATGTCATTGCCATGTGTTAATAAAACATACAGTATCTAGCAAAACGCTGCAGCCACTTCCTTCTTTACTTATCAAATATGTCTTAAATGCAAGTCAAATTTCTGCAAGAATTGATGACATAGCGATCTAAAGCAGAATAAGGAACATAAGGAATACAGAAACACAGATCTTTGCCCTGCTTAGGTGTCACTAAATACTGTCAATTCTTGAAAAGAATTTCACAGAATTTACTGAATAGTGACATAAAGTTTTCAAGTGTTAAAGGTAAATAGGTAAAACTACACAAAATACATCCAGTTAATTATTTGAAAATCAAACTAACGTTTATTCATTTTACATGAGGTACTGAAATCACCTTTTGAATTTGGAAATGTTAAAAACAATTTCAGCAACCTAACTATGCAGATGAATCATTTTAATCAGAGGAATTAGAAATGGATATGACCTTTTAAATCCTCATTTATACACAGAGAATATGATATTACAATTTAGAATTATTAAAATGCACAGCTATTCAGGTCAATTGTAAAAAACCAATAATGCTGAATTTCCACTTATTGAAATCAAAGCACTTAATGGGAACAGTTTAATATCAACAATCTTCCGATGGAACCTAACCACCACGCAAGGTTTCATAACCCTGCCTGGTTTCTTGCCAGCTTGTCTACATGGCTTCTTGGCAGTTCATTGAGGCAGAAGACTCTGGGTCCAAGCACAGCCCACAGGACTCAAGAGGTCCTTGAGACCACGATGATGCCTACCTGTGATGTGAAGCTGCCAGAGTCCTCATACCCTCAGCAGTTTGATATGCTAATTGATATGAAATCAAGGATCCTGAGAACTCTGGCAGAAGGACATTTAAATTTATACCATTCTTCTCACATTTGATTGCTGCATGCTGATGCTACCTGCACTGACCACATGCTTAGCAAGTTAGCAACAAAATGTCATACAAATTGGACATGGACAGGTCTATGGGACTTGACAGGATGCATGCAAGGGTGCTAAGAGAGTAAAGGTCATGGATGTGGACCATGAAACTGCTGGCAAACTGGCTAAACTGCTGTGCTCAAAGGGTGGTAATGGCTCAAAATCAAACTGGCAATCAGTCACAATAAAGTTCCTTAGGGATCAATCCTCAATCCTATTCAGTATCTTTTAAAATGATTTGGATAATGGGAGTAAGCACATCCTCACCAAGTCTTCAGATGATATGAAACTTGGAAGACAGGTAGATATACCCCAAGGAAGTGTCACTGTGTACAGAGACTGTAACAGGCTGGAAGACTTGGGCCAGTTCAAGAGACACATTAAAAAACCGGACAGGGTCCAGCAGAAGGCCACCAAAGTGACTAGAAGGTTGTAAAACTTACTGAAGAAGGAATTGGGTTTGTTCAGCTTAAAGAAGAGAAGGCTCAGGTGGGATGTAATCATGATGTTTCAACAAGTAAAAGATAATTATAGAAAAGATGAAGATACTCTCTTCACAAGAAACACAGTGACAGGGCAAAAGGCAACAGGCACAAGTTGCTTCAGAAGTTCTGTCTGGATACAAGACAAAAATATTCACTGTGAGAACAATTAAATACTGGAACAGGTTGCCCATAGAAATGGTGGACTTTTCCTTGCTGGAAATATTTAACACTTGGCTTGACCAGGCCTTGGATAACCTGCTTTCAACAGAAGGTCAGACCAGATGATGTCCATAGGATTCTTCCAATCTAGACCTTCCTATGATTATATGAAAATCTGATAGATGTTGTAGCCCTATTTAGGGGTGAGAGGCAAGGAAGTAGATAAGAACAATGCCAATGTTTGTAACCCCAGGCACTATGAATTCAGCCCGAATCTGGATACAGCCACTTCTCAGGCTGCTAGAAAATCCAGGGAAGCATTTTGTTATAGAAACTTCAGATATTGCAGCTTCCAATGTTACATGTTGCAGGAGCCACACCATGACAAACATTCCTCCCTCTTCTTGAGCCCAGATTAACTCTGTCACTTAAGTTCTGCACACCAGATCCATGCTCACTGTAATGGCCCCTTCTGCTGCAATCTATTTTTAAATCTATTAAAGGATGATTTGCACAGCAAATACCGGCCAGGCTATAACAGACTGGATTCTTCAAGCCTGTGCATAAGAAAAATAGTACTTCACTTAAGAGTGAAGTCTGTTCTTTTGTGATTTCAAGCAAAAATATACAAAACTGTGAAATGCATATGATGATAAAGAGTAAAGATAAATGTAAGGGAAACAAAGAAAGAAACTGATATTGTTTCAATGAATTACCACTACCAAATAAAAAAATCTGCACTAGCAGCTTTTTAGTCAAAATTTCAATTTATTATCATAATTTTCCCTTTTTCCTAATGTCCTGCCAGGAATGCTAGTCATGGAGAATAACCCCACTGTGTTAGGCAACTGCACAGTCTTTGCCTCAGTTTACAGTTCTACTTTCTGAACTTGTAAGATAACAAAACTGATGCAGCTGGTAGGCTATGGTATATACCAGAGGCTAACAGGCTTCAAATGCTTTAAAGAATCATGGAGACATGGAAATAGACAAAAATAATTATTTAAAAAAGAAGTTTACTTCTTCAGAAATATAATAAATAAATAAAAAATATTGCTTGTCTGCCACATCTTACTTGTCCAAATCACTTCATGTAAGTGATTGAGCGATATAATCCAACTTACTTTTATCTTTCTAAGTTTGACTGTTCCATGCATTGAACTCCCTTTAAGTTGATTGTAAGGTCGCTTTATTTCCCACTGAAACATATATTAAACACCTGCATTTTAAAAAAAAGAGTCTCCCCACTGCATCTGGTAACACTTCAGACTTGCTTTGCAACCCTGCTAATATCCTGTTCTCCACACTTCTCACATCTAAAGTATGTGAATATTATGCTTAAGGAAAATATTTCGGTAAGCATGTCACAGTACCTTGAAAGTATGGTGAATCGCTGGGTTGATTTATCAATTGATCTTCATCTGTTCAGATTTTGGAAGCTTTTTCTAACTTGTACCTGATTAATTCTGAAAAAAAACCAAAAAGAGTACAGCAATAAGACATCTGAAACCTCACCTTTGTTTCACAACTATAAATGTATCTATTTAAAAACTAATATGAAGCATTTTATCAATTTTACAAATACAGTTTCTGCAATGGATTTAAAATTGAAAGGTAAGCAGGGAGCTGTTACGCACTCTTATGTACAGAGCAGCTCTTTAAATGGCAGCCTGACATTACCAGAAAGGTATGCATTGGATGAAATCTCAATCTTCAGCCCAGTTACTGCACTTACATCGACTATTACTGACCAGATTTCCAAGCAGACGGTTGTGTCTGTATCACAAGCTGGTAAAACGACAGCGCTGGATTTTCTACACAGGGTTTTTCTAGAATATAGCACGACTCCAACAACAGGGGCTCTCGGTACGCAGCCATTGACATTTTTACCACCGTGTCATAGAACGCAGATAGCTAAAAATGATCCCTCACGTAAGAGTCATTAGTGACTATTACTGTATCGCCGATGAAGATTTTAGCGAAAATTAGAGAGATGTACAGATTGAGGCCTTTCCCACAAAGGAACCTTAATCATCTCAAACTCAGGTTTATAAAACCCTTTCATTCAATGCTTATAAACTTACTGTTTATATAAACCAAATTTAAGCCCGGTTTGCTTTTGTTTAGCATAAAACAATGACTAATTGGTTAAAGCTAAACCAAAGCCCTGTTAAAACTTAAAAAAAAAATTCAACCATCCTTGTGCACAGGTTACATTAAGATCAAATAATTGATTTTTATAAGTGCTTTGAAATTAAACTGATGATTTTTTTTCATCTACTAGAAAGTCATGAAGGTAGATATAGATAAGACAATCTAGCACTGGGACCGGACGACACTTGAGAGAAAACTATTTTTTTTCCCTTCAAGGATTAAAGTCCAGACAAGAGGCATGCAGTCCAACAGGGCATCCAAGCCATCCCACAGGCTGTAGGGCTCTGTCCCAGTGGAAGGTGCAAAACAAAGCTTTTCCTGGCTTCTGCTGCTGCTCCTCTGGGAAGCTGTCTGCAAACTGAGTTCATCTCTTTAAAGTCTTCTTTGCACTGTGGATAAAACCCTTTTTTAAACTCTTCTTTTAAACTGCAGCTTAGCAGCTGACACTATCTTGACTGAGATCACCTACATATATATTTACTATTTCTAAGCTTTACTCTGCTCAGTGACACACCTGATCCTAAGAAGCACATCTGACCTTAATTATATTTGAGGTACTCCACAAAATCCAAAATTTGTCTTCAGTGGACAAGACTCAAGAGCAAGTTCAGTATTATTTTCCCTCTCTCCTCTGAAGTTCTGCTTTATCATTAATAAAACTGATCGTTAACAAATTTCTACACTAGTAGAAGTCTCAGAAAACGTTATATCTCCTTGTTACACATACAAAGCTCATTGAATACTACAGTGTAAAACCCTTCTCTTCAACTCTTGCTGCTGCTCACTGGCAAAGGCAATGCAGTGTTAGTCAAAAATCCTTCTTCTTTGTTTGTTTAGGACAGGAAACTGAATTCATAGGGATCATCCCCTTCACAGAAGATCATTCAATGTTTAGCCTCAAAGTGCCAGTCCCTTCAGGCATACGATCTCCCTACTATGGAAGTAACTCACTCACTTCCTTCTACCCCTATTTCTTTAGGGGATACGAGAGCTCTGCATGCAAAACACTCTTTGTTTTATCCTGATGTAAATGTTATTTGTTACATAAAAAGCAAGCTCCATTGCTTCATGCAAAAATGAAAACAAAACCTACCTATGAAACAGAAGACTTCTCCAAAGACTTAAAAATCTAGAAATAGGGCAATAAGTAAGTGTTAAGTACAAAAACAAAAATGGACCAGATGAGTGTGAAGGAAGGATCAGCAAAAATTTTATTCCTATATAGGAGAGATCAGAGCATACTATGTCACCAGCTGTGAATTTTTCTGTAGGGATTACATCTGGAGTGGAGTTTGAAGGAAGTTAAGAGAATAAGTTTCAAAAGAGTAAGGTGACAGCTTAATGACCCTTTTAAAGAGAACTCTCTCTCCGGATAATGGGTGGCAAAGACCAGGAATGATTCTTGTTGAGAATTTACGGCAGGTCAATTACAACCACAACTGTCAGCAAAGAGCAATGCAAGGAAGCAATCGGATGATTGAGAATAAGCCAGGAGGAGTTCTCTCTCCAGAAGGTAAGCACTTTGGTACCCTGGAAAAGGGAGAGCTAGTTGAAAGACAGAAAGATGACAAAAATAGCTAAACCAGCAATCCAAGAAAATGGAAAACGACCTGCATTTTCAAACTAGCGAAGAAGACTTAGCATTATGTCACTCTCGAAGCTTGGCTATCAAAGCAACGTGGTTGCAATTGCTATTTAATACTTTGGGGAGTTACTGATATGCAAGACAGGAAACCACAGCCTGGCAGAGCAAAAGCTATAATCCCCGGTCAAAATTGCATCTACACAGACGTATATAATAAAGGCATAGCTACAATGACTAATGCATATTATCCATTTGAGGGGAAACACATTTACATGAAAATTGTAATTGCAAATCAACTTATTAAAATAAAGGAAACGTAAAGGTATGTGATAAAGCATCCCTAACTTTTTAAAGTATCAAAACTAATGCAAACCCCTTTAACTCTTTCTTTTCAGCTGTCGAAAACAGGCACCAAAGAATGTGCCTAAATTTTGGAACATTCTTTCTCCTTTGTTATCTACTAAATATCCAAATTTAAGATTAAATACAATGTCTACATTTATATAAACAGATTTGAACACGCTAGGTATAATCACCCCAATACCGGGCTTCATTTAGACATTTTGTTTGTGGGGATAACCTAGGGAGGTCTTATTCTGTCCCTTGGAAAAACGGGTGCCAGGAGGCATGTGTTGAAGGAACACGAGGTGGCCAGCAGAAGGCCGGGGCTGCTGGTAAATCAGAGCAATTCTCAGGCTAATCTCATTTGTGCTAGAGACCAACTCAGGACCCGCCAACTACAGACTCTCATTGGGCCAAAGATGATATAAGAACCATAAGCTCTACCAATACATAACTGGCCCTCCTGTTCTCTTTGGGAGAGACAATTCTTTACATCTTCACAGATTAAAAAAATAAATACCAGCTACATGCTTCAAACAGAGATTAGATACCAAACTTCTGTAAATACCAAATACAAAATTGCAGCATCTCAAGATTTCATATAGTTCCTATGTATACCAATATATTTCTCAGAATTACCTAAATATTTACTATTATTTATGCAACAGAATATTCAGTGCAAAATATAATCATGATACAAGTTATTTTGAAACTATTTCAAACATGCATAGGTATCTCCATAATGAGAAGCATCAAACATAAATAACTAATATATTAGTTACTAAAGAACTAATACCCTAGTCAATGAAGAAGCAGTAACACCTTTCACATAATTCTAAATGAATCGATAAAAATTGCAAAATAATTACGCACAAAGTGCATTCAACTTTGACTACTGTCATTTTCCTTTGTCTAATGGCAACAGGAAAAGATTTGCATTCATTATTTTGTTCAACAAATCATGTTATCACTAATTTTAGTTTTATCTTCCAGCAATTTCTCTTTTAACTTAGAAGTCTTCTTTAGCAGTAAGATTAACAAAGTCATAAGAAGTCTTTGCATATCGCACTTCAACAGTTTAAGTACAACCACACAAAGCATAAAACAGACAGGTTAAAAAAATACTGTTTCAGAAACAATGAAAGATATTCTGTAAGTGAGTATCTTGTCTTATATTTCAAAACACCTGCATCTTGCAGTATGATTTATATCACCATTTGGAAGTTCAATCCATAAAAAAACATTAGCTTACTGCATCTAAGATAAATAAGGACAGTTGAAATTATATTTATATATTTCTTTTAAAATGGTATTTATATACAATTGTAGAGGAGAAAAAGATATATTCTGCATTTTATGCCACAGGAATATTTCATACCAATTACAACTTGTATTACATCAGAAACACAAACAACAAAAGACTGGTAGCAAGCAATAACACACTGGACATCAGGATTTTCAATTTTTTTTAAATAAATAAAATCCTGATTGGCTCATTTAAAAGGGTGCAGGAAGTAAAACAGTAATGTTAAAAAGAATATACAAACGTATAATATAAACATACTTTTCAAGACAGAAAGGCACAGCTAATCAAGACAATGCAGAGTACATGATTAACATGATTTGCAAAATTTATTACTGAGCTTCTCTGTCAAAGGTAATATTATTCAAACTACACCGTCACGGTTATTGCAGATTAAAGATTTCAAATTAGCTCCTCATGTATATCATTATTGTGAGTGGTTGCATTTTATCTGTCTAATTTTAAATTACTGCAGGCAGATGAAAGTCATCTTAAAATCTGACTCATAATTTAGGTACCATACCACTAACCTTAACAGAGATGCTGGTTCTTACACAGGTACAACACTATTCACAATGTAAACAAAGGACACTGGCATGCACCCCAGGCTAAGGATGTCAGCATTTTTCAAACACCTTTCTGACTGTTCCATTTTATGGTGATGCAATATGACCTACATTTTCAATGGCCAAAGAGACACAGAGAGATAGAAAGGGAGGAGATAGAGAAAAGAAAGACAGACAGACCTTTGCTGTCCTTATCCTCCATTAACTACAGCTTTAACTGTCCCTCATGGGGATGGTAATGGGCAAGAATAAAAGCAGAATAACCTTATGCTAAATTCTGACTGAGAAGCTGAAAAATAAGCTATCATAAGAAATAGCAAGATTTTTTTCTACATTCCTGTGAACAAGTACATAGTAATACCCTCAACAGGAAGGAACAGTAGAATCAATAATTTTATAATCAGTTGCCAGTACAAAGCTGTCTGTAATACAGATGCTTATTTCACCACCTTATATTTCCCATCATCTTCCTACCACTTCATTTCTATGTATTCCCTTTAGATCTCAAAATGAAACACAAACTAATCCACATCATTATCACCATTTTTACAGAAAAATTGAGGAAGAAGGAGTGATTTGCCCACAGTTACCTACCAGGCCCAAGGCAGGGTTAGGAACAGAGAGCATCACTCTTCATTATCTCTGCACTGTGCAATCTATTAGGGACTGTGATACCTGTCATCTTAATATATAATCTTGACATAATACCAAAATTATCTCTATCTTGTCTTTCTTGCACATGAACTTCACACAGAAAACTGTACTAGATTACTGCTAACTCTTAGAAGGCCTTCCCTCACAAATGATAGTCCACATTTCTCAAACTGGCTCTGGAAATGCACTTGACTGTGAATTGTAAAACTTGGCACAAGATGTCAATGGTATTTCTCATTATAAACATGTAAAAATAAAGACCTAATTAAAGCTTTGGTTGCTTTTTTCATTCCTCTGCAACTAAAGCACCCTTCCTTTAAAAAAATCAGTAGTTTTCCATGGTTAAACTAGTACATTAAGAAATTAAGGGCTTGTTGCTAGGATTGTGTTAAGCAAAAATCAAGATCAAGATTTTCAGTTACTCTTTTTTAGTGCAAAAAATGTCCTCCAGAATATTTGTAAAGCGCTTACTGGATCACAGTCCCTTTACTAATGCTGGTAGTTAATACAATATGCAATATAACAGTAAATCAATTTCTTATTATTGAAACTGAAGGTCAAAACTTAAGTATACCTCTGTAAATCCAGAATGACTCCAGCACTTTCCAAAGAGTTTCTTGGGATTTGCACATACGTAAACAAGACTGTAATTTGGCACTGCATTGGAAACCAGTGATCAATAAAATGTATAGATTAATTCCTGGGTTTGAACTGTATTTATTATAACAGCTTTCTTATCAAACAATATTCATCCCATGAAGTGCAATCATCCCTACACAGCAAGTGCTGAGAAACTGCTGGTCCTTTGCTTGAGTGCTGCTGCCTTTTCTAAGTGCGACATTACATCAAACTGTTTAGTAGTGACGAGTAAGGAAGACAAACAGCACCTACACGAAGAAAGGGAGAGAAAAAACCCCCAAATTTATCCTGTTTTAAAGAGAAGAGACAGAGTGGAAAGTCAAGAGACAGACTGCTAACAAGTATGATGGAAAGGAATTACCCGTAAAATTACGGGAAGGAGTTTAGAAATTAAGAGGAGAGGATGGACATTGGAAAGGGAGGATGGGGGGCACAGGGTGGTGGAAGACACAATGTCTTAAGCAAAAAGAACTATTTCTCCAACAACACGTGCCCACGTGACTGTGAGGAAATCCTCCTTTGTTAAAATGAGATTACAATCACAAATTCCTCCACTCCTATTATCCCTGGTTGCACCACGGTCAATCTATTTTACTCTTTGAAACTGAATGTAGTGGGAAAGTGGTATTTCTCCCATTATAAACAAATTTATTTTTGTTAATCTAGGACAAAGTCTTGCCGATATAAAATAAATCTCTTCACTATTGTCAGCATTACTAAAGCTCTCTTTTGTGAATGTTTCACCGTAACATTTTCTCAGTTTCTCTTATTTTTTGCCTTTTATTTTTTCTTTCTTCATAGTATCTCAGTTGCAGTTTGGAAGGGAGAGAAGCTGAGGTGACACCTTTAGTGCTGTCCAACGCTATAAAAATTCCAGTTAGAGAAGCCAACTGGTGCAGAGACTTGCAGCATCCAGGCCAAGCAACCCAGAACGAGCCTTCCCTTTGCCTACCAGTGACTGCCATCTAGAGTCAGAGTACACCACCTCACATGAAACACGGTATTGGTAACAAGGAGAAAAATGTTAGAGCAATGAGAGAAATGTTAATCCCATTCAAAAAATACCAAGAACACGCATTCTAGAAAGTTACAACTAGCTTGAAAAATTAAATTATTTGGGTTTCTCTTCTTAACATGCCTTCTGACTAATGAGCATTTGGCCCATGTCTCCCCACTTTTCTCTGAAAACTGCAATTGCATTTTGTTATAAAGTTAAGTTGTATATGTGGGGAAAGTATATATAAAATAGCACTGTACTGCTTTCCAAGTAAATCTTGTGCTTCAGATTGTTTGCTAAGAAATATGCCAGGCCATGCTAAGAAACTGAATACAAAATTTCATCAATAGCCAAAGATACAACAGTCACCTTTCAAAGCCTACCTGTGTAAATATGCTGACAAAGCTTTAACATTAATGACATTAGCGATACTAATGAGATGAAGAATGTCTTTCTAGTAGCATGAAACATAATTTTAAAACTTTAACATTTTCATTTTAATACATTCATACTGACCCAAATATACTAGTGGCTTAAATGTCTACAAAAGCCCACCCAAGCCAACACCACTTCTTACTGTAAATTTGACACATACTTATATACTGTATTAATTCACAGCTGTTTATTATACTATATAAAAATATCTTTTTCTAACTACTATTACTTGTGTAGCAATTAACAGGGCACTCAGTACTCACTCAGGCATTAAGCAGCCAATCACTGGATGCTCTTTAACTGAATAAAAGTTGAAATAGAACTACTAAACAGGTTACAGAGGTGGAAAATAGGTTTCAGCGTGTTTCAGTTATGTACTCTGTTCCTAGGATAATCTGTGCAACATGTAGTTAGAGATCTGTTAACTAAAGGAGGGATGGAAGGAACCTCTAAAGGTCACGTTAGCCCATCACTCAGCCCCAGGGCATGATAACTAAACTATCTGGTGGAAACAATACAGGTAATCGAACCTGTTCTTAAAGACCTGGGGCAATGGAAGCCTGTCACCGCAGGTGATTATTCCAACATTTCGATACTTCCACTAGAAAACTGTGTTTGGTCATGCTGAATCTTCATTGCTGCAATTTGATCTATTTCTTTCCCTACCTGCCATAAGTCCCCTCGCTTTGCAACGCTCTTCAATAGATTTGTCTTCTCACTCTCTCAGTCCCCACTTACTTAAGCTAAGGAACTGGTCCTTTCGGCACTTGTTTGTACATCACGTTTTTCAGATCTTTAAGCAATTGCACTGGCATCTCCACACTTCCTCTTTCCTAATTTCATTCAATACAGACCCTGTTGTCCTGCGTGTGTGCAGTTAATGAATACTTTATTTCAAAACTAAAGCAGACCAAGTGGTCTGATTTTCACAAACTCAGGATCCTTAATACTGTAGGTATATTTTTGCCTAAGAAAGTTTAGGAAGCTCAGCTAGGACATCGTAGGCACTCCTTCCTTATGTAATGTTTTATACTTACAAATAAATCAATCAAAAGTATACACGATATTCCTGTCACTTTAAAAATTCAAGACAGGTTCCCAAGATAATAAAATGTCATTATTATGGTGTGAGCACAAATATAAAGAGGAGGTTGGACCCATTGCCCTGCAGCAAAACTAAGCACTTTCCTGTTATCAGAGATGGTGCACAAAGAAGAGTTGGTGAAGAACCAGAAACACAGAAAAATACTTGCCAAATGACAAGAAAAATAAAAAGTCAAAAATTAATCTGAAAACATCAAAGTAAACCTTTGCAAAATATGACCTCATAAAAGTGAGGTTTTTCTTTCATATATCCTCCAATATTATATTTATGTTCATAAACCCTTAATAGTTACATTTTCTATTTTTGAAGTATTTATATTTTTAAAGTAAATTTTACTCTTAAGCTTTAAACTCTCTGATAACAACAGACAACTATATCACAGTCTCACCATTCCTCTTGATGAAGACACTTGCCTGGGAAGATCTTTGACTTGACATCAGATGATTTTTGGCAGAAGAGATCATGGAATTTCCAATGACTCTTTCCTCCTTTCTCAATAAAAAGGATAACGAAGCAAAGTCTGGGCCCTGCTGACAACTGGATTAGCAGAAATCATTCTTCTTTAACTACAGTGACACATAGTTAAGGTAATATTTTCCTATTTCTATAGCTTTGTCAAAAAAGATTCACATTTTGACGTGAATTACTGTAATACATTTCTTGACCACAATAAACAGTCCTGTACTCTACTCATATCTACTAGAAGCTGTCTCGTGCTAGGGCTACCCGTTACTTATTTTTCCCCAAGTATTGCAGCTGTTTAAAAGACACCACCTGCACAGAAGCCAACAGAGAACAACTGCTTATTTAAAGACGACTATACTTGCCGATAACTTTAAGAGGCCTCTTCAAGGGAGCAATACATTCTTACAGCATCCATCTCCACAGAAGAGCACCAAGGAGAACCACCACCAGAAAAAAGATACAGAATAGCAATTTTACTCAGTGATACTAGCAGAAAGAGAAGAAAATGTAGGCTGCAAAATGGCTGTCTTAGAATTGTAACTCTCTGTGCCAAATTTAGTAGGCCAGTCCTAGAAAGACACAATGGGGAACAGACTCTGTGAAGAGGCAATTACAAACAAAGCAGATTCAATAAGAATGATCCAGTTGTTAGGAAACCTGTTACCTGTATTATCATTACATTACAAGTCTAGCCAACATTTGAGGACAAGTACAGTTCAAAGTCCCTTCAAGAGCTTGCAAGACTAAGGCAGACTTCTTTAACATAAACATTTGAAAACAGCAGCTCTGGAGCTATTTCCTTCCATTTGTTTGATGACATAAACTACAGCTGCAGTCAGTTGCTCCTGTTTGTGCAAGTCTTTCACGTAACAACAGGAAAGAAAAGCTTTACCAGAAAACCTGAGTGTAATATCCTCCTATTCCAATCTGGGCAAAGTGGCTGCAGATCAAGCACAATTTAGGTACTTTTAAAATTAAATTTCAAATTCATGACATTTAAAAAAAATTTTCTGTATGTTTTAATATACATGTGCACAATTTTATTTCAGGATATGTTATTGTTCAACACCATCATATATATACACACACATATACCAGAAACCACAAGCAGATCTCAAAAATTTAAAAAAACCCCAACCCATAACTGCCAAAGCAACACTGGAATGAAACTGAAGTGAAAATATTTACAATGAACCACAAAATCACAGGTGCATACTTGTAGTTATTATTAGCATTGCTTTGTTTCACTCTCATCTCTTACAAGCCAATCTTTTTTCATTTAAGTTATAAAATCCAATTTATCTGCCTTGCCTCTTTTATTAGTTCAATTCTCTCCATGTATAATCATCATTTAAATTTTTATTTAAAAAAAGGCAAAAGGCAGCAGACCAAAAAGAACTCCTCGTGGTTTTCAAACATTCTGCACTAATGTTTTACAAAAGAAAAAACAAGCAAACCTGAATGCTTGTTTATACCAAGTCTCTACTAAAACATTATCATGAGAAAATTTACCTTGAGAGTTTTGTAAATACTATTAAGAGAAATAACATTCTGGGCTTAATGTTTCAGGCACACATATAACCACTTTCGTACCTCAACTGAAAATTTACATGTATATATAAATACATATGTATATGCACACACTTTATAGGTAACGTATTTTGCATCCAATTTCTCTTTTTGCCAATGTTTGACATTAACTGTTCTATTTACCTTTTGCAACTCACCAAAACAGTTTATGAAGCAGATTACTTTATTCCACAATTTGTTTTTTTCTGTTTGCCTATACTTTTCAAGTCCAAATTCTATCCCTGCTTGCAAATAAAATTTGGAAATCACCAGGAAGACACTCACACATCTTTGAACAGAATCTGATTTGCAATGCAAAAATTATCTTGCATGTTCTTCTCTTGCACTTCTGAAACTACTAGTTTGCTTTTATGGATTATTTCCTTAAATGCCTTAGTCCTTAGTCGTCTAATATCTTCTGTGTTGGGCTATACCATTGTGTTCAGTCTATCTTTCTGACAGCAACACCACCTCATACTAGTCAACAGTCTGGTGATTACAAAATTCACTCTGATGGAAAGAATTATGGGCATTAATCCCCTCAGGAAGGAGGATAGCTGGGTTGAAGTCTCCCACATATGTGGTGAGCAGTCTAGCGGATAACAGCTCTGCTAATGACGAAAAGGGAACCAGAACCATTGCCACCTCCTGGGTTTTGAAAGCAAAGATTGACCTTTGCTCCCTTTTTGAAAGAAAGGGCTTATGATCCTAATTTCAAGAGAGCATGAATCCAAAATGCTCCCTAGAGAAAGGTGCTTAGCCCTGGATATAGGCAGGATTTAAGCACATTCCTACTTCAGCTACTGCATAGAAAATGTGCAGATTCATCATCTCCTTCAAGCTGCTCTGGCTGGTATAATTTTAATGAAACACCAGCAAATACTAAAGCATTTGGCCCCCTCCACCTTCACGGAAACACGACCCACCTGGCCTCAGCCAGACCAACCTTCCCTTTGGTACAACCAGCTTGAGAAGGGTAAGGAAATGCCATAACCCGGATCTGCCCCTTCTGGATCTGAGAGTCTCTCCTGGAGAGACCGATTATTTTCTCATCATACATCTCTTGAAATATTTGTTTAAACCATCTCCTTTGACAGCAACTGAAGCAATAGTTTAGAAGCTACATTTGGCCCACTCAGAAAAAGAAACTGAGGAGAACGTGCCTCCTTCCTGAGAAGACCACAACTTCTCTTTGGGGTTTTACCCTGCTTCCAGTCACTATTGTTTCTCACCATCGTTATCCTGACAAAGTCAGTGTGTTCATTCAACATATGTCATACTAAAACCTAAAACTGAGCAGGCATCACCAAAGTGTGCGACCATGCCTCCAACTATTTCTATTTCACTACTCAGGCTTGTACCTCACTCAGAAATCAGGGGGTGAGAACATGCTTCAGTGTATCATGTTTTACGGGAACTGTAAATTGTAGCTGTGCTTAAACACTACCCACTGACAGAGTTACTCTATTAAAAGAAAATAAACCATAAAATAATCCAAAGCAAAATATAACCCCAATTTAAAACAAGAAACATATATTTACCAATATAGACCTTCTACTCTCTTTCTTCATTTTCTGAGACAGAAGCGTTTCTTTCAACATCTCTCCATGATGTGGCCAAGCTCAAAGCCTTGTAAAATTGTAAGATTTCTAGGACTTTTTTTACAGATTTGGACTGCTTTAAAAAAAAAAAACAACCAACCAATAAACCAAAACAAACCCAACCAACCAACTTTTATTAAACTTTGAAAAGCTGACTCAGAAGCTGTGCAATAGCTCTGATTCAGCTTTCTTAGCCGAGTCAAAGCATCTGGCCACGTGATTCAGCAAACGCCACTCTGAAGTCGGGCAAGAGCTGCTTTCCAAAGGAGGAAATGCCTGTTTTCCCTTGCAATCTTTGTGCAAAATTTCCTCAGTAGCACTAACAGTTATTTATTTAAACATGATACAAGTAAACATGATATTCACAACTCTCTTATTGTTCATCCAATGTTTCAAGCCACAGTTAATACAAACATTTACCATTTGGCCTGCTGCCAACAAAGACAAATTCTTCTTAGTCAGTTCAAAACCTCCTTCAGCATCCACCTCTTCCTCTGAAAACTCTGGCATGCCACTGATGATCTTCAGGGCACAATGTAAATGCTACCAAACCCATGAATTGTAGGATTGGGCAAGGAGAAATAAAAATATGCTGGTTTTTTATTAAAAAATAAATAAATAAAGGAAACCACTCTGAAAACATCCTGCCAACAAACTAAGAGGCTACTAGATAACTGACTAATCCCGTCGAAAACAATTCCAAAAGAATAAATGGCTGCTTCCTTACAGAATACACAAAACATGAAATGCCGCTCTAAAATTACCCGACAGTCATTTTAAATCACAGAATGCAGACACCATGTGGGATCTCCGAGGCATTGCACAGGCAGCTGAAGTCCACGGTGTTAATAATTTTTAGAATAAAAGAAAAATCTAACCATCTAACCTGTCTTGCAGCAGTTTCACGACACTGAGTTTCATGAGATATCTGTTAAAACACCTTCATTTTCTTGCCAAGTGGGAACCTCCCAGGTCACTGGGAATAGGCATCATGACCCCGTGTACCACTTTTAACTTCTGATAATTCCACTGCCTCAATTAAAGCACCTTTTGACACGCATGCAAGGCACGCTTTCATTTGCTGGGTGCATCCCTGCACCTGTAAACTCATTCTTCTACACTGAATACCTAAATTTCCAGTCTCATGTAGTTTTGAGTTTGACAAGCTGTAATAAATTAGTGACAGATCACCTTAAAACATACCATAATTGATCTCCAAGCTTCATAAATATTCAGTAGGATCCAGATATGAACTGTAGAAAGCTGTTACATAATTCCTGTGAAGATATCTGAAAAAGGGCAATATCAGAATGCCCCCTGTATAATCTAGATTAACCAAGAGACAGTGCCCTTATTTAACAAAAAATTATTTAAAAGGATCATGCAATACTATTGTTATTTTAAATTACTAAGATAAGCTTTTGTCTCACTTCATGAGGAAAGTAGTAGTAGTAGTGAAATGTCTTTATAACAAACACAGCATTTCTATTACTTGTATTTTTCAAACTGCTTCTGTGAAAAATTCTGGAATTTTACAGGCTTCTTTCAGTTACATAGTGAAAAATAAGAAATAAAAACAATCCGGTAGCCCACAACTTGTGGTTACATTGTTATCTGATAGGAGCCCAGCTTTTAAAGTATGGTATTAACAGTACATTTAATCAATCTTGGTAACACAGGCAGTAGACAGCAAAATTGATAATAAAATGTTGCATTTTTGAATTATTGTTATTGTCACTACAGTCGCAACAAGTATTTTCACTCTCCCTTCTCTCGTTATGTTGTAATTCTGTGAAAATGTGCTAGCTCTGCAGAAACACAAGGGTCCATCTTAGGAAAGCTTTTTACAAGGCTAAGAACCACATTGCTTAGTACCTTAAAAAAAAAAAAAAAAAAGAAAAAAGAAAAAAGCTACTACTTGTTTTACACCAATCACTGGATTGAAATATTTCAGGTTTATCTGCCAAAAGTGAATTATTTTAATATCTGCAGAACTAGACAGCCAGCGTCTAAGAATTTTTACAGAATCAGATGACAAGCTCTTGAAACACTGATGCTAGTTTTCAGTAAACACTGAGGCTAAAGACTGCAAAGAAAATATAACACTCTAACATAATTTAAAATGAGAAAACAGGGTGACACCAATAGGTTAGTTTGATACCCGTCTTGCATAAAATCGTGGTGTACAATCAACAAAGAAATAAAGGACAGTGATAAAAAGTAATGCTAAACATAGGCTTACAGAAAATAGGTCTCGCTAAATATATTTGGTATGGCTTTCTGACAAGAATATAGGTTGGACTGGATAAAAATACCTTGTAGTTTCTGACCTACTATACTTAGATCTCTGTAAGATTTAGTGCCACACAACAGTCTGATTTAGAAGTTATTCAACACGAAGAAAACCTGGAATCTAAAACCACCTCATAAATTATTAGGGAGGCTTAGGAAAAATATTTTAAATCCACCTCATCAATAGTTAAAGCTGTTTTCTTAGCTCTAAAAATCATAGCTCATTATAGCCTGGAATACTAATAAAAAGCTTCTTCCCCTTTAACTTTTCTGCAGTTGGAAAAAAAAAATATCTATATGCAGTTAAAGAAAAGGGGAGGAGGTATAAAGTCTCTTTAAACTTTGACTCTCATAGATTTTTTTTTTTTCAGGGAAGGAAACTTCAACATTAACAGATTTCCTCAATTAAAAAAAAAAATAATCTGGTGTACTTAAAAGCCATTTTTTCAGCAAAAAAAAGGATACTAATGAAAAATCTGAGCCAGTTCCACACACATGTAACATCTTGCAGTACTAAACTTACCTAGCTTATACTTCTTGTATCCAGAGTCACCTGGAAACATTACAGAGGATCATTTAACACTTTTGACAAGGACAGGTGTGCAAGAAATTATTATGTATAAGCTGCTTCAAGGTCTTACCATATGGCACATATAAAGGAACTCAAAGAAAGAGGGAAAACTACATCACATTAGCTTGTTGGAAAGCCTGCAAACACAGGTACTTATTCTAAAAGAGCTGGCACAGAGTAAGGTGCTATACCCCATGCAAGACGTTTTTTCCTATTGCATGAATCTCCAATACTGTTGCCGTAAGGAAGGTCCAATGCTATTTGGTATTTCTGTCAGTCAGTTGAAGGATTATATAAAAGACTGTAGCTGATAGAATCTGCACAGAATGCACAAACTGGTGAAGGACAAATAAATAAGACTAGGTCAACCCTGCTCTTGAGATCTACATCATACGTGACACTGAATTAATGGAAAAACATGCTTGTATACAGCCAGTGCCACACACTCCATACATGTGAAACAAGGGTGGTTTCATACTTACAAGATGAGGAACTCTACTTGGAAATCGAAAGAAGACTCCAAAGACTCAAGTGCATATAGAAACCCAGCAAGCTGGAACTGGCTTCCTGGGCAAAAAAATCTCGTGGATGTTTAAAATGGCAAAATAGGGCAGGAAAGACAACAGGCTATTACATCAATATGTAGCTTTAGTGAGGTTCTTGATGACGTATTTACCAAATTCTAC
Organism: Strix uralensis; assembly: GCF_047716275.1. NCBI lineage: Eukaryota > Metazoa > Chordata > Aves > Strigiformes > Strigidae > Strix > Strix uralensis. The sequence goes on along the minus strand of NC_133981.1, from coordinate 6,134,194 downwards.
TTCCCATTCTAAAAGAGAAAAGTTAATGAACATTGATGATGCCTGAAAGTCCTGTCTTAAAAAGAAAAATAATGGCTTTGTTCTCAAAATCATTCTTATGAGCCTAAGACCCAGAACAGAGAATTTGTAAGACTTTTGTAATTAGTAACACATATGAAGACAAGAATGGCACAAAACTCATTAAATATTATTAACTAATCATATGGACTGCTGTATTCTAAATTAATTACTCAAGGACTATCTGTCATTGTAGAGAGTTTAATAAGACTATCAGACCAACACTGGAATGATGAACAAAAAGTGAAAAAAGATTATATTGGATTAAATGACAGAAAATAACACAACAGTACTCAAATGCGATTAAATAAATAATTGTGGATTTTCACCTACAAGTCTTCAGTTCAGATCAACTTCTCTCTGTGGTAGAAACGGATAGGTCTCAGAAAACGGAAAGAGCTCAGAGAAGGGCAAGAAAAATATTAAGTCTTGATAAGACTGGATGCTTCAAGATGCTTAAGACTTCCAAAAGGTAATCAGTGGTAAAGAGGGAAAGGCAGCAACAAACCCCACTGCGTAACATTTGTGTAGAGAACGTCAGCTAGGTCTTCTCACTCTTTGGCAAAACACTAGGGCTATAACATAGTGACTAAAGCCTTAGGAAAAACAAAGGTTTTCATCAAAGCAACTATATTAAACGGCAACAATTTCAGAGTTCATAAAAGTGAGTGTTTTTAATGACACATGAATTCATGGCCCATTCCTTGGCTCAAGCTTTGTATAACTGCAGAGAGCTAGGTTTATCACGTATAATTATATCACTCACAAATCACATAATAATACATAAAGATTTCAAGAACAGAAATCACTTATCCAGATTTTCTGTGTTGGAAATTCTTTATTCCCAATAGTTGGGCAGAGTTTTAATGACCACTCCCTGTAATGCTTTCCCAATAGCATCTTCCAAAGAATCTGACCAGTTGCCTATTGAAGACAAAGTACTGGCTCGAAACAATCTACAAATCTGTAAATAGCTGTTAACTGACGCTATCCAGAACAAAAAAGCACCTCATAATCACTCACAGCTCTAAAACCAGGAAAGCACAGATTACAGCACACATTCACGCCAGGACCCTAAAATTGTCAATGCAAAGTGCTAAGCAGAACAAGTCCATAAACTACTTAAGTGTCCAAACCAAAACGAAGAGGGAAGGTATTTCTCAGGTACCATGATATATACTACAATAACACTACCAGCTTTAGCACTGCCCAGGTGTCAAAGTCTGTGGACCAAAAGCCTAAAACTCAACACTTGGTATCGCTAACACCTTAACACTCTTTTCTCCAGACACCTCTAGCTTTTTTTTCCAGCGCCAGCTTAGTTTCTCAGGGTAGGAAGAAACAACTTTTCTTCCTATCCATTGGCGACAACCAAACTCACCAGGAAACGTATCAGAATGATGATTGTTTGCACACCCCGGGCCCTGCTGCTTGTCTTCCCAGCATCAAGCGGGGACAAGCCCAAGGGTGGCCCAAGGAGGCCAGCCCACCTCCCTCACGCCTGCGCCATGGGCACGTCCTCCGCACCCTCACCAGGGAGCGGGCACCAAGGGGCCAGCACTCCCGCTCCCTCCAGCCACCGCGGTGGGTCCCACCACCCTCACGGCGCCATCGCCTCGGTGCTGGGCGCCGCGGTGCCCCGTCCACCTCGCTTTCCCGTGTGTCGCTGCCGCCATCGTGGGGGGCCGAGGCCGTGCAGAGCCCCGTGAGGGGAGGACGGGGCCGCCAAGAGTGATGGGGACAGAAGCCCCGGGAGGACGCGCTGGGGCAGGAGCGCGGCGGGAGGGCGGCCGAGGCGCACCCCGGCCCGGCGGCCTTCCCGCCGCGGCGCGTCGAGGGCGAGGGAGCATGTGCCGGGGGCATGGCGGGGCGGCCCGGGCGGGGGGCGGCGGGGCCGGGGGCGCGGTGGCGAGGGCGGGGAGGTGGAGCCTGGCTGCGGGCGCGGGGACCGCCGCTTCCCTCCCCCGTCGGCCCCTCACCTGGCGGGGCCGCCCCTCGCCAGGGGGCCGGTTCCACGCGGGGCGCAGGCCTCGCCCGCCGGCCCTCCCCGCCGCCGCAGCAGCCGCCGCCGGGCCGCGCGTCCGCCGCCAGCCGGCTCAGGCCCCAGCCGCCGCCGCTGCCGCCTCCCCCTCCATGGCCGCCGCTCTCGCCGGCTGCATTGTGGGAAGCTGACCTCACTCGCTGCTGCCGCCGCCCCGCCGGCTCCGGCACTCGCCGCCATGGGGGCCGTGACCGACGGTGAGACCTCCCTCCTTCCTCCACTCCCGCCCCGCGCCCGCCGCCCCGCGCCCCGACCCCTGCCCGGCCCGCTCGGCTCCCCGCGGCGCCGGGCCCGCCTCGCCCTTCCCACCCGCCGGGCTGCCCCCGCCGCACGGCCCCGGCCGCCCTTCGGGGAAGGGCTCCCCACGCCCCGGCCTCGGGCCTCTCTCCCCGCGGCCCCCCTGAGCCCGACCCGCGGCCGCTCACCCCGCAGCCGGGCCTCCATCCCGGCCCCGAGCCTGCAGCCCCGCTCCCGGGCACGCCCGGGCCTTGGGCGCCCCCCGCCCCCCGGCCTCTCCGCCCGGGCCCCAGGGTCCCTCAGCCCCGCGCTCCCGCCTGGCGCCCGGGGACGGCGTTTCTCGAGCAGCTCCTCCCGGTTTAGCCCCGGGAGTCTTTCCCTGAAGGCCGGGGGTGAAGCCCGCGCTCGGCCCTGGGAGGCGGCTGCCATTTAAACAGGAGTTTTCCCTCAGATGAAGTTATCCGCAAGCGACTTCTGATCGATGGCGATGGTGCTGGTGACGACAGGCGGATCAATTTGTTGGTGAAGAGTTTCATTAAGTGGTGTAATTCCGGATCTCAAGAGGAAGGGTATTTGTTTTCTTTTTTTGTTTTTGGTTTTTTTTAGTCTTGGAACTGATTAGCTTGCATTTCAGTGGAAAACTGGGCTTGATCCATTTTGAAAACATCCGTGTTAAAATGTACACATCTGCTTTTCGCTATGGCTGTGTGGTGTTTCCAGCACAGACGCCGAGCACTGTGGTGAGAGATGAGGACTAGAGATGGGTCAGAAAGTACTGAAGGCTGCAGGCTGTATCATGAAACCTGGCAGCACCGCTCGAGTGCCCTCAGGATTGTCGTGCCGCTGCGTGATCCATCCGGGAGTCCCACTATTATAACTGCATCATGGCTCGTAATATTTTAGTTGGCAGTTCTGCATTTGTTCTGTTAGGAAAGGGTAGCACTGCTGGTATTTCTGCTGCTGTGGTTCCCTTTTTTAAAACAAACAAACAAAAAAAAACCCAAACAAAAAACAGGCTAAAGTAGTAAGGGATGAATGACAACAGGGTGTTCTGCTGCGGGGTGTGTACTAGTACTGGATATAAATTCCTGGAGGAGACAATATAACAATTCTGTGTACAGAGAAGCACTGCAGTATTAAAATACTGATCTCGATGGTCACAGAGCCAGCCCTAGCTGGGAAATTTATAAGCCCTGGATCAACCTGCCCATTGCTTTAATACTCTACACCTATAAGGACATGATGGTGGAATTAGTGGGTGCAATGTTTATAACCACTTTCAAAAAACTTTACATTCAATCTTTGAAATATTTTCTTTACTTAATCATTGTTATTTAACTGTTCCTTATGCTACATGAGGCTTTGTTTTCTTGTTTTGTAAAGGTAGGGGGTATTTTTATGCTGCTTAGGAGTAAATATCTTGTCTGTTTTCAGTTACAGCCAGTACCAACGAATGCTGAGTACTTTATCACAGTGTGAATTTTCGATGGGAAAAACTCTTCTGGTCTATGATATGAACCTGAGAGAAATGGAAAATTATGAAAAAATATATAAGGATATAGGTAAAGATGAGAAAATATTACTGTTTCCTGTTTGACAGTTTCTCTTTTATGGACAAGCTTGAGCCACTTCTGGTGAACATAATATATACATATGATGAGTGGTTTGGGTTTTTTTTAATTTTTCTTAATAGATAGCACTCATATATATGCTGTAGGCTTCTTATGAGTATATCAAAATACATACAAATAAAATCTTTTTTTAACCTATTGAAGTGTATATAGTTTTGAAGCTGATGGAGCTAGCAGGCCACCATGTCACAAATTGCTCTTTATCTTTGTTTACATGTATTGTTTGATTTCAATATAACTCTGTGTTTATTTTTTTTAAAAGAAAATAGTATAGCTGCAGCACATGAGAAGATTTCTGAATGCAAAAAACAAATCCTGCAAGCAAAAAGAATTCGAAAAAATCGCCAGGGTAAGGAGCAATATTTGTATTTACACTGGTTGGTTTTGTTATTTTCTTTTAAAATACATTGTATCAGAAAATAGATACCAAATTTTTGAAAATGCACGGCAATATACTGGCATCATGAATACTATATTTAGTCTGGTGGGTTCCACACCCACTACTGAAAGTTTTTGGTGGATGAGGCAGGCAGGATTGAACCAGTAGATCTCAATGACATACAACATCAGGAAAACCTTTAACAGTAGTTCAGAGAGATGTTTTCCGGCCAAAGAAAAACCCCCGAAGCATCCTATCACAATTCAGGTGACTTGAAGAACTAAAGCACATTATTAACAGCAAGACAAGAGCTGAAGAGAAGCTGAAGACAAGCACTGAAGATCATGCAAGTGTCTTCCTTCAGCTCTTAAGGGAAGGTAACGTCTTGGCATACACAGAGACAGTGGTGCCAGTTACACACCCAAGAGCTCTGTATGTGTCCTTACTGAGAGGTGTATTTTTTACCTACTCTTAAAAGTATGTGCTGATAATTTAAATTGAAACTTAAAGCATTTCCCTGTAATACTGTCTTATAAAAAGATTAGCAATTGAGGAGAGGCAAGACTTTGTTTTTTCTTGATAAATGAAATGCACAAAGAAAATGATTAAAAGTGTAACAGATGGAGGTTTTAAATACAACTGTTTGATCAATTTTGTGGATAATTTTAGACTCAGCTGGAAATTAAAAGAACCTTAACCGGTAGGAATGTAGAATTCTTATGTCTTCACAAACATAGCTCTGACATGTTTGCTTTTTGATATGTTCTGTCCAGCCTGCAGCACAGATTTTTCCATGTGAATGAGGTAGTTGGTATATGTACAGTCTTACTATCAGGAAATGGATGTTGCCTGTATAACCATAATATTATTCTCAATGTGTAATACAGTTTTTAAAAAACCCTGTTGTTTCTCATGCATCATTTTTTACTTTTTTTCTAAAAATTTTAAATGTTTATGCGTAACATCAGCACTGTTTTCTGTACATATACATTACACTGTATCTAAACCCAATGTTTATGAATCATACACATAAGACCAAAGGTGCAGCAGTACAGAGATATCTAAAGGTCCTGTTTTCTGGCCTCATCCTTTGTGAATCACTAGCACTGGGTAAGTGTGAGTAGATCATTATCTGCCTACAATCATATCTGTAGTTTGTTTAAAATCTCTTTTCATGTAATCATCCACTTTGAAAGGTTACAGCATGGTATAAATTATGCAGGTACTTTTTATATATGTAAGGTGTTATGTACAAATTTGAAAAATGTTAAAACAGTTTTTCAAGAAGGAGAAAGAATCTGTACCATTCTGTGGTACCTGATTTTCGATTCTTGAATCAATAATTTCAGAATTATTAGACAAACTCTTTAAATTTCTTTCAGAGTATGATGCATTGGCCAAAGTCATACAGCACCATCCAGACAGACATGAAACACTGAAGTAAGTATGAGACTACATTAAATTATAATAAGCCAGTAATCTAGAAGTCACCAGATTTGACAGTTCCTTGCTTTTCAGTTTGACCTTTCCTCACTTTCATATAATTTCTTTTGACACAAGAAAAACTTGGGTTTCGTTTTCAAAGTGTGCCCTTATCAGCTTGCTTTAATCCCCATCTGTATGGGTTCAGAAGCATTGCTCATCGTTTTGTATTTGAAATTTTTCCATTGTTAAGGTGAATAAGTGAACTCGGATGTAAATGCACATCTAATGTCTGTTTACTGGGGACGAGTTGCTCAGAAAAGAGAGATAGTGGGGAAGTGCTGTAAAGTGCATCAGCAAGGGATTCAGTAGTGACGCAAAATACATAATGCACAAGCAAGTAAGGTGGAATGAGAGAAAGCAGGAGAAAACTTTTAGGTTTTTTTATGTTTTCCTTGTAGTAGTTGTTCCTGCATGGCCGGTTATAAATGACTACGTTGTGTACCACAGTATAACCTGCCCTGGCATGCCAGTTAGACCTACCTGTTGTCCAACTCATCTTGCATGTAACTGACAGTATTGCTTGTGTCACTGTTGGGTTTGGATCGCTATCTGTGCCTTTGGGTCATTTCGGGCAGTTGTGGGGACATAATCTTTTTAATTTTATCAAGCCATAGAAACATTCCAGAACTCCTTGCATCTATGAGTTTGTTCTTCTTAACCTGATTAAAGATATAGCATGGGGTTACTGTTCTCATTGAAGAGCAGTTTGCACCTATCCTGTTGCCTACTTTCAGTGAAATTGCAGAGGGAGGCTGTCTTTTCACATTCCATGGCCTTTTATAGCAAAAGGAAGATATTTTATTATATTATTACCCTAATAGTAGGATTTTTGTAGCTATAAGCTACCAAGAATATTTCACACATTTCTTTCTTGTATGTTCTTTTTCTTGATATCGTTTGTTGCCTTGGTATCATTACCACAACTTTATTACAGGTGATTCTCATGAGGCTTGGCTACTCCTTACTTCATTAGTCAGCATGTGCCATTTATCAAGAGAGGCTTCACAATAAGGAATTATCAAAAGCGAAGTTTTTCAGATGAGTCAGTTGATTAAGAATGGAAACAACTAAACAGTAATACCTTTTTCTTGGGGGATGCCAGGTTGTTTAGGTTTGGAGGGTTTGTTCTAATTTTGATTAACACATCCAAGCATAAGTTTCTTGAGCAAAGCTAGAAATGGTGGTAAGGCACAGCTAGTAAATTTGGCGTTTTGTCTTTTCTTAAACTTGATTTTATCATCTCTTTAGAAGAGTGTACTACAGTTAGAAATACTGGTGTGTTCATCCACACAAGAATGGCTACACTGTATGCCCCTTTTGCCCTTAGTATCCAAACTTGAACTATAGCAGAGTGTGATCCTCCATTTTAGAGACGGGGAAATAGGACATAGTAACAAAATGTAACATTTTGAAAGGGAGCTTGGTTCATAAGTGTTCTAGCTTTAACTGACCTCTCCAAGTGAATATAGGGACTAGATGAAGTTTTTATCCAATGTTTTAATTACAAAGCTTCCTTTCTCTCCAGTTTGAGGAAAGTATACAGAAACTCATACTATGAACCAAGAAGGAGCACCCTCAAATCAGAATGGAGGAAGCCTCACTAACAATGTCATGCTTTTCATGGAACCCTTAATCACTAAAAAACACTTGAGAAAACTTACTGTGAGGAGAAATGTCAGGTTTTATTGCAAGAGTTACATTTATAGCTTTTGCAGGTCATATGGCACAATAGGACAAAGTTCAGAAAAATACTTTCTTTATGCTTTTAAGGGACTGTTCCTTGGAACAACTAGTCATACAGCACAAAAGAAGAGAAGGTGTTACCAGCTTAGTCAGTTCAGGAAGTGACAGGACCTGAACTACTAAATGGCAGTGCCCACAGTGTAATTAGATGCAGTATCAGAAGAGCTGTTAAAAGGACCAAGAAATGACACTGAGTTTTAGAAAAGGAGATACAAAAATGAGAAGGCTAGGCAGAGATTCTCTGGAGCAGAAAGTAAAAGAAGTAAAATGCCAGATGTAGCTTGGATGTTATTAGAAAAAAATTGCATGTCTTCTCACAGTCTGCTTATACCTGACAGCACAGTATAAACAGCGAGATTTGGCCAAACAGAAGTCTTCCAGAAACTAAAAACCAAATATTAGCAAAAGCACTGTATGAGCCTATAACCTGTTAGCCAGTCTCTGTTATGGGAAGGGATAATGTCACACCCAACCCTCTTTCAGGCATTTCCCTCAAGATGCCAAGCGTACTGGCTCAAAAAAAGACAACACCCTCAGGTAGCACTAAAACAGGCCTTTTTCCCAGCCGCGGCGAGTTACTTAGAACTGGAGGCCTTTTTGTGGTTCTCTGCCCAGACTAGTTACAGCAGTTGTCAGTACTTCAGAAAAAAACCCTTTTATTCCCTTACTGGCCCCTGTATGGCTCTGCCTGCTAATTAATCAGGGATGGTCAGCCTCAATCCACTTCACCTTTAAAGAAACAGATTGTTCTCATTACATGAAGCATAAGTTATGGTAGGCATTAGAGGAAAAGTACAAGGGCCAAACTGGAGGTTTGCGTGTAGGCGTTGATGCTCCATCCTCATTTGAAAGCTAGTGTACATTATGGTACCTGTTAGTCTTTGCCCTGCCTCAAAAAGGATTGTGGTGGTCCATGGTGGGTCCAAGTGGGAACAGAAAACAGTCCAATGCTTGCAGAAAGATCCTGAAGAGGTGTTGAAAGATGTATTTCAAAAGGATATGAATAACAATGAAGATTATAGGTGTTGCATGTTTCCTTTATCTCTTAATGCCAGAGGCATTTGAGAAGGAAATGAGTGTTAAATTCTGTGTGCTGAGGCATAAGCTGTATCATGTAGTTTCATCAAAAACATGGATTATTCTACATACACCTACTGTAAAGTCTACATGTTATCCAGTACTCTGCCTGGTCAGGCCATTGTCAGAGATAAGGTACTTGACTATGTGTTTGGTCAGTTGTTGTGTCTGGGAATTGTTGTGTTTGTATGTTGGGTATGTAGGTTTAGCAAATATGTTCTTGCTGATGCCGTGTTTTTATTTAATCTACTGATGTCAACATAAATCTGTGAAGTAGTGAAGCTTATGAAAATACCATGGGTGTTTAATGTAACCCACTTCTTTAACTTTCATTGTATGGTCAAGTAAATAACATGTTTGTGGCAGGGCTGAATTGTTAACAGTCCAAATGCCCGGTGTACAATTGTATTCAAACTTGGAGGCCTTTTACAGAAAACAAGTCCTGAAATTACAAGTTTATGACATAATAATTTAACATTTATGTCTCTATGTAATTTCATTTGTTATGCTTTGTTTACCTATGCTGTTTATCTAATAGTTCCTTTTCCTCCACTTAGTTCAAATCTATTTTTCAAGAATTTTACAGAACTTTTTAAAAATACTATGACAACTTCTTTCCAGGCAGCTAGAAGCTTTGGGAAAAGAACTGCAACATCTTTCTCACATTAAAGAAAATGTTGAAGATAAGGTAGGTTTTTCCTAGAGATTATATTCTAATTATTTATTGGGAACATAATGGAGAATCTACTATGGATTGCTTGACTGGCTGTGCTCTCTGTTTCCTGAAATATGTATTTTATTGTTCCAGTTGGAGCTGAGAAGAAAGCAGTTTCATGTTCTCCTGAGCACCATCCATGAACTTCAGCAAACCCTTGAAAGTAAGTGGTGTTCTTAATTTATATATATAACTGGGTTGGGTTTCAGCAGATCAAAAGGAATTGCAGCTTCCAGCAGTGGGCTAGTTATGTGCAATTGAGGTTGGTGACCTCTTGCATCAGCAGCATTTTTTTTTCCACAGTAGTAGTCCAGAGCCTGAGACTGCTCAGAATTTTTTTTCTTGTACAAGCTAGCCACCATGTCATTTCCTGACTAGCTTCAGACTAATCTGTAGGCAACAGACTCTTTTGAGATGTGGGGATGGAGAATAGCAATTTGAAGTTGGGTTTTTTTTAAACAGAAAAAGTATTTCTTACAGGAAAGTATTCTTGTGCATAGTTTCCAAACTTATTTGTATAATTCCTGTTTCAGTAGTTTTGAACATGCCACTGCCATTGTGGTATTGTTTGAGCTTTACTAAAGAGAAATTGAAATACAGGAAAGCCAAATGACTTACCTACTCAGAGCGTGAGTCTAATAGAGCAGAGACTAAAACTGGCATACACAAGAGCAAAATTCAGGAATTTAGTCATACCCGTTTTTGTCATAGAAATAATATTCTCAAATCCGTGCTTACTTTTCATGCCCTGATAGTATTGTTTTAAATATTATTTGCTGGTTTTTTGCCATGTCTTTCTGAGATGGAATAATTGTTACAGTCTTTGAGCATGACCTGATTAACATACAGAGATGGCTCTAAGAGCGGACTTTCATTCTCCAAGGCCATCTAGATCTTCTTAAGCATAACGAACTGTTAATCCTAGGTGCACTTTAGCAGAAGGTTATTGTTATTCTGTGTTGCTAACACTTGCTTAAGTATTAGTCTCTAAAATACATTTTCACGTGAATGTATAGATTACCTTTCAGCTTCTAGAATTTTGTGAAGGAAGTAACATTTTAGCAGAAGCCACAGCTTCAGTTTGAGTTAAACTATTAAAAGGCAAAGAGAAGGCATGTGGTTTGAAGCAATCCAGTACTCTTTGCTTGAATTTACCCCATGTTTTCTGTAATAGCTGTTACAGATAACAGCCTTAAAAACTTTGACAGATTTTTTTTTTTTTGTTTGAACACAGCATTTTGTATGAGATACTCAACTACACATTTAAGGCAATTAACATAAAATATTTAAGTGGGACACAGCTCTGCAATATAGTCTGTAAATATAACCAAGCATGTTTGACTAACAGTAATATTGAATTTTAGATGATGAAAAACTTTCAGAAGCTGAAGAATCTCAAGAAACTCAGATGGAAACAGAGACCAAACAGTAGATGTAATATGAAGACTGACTATACCACTGAAGAATGTCCAAGTGTCTTCGCTTTGTGTTGAAACCAACAGTAAGAGACAGAGCCGAAAAATAGTTTTCTACTGCTTCTGTGAATTTTTATAGAAAAATACTTGTTTTGCTTATGCTTTGGGAGAAAAAAGAGTTACAGATCTCTGCAGACAGGCAATTTGTGTTAATAAACAAACTTTGTAATTTGTGACAAGAAATATATTTTGTTTTACAAAGGATGAAGCTTCTGCACAGTACTTGTGAACTAAGGTGTTTGCAAAACATTGTCAATAAAAGGTGTTTACAAAGAGTTTCCTATTTTTTGTAGGCATTGAGCCTAATAGTACGGGCTCCTTTCCTTACTTGACATTGGAGCGAGGGCAGTGCATCTTTGCATGAGTCCCAGCTTCCATACCCTAGTCCAGATGGGACCTAAAACTCAACTAAGTAGAGTCTTAATTTTTCAAAGTAGCTGCCATTTTAGAACTTGCCTGTGACTAGACTAGAATTTGCTAGTTTCATATAAAACAAATTACTTCTATAGAATTAATGCTTGTCAAGGGGTGTAAAACAACAAAAATCATACTGTACTAGCTTTATTTTTTTCCTTAAGGTGATGCAGAGGACTGCAGTGATCTGAGCCTTGCTATGCTGTGTTCTGTGCAACCATGTCAAAAGTCCCATTTTGAAAGGACATGTTTAAAACTGCAATTTAAAAGCTTTGTTCTTGTAGAACCAGGAATCTAATTCTGATACCATTTATAATCTGCTTCTGGATTTTATCTGACAATTGACTATTATGAAATACATCATAGTTCTGGAAATAGATGGTGGAACCCTTCCTTTCTCATGATGACAAACTGAAGCAGTAGAGAGGCAATCATGATATTAAAGAATCTCAGATACTTTTATTACTAATGGGGAGGGTGGAATCTATCCACCTGGATCATCCTGCAGCCTACACAGTCTGTTGGGAGGTAGGAAATACAGGTTTCAACCTTCCCAAGAAGAGAAGTTTTGTAAGGCAGGGAGGAAGGAACAAGGGGCAGTAGTAGGTCATGTCACTACCTGTTGGCCGTGTTGTAAAATCACCTGTTAGATCGAGCCTTGCAATGGTTTGGGTAAAGGAACGCGTTTTTGGATCTCACTCAGACTGAGTCATAAGCTTATGTGGTTGAGGTAGAATAAAGATGTTATACAGAATGGAGCCTCCTCCTCAAAACTAGGTGACAGCTGAGGGGGATTTACAGGATTGTGACTTTGGACTTTTATAGTCTAAATGCCATATAGTTCCCACTCTCAGTGGCTGTGGATCTGTGTGCGTTGCACTGAACAGACATATCTGAGCTTGTTTTGCTCACATTCCAAGGTTGCTAAAGGCAAGCCAGCTGAATGAGAAGTTATACAACTTCAGGAGCACAGTGCAGCCCTGGACTAATAAGCTGTCAAAAGTCTTCTCGTTCACAGCTGGTCAACTCAGAACACAGGGGAAGCTCAGGTTTGCCTGATAGAGCCTGTGTAGACATGCAGTGCTTCTCCTGCACTACAACTTTTGCAGGATGGGGGGGTGGGTAAGCAAACAAAAGGGATTTAATATGAAAAATACACTGTCAAAAAGTATTTAGTGTTCTGTATTGTTTCCCCTCCTAACAACAGTGAACAGTAAAATACTTTGTAAAGCAGCAGTACTAAATTATTGCCAAATCAGGGAGGAGTCACTTTCATGAATGTACGAATTATGAAGATCATAAACTCTCAAGACACTTTTAAAGCATATTAACATTTTTTTTTGTGGTTGAAAGGCCCTCTGTGAGCTACCTGCATTGTATTTTGGTGCAGAGGTGGATGACATTTACCAGCTAAAAATGGTCTCTATAACAGCATTGTCATGAAAACCTCAATTTTTTCCATTCATTGTTTTACACGGTTCTTTGGAAATTACTTGAATCACTCAAGTATTTTATCTTGGAATTTGCATGCTCCATATAGAACTTGACCAGAAACATGCCAGCACATGAGTCTGTCCCAATGATAAGGAATACATATGCAGAAACAAAAGTTGTATGGAAGAGAAGCAATACAAATACACAGCAAAGTAAGGCGTGTATTGTAGTTTGAATTACAGTGATGCAATCTTGAAAAGAAATTACTGCCCTAGAAAATCAAGTCACCCTAGCGCAATGTGGCAGCAAGAGGGTGATGTCACCATACTGCCTTGGAGAGCAACCAAAACCACTGACATCAATTTATTGCAAATGCAGCCTCAGTGGGGCATCTGAAATCTCTGCTCCTGTTTTTTTCAGTATTTATACCTGTAACCTCTTGAACATAAGCTTTGTACCAAAAGAGAAACAAAACCGAATGAAACTCTAACACTAGGCAACATTTGACCTGCTCTAAGTTCCAGGTTCGAATCTGCTCTGCATGTGTTGAAAATGTGTCCCTTTAGTCTTCCACTGAAGTTTTCTTTGTGTCATATTTCCAAGGCACAGATAAGTCACTGTTTCATCCCTGCCTGGAAAGCTGTCCTCTGTGATGCTACTTACCTGCATTAATTCTAAATGTACACACAGAAAAATCTATACATACAATACACTCAGGATCTCAACAAGACTAAATAAGAAATCTCTCCTGTTTTTACGATTTGCCTTATGCGAGCTGAAAGATTATTACATGGCTAAATGCTCCCTCTTAATGCCATTGTCATGTAGATGCAAAAATACAAGCAGAAAGAGAGATGCTGAAGTGATAAGCTGACATTTTCTACGCCAGGACTTGTTTTTCTGTCCTCCAAATGAGAGTGGAAAAGTGGAACATTGGACAGAATTGGTAACTTGGGCAGAATTTTTTAAGAGAGATTTAGCGAGCTCTATGGAGGGATGGAAGAAGTAGGAGAAAGAAGGTCATGGTGACACACTGCCAAGTGATGGGATATCTCTGAAACCATGGTAATTTGAAGACAGCTGCTGCCAGCAAAGAAAATTGCAAAAAAATCTATCCAAGGATTTCAGAGATAGAAATTATTAATTATTTTAGATATTTGTCATGTACGTTTTCCAGGTGTCACAGTGACTTGTACCATCCTTTCCCCCACTCCTTTACTCAATTGTCAGGTGGTTCTTTTCTTGTGAGTTAAAAAAGAAAAAAGAAATAGAAATACAGGCAAGTACTGTTAGTTTTGCTGTGGGAACCTGTGTGATTTTCTAGAATATATTCATTAGGGAAATACTATACTACTGCACGAACCACTTAAAATATATATACACACACACACAATAGACCCCGGGGAAAGCAAGTTAGCATTAGAGAAGTGCTCTACCTTTCATGCTTCATCCTGATTGTCAAATGTGTTCTTGGGTTACCTCAGCCTCTATTTCCCAAGTCTATTTTAATAAACGTTATTATCTGTGTTGCAGAAGTCCCTAGAAGCGCCACTCGTAGCCCAGGGCTGGTGTGTTGCTAAGCACTCTGCGAAGGCAGAACAAAAAGGCTGTTCCTGCCCCCACGTACCGGGCAGCAGCACAGCGGTGGAGAAGCAAAGCCAGGCTTGGAGCAGAGCATCCCGAGCTGAGTACACACCGCAGCCCACCTGCAAACACCCTGATGTTCCCCCTGGCCTGGTGCGATTCACCTGCTCGCTGGCAGCGGGCGAGGAGCCAGCAGGAACTGTCAGGGCATCATGGTGCGAGGCTCCTCACTTGTGAGCTGAAGGCATGGGGGGAAATGGGACACCAGGGCTGGGACGCCGCTCATCCCCACCAACGGGACTCGGCATCCTCACGTCGAGGAGCTTCCCAAGTATTCAAGAGCCATCCCAAAGGCAGGGACACAGCGTGCCGTGCTCTTTGTCCAGATTAGCAGAGTCCTGATGGGAAGGATGAGTGGCCTCTGTGCAGGGTGAAATGGTGGAGGGCTCGTGTCACAGGAGGAGCTCTAGGTCTGTCCCCACAAGGAGCTGAGCTGGTTGTATCAGGCAGCTGCAGCGGGAGTTGCTGGCTGAATGGCAGGAGCCGGTATTAATCGAGAAACCCATGAGGAGGGAACTCGGAACCAAACTCGCTTTTCTACGCTGGTTATGTCTGCGCTTCGTGCGGCTTTGGCATGGGGCCACACGTTTGGATTACATAAACCACCCCAGCTCCCGGGAGCCGGGTGAGCCGCAGCTGCCGGCGAGGTGATGCGCTGGCTCACACCACCCAAGGGTCAGGCCCCGTGGGCTTATCGACAGCTCTGAAGCTCGCCCCCGACATGACTCACCGCTGCGCCGACAAGCACCGACCGCAGCTCCGCAGAGCCGGGATGAGGTGGGCAGTACTCAGTTTCCACCCCACTGGCACGAATTCCGAATTCTCCCATTTCCCTCAGCGCACAAGGAGCTGCCGGCACTCCACGCTCCCGCTCGTTTAACGGGCCTTTCCCCCCCGCCCCGGCCCGGGGCCCGGCGCCAGGCCCCGCTGAGGCGCGGAGCCCCGCGGGGCCGGGCCGGGCCGGGCGCGGCCGGCAGGGGGCAGCAGAGGCCGGCCTGGGCGGTGCGCGGCCCCGCGGTGCAGGCCCGGGCCTGCGGGGGTGGGGGGGGTCGGGGCCGCCTCACGGCCCTCGGTGTTCGGGTTTTCATCACTGCCCGGCCTCGAAAGCCCTTTTTAAACTTTTTTTTTTTTCTTTTTTTTTTTTAAGGTTTCGATTCTCCACGCGCGGGCAGCCCCACCGGTGTCTGGAGGGCTCAAAACCCGCAGAGGGTTTCTCCGCTCACCCCCTCCATGCTTCAATTTCAGCATCTCACCTGAACCACCCTGATTCTCAAAGCCTCTCCCAAACCGCTCCAAAATACAGAAAACAATGCCAAGCAGCAAAACGTTCAACGCTGAAACCTTTGCTCTTTGTAACGCCCTGTGACGCGACAGACAATAACCAATACTTAAATTTTCCTGTGGATGTTACAGAGCAGTCAGGTACCAAACCCTCCCAGCTGCCTCTCCCACACGCGGGTGAGAAGAGCAGAGCCTGACAGCGCTGGCAGCACGGGTGAAGCACCCTCCTGCATACCCAGTGCGGCAGCCCGAGACCAAGGTGAGAAACACTTTGGGATCATTCAATAGCGGGATGCTCAGAATTTGCAGCATCACGGTGAGAAACTTGGCAAAAGTTTGCTCAAAGTGTTATACTGCGTGAGAATTCCTAAAATAGTCAACAGCCCAGACACACACATTTTTAAATTGCTCTCACGTGAAGGAAAAATAAAAAACAAACCAACTAAGCAACCTTTTTTATGCTTTGCCAATTTGCTTGCAATGGAAAAGTCACCACTGAGAGAGTTCAAAATGATGGTTCAACTCCAAGGAGGAAAGCATCGTGCTCTTCTCAACAAAAAACGGTTTCATCGTAAGTACATGCTGGAAATAACAGCGTGTACTGCATGTAACAAATAGGCCCCACTAGTAGCCCTTTTGGAACAAAAAAACAACATGTAATTTATGAGTTGGCAGGACAAGTTTTCTGCAGCCACCTTTGCAATGACTCTTACATAAAGCATTACTACACTTAAATCTCCTTATATGAACTTAAGTGAAATACATCTTTACATCCAACTCTCTGCACCAAAATCCCCATGCATTAACTCCTATTTCAAACAAAATACTTTCCCTAAAGCATTGTATTGCTGCTGAAAAGACTCCCAAACGACACTCAGCTTCAAAGCTGAAACCAAAAGCCTCTGGTTGCCTACGGAGCACAAGAGACAAGTTTAGACACAACGCATGGAAACAACCACCACTGTCCAGAGCAGCTTCTCCCAGTTACATTCAGGAAACTTTTACAACGTGCTGGAAATTTGAAGGGGTAGATATTTAACTTAATTGACAGGAAACCTGGAAAAAAATAATTAACATCTTGATTTCTTTCTTTCTCTTAGTGCCTGTTAACATCAATATCTTTAGACTTATTCTGCATGAATTCACAGAAAGGTTTTGGATCAATTCTGCTTTGCTTTGTTATTGTGACGGCGGGGACCAGAGGGCCGTGCAGCACTGGGGCCACCACCCCTGCCATCTGTGTCATTAGTGTCCCCAGTACCCAGCAAGGTGCAAAACCACAGCGGGAACATCTCCCGTGGTGGGAGCATCCACTACCTGCCTACAGGTCCATGAATGTCCTGGTGTCGGGAGACAGGTTATGCCGGAGCTTTTCACTGGGCTGACTGATAAGTGCTGGTAATTTTTCAAAGCTTGTAGAGCTGTGCGAGATCTCTGCCCTTCTGACATACCAGTCTGACATTTTATTGAGGTGGCTTGAGAAGTGATTGAAGGCAAACTGATGGTCCTGATGACAGAAACCTTCCCTGAGAGACCTGTGCCTCAGTCAAATAAAATGTGAGCATCAGAACTCTTTGTTGCTGTGTAACAGCAGTGTGATTCACTGAAAGAATGAGACTGAAAGAATGAGCTGCATCTCAGGACTCATCCTGTCAGGGGCACATATTCACTCAGTTTCTCATATATAAAAGCAGGTTCTTCCCAGCACTCTTTGGCACATTGATGGAGAGGGGAAAATCCCCAGGACCAACCTTTCCTGGCCCCATAAACCCCACCAAAGCTGAGGGAAGATCTGTTCCTGTATGTTGTGTGGGCTCTGGGAATGCCCGTGGATCCCTTTACTCGTGTATGCGGGACAGAGGGTGGCAGCGGGACAGAGGGTGGCAGCGAGGCAGGACAGGGAGCTGGGCTGGCCACACAGGCAGCACTCTCCAGGACCTGCCTGGGCGTAAAGACTGTGCCAAAGAGCTGGGGCAGCAGAGCGGTGTATTTGGGGTGTGTTTGGTTTTGACTTTTCAGTACTACTCATTCAGATGGATGCTGTAAGAGACAGCAAATCCCTCTTTGAATAGACAGATTATATTTGTATTTAACTTGCGCTTAAGTTCTCTCCCTTTCTCCTCCTTACTGCCTAACCCATCAAACCTGCCAGCTGCTTCACTAAGTACACCAAGCAATGACAAAGGATCTCAAGGCACATGAGGAAAAACCCTCGTGTAATCTCCTTGCTCCAACACAGTAAATAACCAACATATTTACTGAATGTAAAGAGATGTAAAAAGGGGATTTGTGTCCCACCACAGCGTCTCTCAACATGCAGATAGAGACGTTCTCTAAGCTTAATAGGACTAAACCCAGACCTCAATCCTACAGGGGCATCAGCTAACACTGGTATGCCTACACCATCCTACACCAAATAATGGAATATGCAATAAAACAAAACAGTTCACCTGTGTATTACAGGCCTCTCACACGGTGCTGATTCACTAGACATCACGTAAGGGCTGCAGTCAGCATCCAACAAGCACGTCACAGAGTGGTGGCAAGTCTTAAGAAGAAAATATCACTGCTCCTGTGATCTGGGTAAGGGGCTGTGCTGAAAACGATGCAGGGAGGTTGCAAAAGCACTCAGATAAAAGAAAAAAAATCAAGTGAGAAAGAAAAAAAACATTGTAGCGTGATTTGAGGGCAGAATCCTAAGGCGAGCAAAAGGGTTGTTTGGCAGCACAGCATTTCCACGGAGTTTGGACTGCAGGACCAGCAGAAAGGCTGCGCTGTGGAAGCTCAGCCTTGGCAACGCAGCCAGGGGCTGTGGGCTCTGCCTGGGGCTGCCGGCTCCCCGCCCCCCCAGGCCTGAGCTTCGCCAGCGTTTACTTGGCCTGTGGATGCTTTTTAATCCAATGTCATGGGTTTTTCAAGTGTGCCAATTCCCACTGTAGCCTGCTGCCAACTGATAGATGGTTTATGCCATTAAGAGTGCCTGAGGACGAGAATTGCTAAAGAGCGGTGGGAATATTTACTTTCTCCTGCTAATGCAAGTAGCAAGCAGAGGACTTCAAAAACCTTGTAACCTGCATGCAGCCAGCTGCAGACCAAGCCTGGCTGGGGGCGAAAAGAAACTGCAGGACATAGCTCCATAGGGAGAAACAGCTAAAACATAACAAATCCTCAGGGCAGAGTGCTCAAAGACAGGCTGTAGCATTAAACCACTGCATTGCCTGCTGGGGATGACCACATAAAAGATGCGAGTCAGTGGGCATATTTTCTTGGAAGAGCAAAAAGAAGAAAAAAGCAGCAAAAAAGAAATGAAAAGCAAAGAAAATTAACTGTGAGCTGATTGCCCCTGCCTTATTCCCATCCTCCAGGACTAGACCTATAGCCTCTGTATGTGCATGTATACACACACGTGTGCATGTGCACACACACCCACACCCCCCAACTGTAAACCTTGCAGACTGCCGAGTATGCTGTACAAAAACACTTCTGAAGCTAAAACTGATTAAATCAACACACGCATCTCAGTGGCTCCCGTTTTTTTCCAACCATGGCTCAAAACCTCACACCCACTGCTACCATGCCTTCTCGATCAAGCCAGCCCAGAGCCCCCACCGCTGCTTCCACTCCCACGCCTCCGCCAGCAATACAAACACAGAACCACACTGGAGGAGTAAATACTCATTATTTGCCTTGACACTTGGGGAAGTACTGGAAAGTTCGGCTACCTTGCTATTTCACATTGTCCTGTTATCACCCATCGTCAAACTTCCTCCGCTTGTTTGCTTTACAATTGCTCATCTCTTGGGGGAGCGGCGGGGGAAGAGACTGGGCACGAGGAGCAGAGAGCAGCAATTTCACTGAGAAATAATAGTAACCGATCAAAATGAACTGATTACATGGATACATCAGCACAAATGAGACAAGAAAGATTCCCAGTTGTGTTATCTCCAAATTGCTACCTGCCTGTTGCTGGGCCTGCTATTAGCCACGTCAGCTGCAGCGCGCCGGGTTCAGCACCCGGTCCTTCTCCCGCTCATTAATTTCAGCAACAATTCCCAGCGAGCGCAACGGGAGCAGGTTGTGTCTGCTAAAATTCTGTAAATCTCCTTGGACAGTGTGCTCAAGCCAGAGAGACACTGAATCGCTCTGAGGTGCCTGTTCCTGGGCCTCCACAGCAGAATAGTTCCTGGTGTGTGTGCAAGGGACCTGGCATGCCCCGGCACGCTGTGCGGATGCTGCACGTCCCTCCTGTCCCCTCCTGCACACCAGGTGACCTGCTTCTCTTTGCCTTTTCTTAACTCACAGGTAAAGTAAGGTACCTGAACTGGCTATACAGGATCATTCAATGATTTAGGCTACAAAGGATCTTTGGAGGTCTCTAGTCCAACCTCCTGCTCAGAATGGGGCCAGCTTCAGATTTAGGCAAGGTTGCTCAGCGCCTGGACCTGAGTATTCGAGTGTCCACAGACTCTCTGGGTCCCAGTTCCCATGTTTGACCATTGGGAAATTTTTACTTCTTGCTCTCTAACTGATGTTCCCTTACTGGCCATTGTGCCCTTGCCCCAGGTCCTTGTGGCCACGGGACAAGCTGGGCTCTGTCAACACAGCTGAGCAGCTTTGCCTGGATGAGACGTCCCCTCAGCAGCCCCTCCCCAGCCCAGCCACGCTCTCCAGGTCTTCGTGCAGCCAAATCTGGCCACCAAAGTTAGCACGCAGTTCTGCTACTGCTCATTTAGACAAAGCATCAAACAGGTTAAAAAAGCTCCTCTATTGATGGTGCTCCAATTTTTTTTCAGCAAAATAGGAGATGAAGAGGTAGGGTTTCACATAAGATAGGAACCAAGCTCTCGGACAGCGTTATTACCTTCCTGCCATCAGCGCTGCCACCCTGGCTTTCCAGCAGCCAACAGGAGAGAGCAACCCCAGCATTTATCATGTCAGATCCTGCTCTGCTGTCAGACTGGGTGGTTGAAAACCTCACCCCAAAACTTTTCTCTCTGAAGGAGTTTTGCCTGCAGAGTCTCCTGCTGAACACTCACACTGTGCATCACACCAGCACAGTACGTTCCTCCCACTGGTAGACTGACATGATGACCATATCCTTTCCAACAATAATTTATTTGAAGGTCCTGAAGAAAAATAATTACTCATGCTCCCCATCAGAAAGCCAAACAATTACAGTGGTGAATGATATTGTAGCAGTTCCTATAATTAAGGAACTGCCAGCATTTTAATTATAAACTAATATCTTCAGTGGCTGACAATCCAGCTGTACAGCAGGACCCATTAAAAGTGAGATTGCCAGTTCCAGAGTTATAGACCAGCAATTAAAGTTTTAGGGAGTTTTTTTGTGCTTCTTGCTTATTAAGATGTGTTTCTTGCCTATTAAAAGCTTTGGGGAAATTTCAGTGAAGTCCTTGTGTTAATGAGTACTGGGCTTTCCTTTAACTTTCAATGATTCCTCCATCACGGCATGGGGTGGGGACATCCCAAGTGTCTCACTAGGCTTTTTCCCATCACACTGAAGCTGACATAGTGCTGCTTTAACATTTTCCACTGTCCACTGGGCCAATTATTGCTCAGTACCATCAAGGAGCTTTGCTGAACTCTGTTTAGAAGGTGCCCTAAGTACCAGTGGGGATTTATTTAGTTATTACCTAAAATTTAAAAACACATTTTAAACAATAAAACTTCATTAGGCATAAAGAGACTAAGAACTCACCAGTTTGCAATATTAAAAATATTAAAACCAAGATGAAGCTTGTCCCTTCCCCAGCTTCTGCTTCTGAACCACTGTAGAACCAAACTGTGGCTCACTTTAGTTTTCCTTCATTCAGGAATTCAGACAAAGCGTTCAAACTTTCACCCCCTGCAGACTGCCTGTCCCTGCAAGGGCTCACACACTCCAAGTCAGTGCTTGACCCGGCAGCTGAGCAAGTCGAGGGGAGCAGAGCAGCCAGCAGCACACAGCCAAGAGGCAACCAGTGATGGGCTCTGAGCGTACAGGTACCACACACACACACCGGCATCACCTACTCGGGGAGTTTTTTGCTGAAACTTTCCTACCCTGCAAGCAGCCACCGCACATCCCAGAACTGCGTTGGAAATACCCCCCAGTAAGTGGTGCTATTAAGTAAAGCTCCTTCAAGCCAAGCCCAGGCTGAAAAAGAGGATAACAAAAGTGACAAACTGATGCAGGGAAGTCTGCACAGACCACGGCCGTTGGGTTGGCACAGCGGTGATCATCCAGACATGGCTTTGCTGACTTGGATTTTGCTGGCGCATCCTGGGACAGGTGGGCTGCAGCAGGAAATGCTCAGGGCAGCTGATGTTACCTGCCTGCAAGGTAGAAGTGTGCAGCTACCTCTGATCTCCCAAGACCCAGGAGTTATAAACTGTGCTGCCTGGCTTACACAGCCAGCCTTGCCCCCTCCTCATCTCTCTGCCTTTTCCTCCAGTGAGGACCGGTGTACAGGCTTTTCCCTTCTCCCCTGCCAGGGGACACACAGGGATGCTCAGGCTTTGCACAGAGACATTCACTGCCCGGAAAATCATCCGCACTGGCACGCATTTCTGAGAACATATTTCCACCCCTCAGGCCTGGCTCAAGGGAAAGGTCCCCACAGAGCTCATCAGAAGCAACACTTGGGAATAAAAATCTGCTGAATGAGATGTGCTGTGTCTTAATTACAGAGAGCTGGTATTCCCAGCATCACTGACACTTGCGCTGGAAGATAAGATGTGAAGCCTGTCAGGTAGGGAGCTTACCCCAGTGCTGCCTGGTGCTGGGGTCCCACTGCCAGGTGAGCTCTGGACTCCCCACTGTCACCCACAGCCTGCTGCCCAGTGCCCCGGGAGCATCACACACCCCAACAACCCGCAACTTCGGGCTGGGTGGCAGGAGAAGAGCCGTGATTTAGCAGGCAAGGGCAAGGCATCAATTCCAGCCATGAGAGCTGCCAGGTCAGCAAGTTCACTTGGACAACTTGTTCCCACTCCTCCAGCCCCTCCATCTCAGCTTCCTCCACCCGCTGCTGCCTCCCTGCCTGGTTTCTCCTGCCCTCCCCGGGTACTGTGCCCCCTTCCCCTCCAGTAGCTCACTCATAAAACAGCAGAAACAAAAACTGTGCTGTTTGCAGCAGCCTCTCAGCCTCCACAGGCTCCAGGACAGGTGTTCAAAGCTTTTAGATGCTTACATGTAGAGGGAGCAGCACCTACTGGGACTTTTAGAAAAGTCTTGAGAAAACTGTGATACCTCCCTCCCTCCTTGACCATGCTGAAGATTCCAGACAGGACCTGCCTCTGCACTTAGGCACTAAAGGGCCTTTTAAAAATTTTTACCTGTGGGCTGTCACAGGATGGAGGCAATGTCCTCACACCAATAGCACCTGTGGCAGTTCGGGAGGAGTGCACCTCCAAGAGGGGGATGACCCTTTGCAGCAGCAGATATTGCTGCCTGGCCTCATGTGATTTTAAGTTCCACAAATATACTTGTTTCCATTACTTACATTTTGCATATATATTTTTCTAAACCTCAGATTATTAAGCACGATCTTCTATGCTGGAGAGCTCGAGTACCTAAACATGCAGGGGTATGCCATAGCACTCATTACCACACAAATACCCCAGTTTAATCCAGACACAACCGAGTAACTGCTGTTAGCGTTGTGCCCTGCACAGGGACGACACTTACAGGTACCTGTTGTCTGCTGACAAAGCTGACCCCAGGGCTCAGAGCTGGGCTCCTCCAGGAGAGATGAGAGTCCATCTCCCTCCCACAGAAGGATGCAGGCACTAAATGCACTCAAATACAAGCTTCTAGTAGGCACTAGTGACATGTAACCTATGATAAAATACTTTTGTTTCCTGCTTAAACCCTTATGAACCACGATTCAACACCTTTTCCATAAGCTTTTGAGGAGCTGTGCTGAAGAAAGGAGCATTAGCCTCGGGGCAGGGCATGAGCAAGGACAGAAACAGGCTTGTTCATCACTCAGATGATCACTTCTCATTCCAGGGCTAGTTATGCGAGATGTTAATTTGAACTGGCAGCAGATTTTGCATAAAGACATTTCAGAACACCAGTCAGCCCCAACATTTGCCATGGAATTTAGTTTTCATATTATTAAAACCTTATAATGAAGTTTTTCAGAGCAGATCTTACTTCAAGCTTTGCTGCAGTGACATTCAATGCTAACAGAGAATACACTCACTCCAAAGGCTAAGGGGTGGGATTTTATTATTGTTAAGTGTCCTGTGCTTGGCCTTAACTTCTTCATAGTATAGGACACTAAAAAACATTGGGGTTATGTCCATAGAATTTGCAGCATTCTTCCTTTCTGTGTATGTGACAGGACTGCCTAAAGCTTTTATTTAGGAGCAAAGCATTTACTATTGATGATACTGGAACCATTTCTATGACATCTTCTTTCAGTCTAGAATGTATTTATTTTATCCTCTCTTTATAAAGATAGTTCCACCAAAGTGGTTACCACTTCTTCCCTGGACAGGTTGCATTTCCCTTCTGAAACCATAGGAAACTGTTGAAAACAGCTTCTTCCCATTTTTTTCTAACTGGAAAAAAACCCTCTTGAACCCTGAAGTTGCATCTTTAGAAGACTGATGACAAACCCTGAATTCTTTTTCTGCACAGCTGTCACATGGTTCTTATCTACTTACTTTCAGCTCTTTGTTCAAGTCTCCTATTTCCTACTTAAAAAATAAAAATAATCAAGAAAAAACCCTGTGAAAGGACTTATTTTCCCCTCTGCTTGTGTCTCTGCTGTTTGCATAGGGATGCCTTGCAAACCTGTCCTTGGCCACTTTCCACTTACATCTCAGCATTGTTTGGAGCAGAGCTCCTCTAGCATCCTTTCCCAGCCAGGAGAGGGGGATCCTCAGCTGACTCACCTGCTCCAGTCTAGCAGGTTCCTGTGCTTGCTGAGAAGTGACCCACAACCCTCAGTGTAAAAGAGGAGCAAAAAACAGGAGAAAGATTGCTGTTCTTTGCTCGCACTGTCTAATTATAGGTAGTACTTTTACACATAGGCACAAAATGTTAATGTCAGGGAAGCACATTTCTGTCCCGTATCTTCCTTTACTTATTCTGCATTCTTCTTCGGATACAGGAGATAGCAACTCCTACATGCAATTTATATATATATATATATATATCTGTGGATATATATGTGAGAAATTTTTAATAAAAAGAGGATGACAGTTGCCACAGGAAATTATGAATACATGCATATATACACACACTCAAACATGCACCCTGAGCCTTTGAGGCTTTTCAATTTCTTGAAGGAAATACTTTTAAAGAAAGGTGATGCCCCTCTGTTAGCTCTTGCTTGAATCAAAGAGTTCAGCAGCGAAGAAGGGGGTGAATATGCACCTGAGCCCTCCTCACGAGCTCTGACCTAAGAGAACATGTCATTTTGTGACGTGGACATGCGAATAAGTTGTCTTCGAGTAAGCCATGGCACAACTACTCTAGTAAATATGCTTTTACCCTCCAGTTATTGCAAGGTAGGACATGCAGAGAGGTAACTACTTCATGTGGTAATTGTGAGCATCAGCTTTCCTCTACAGGAGGGAAGAGTGGGGTTTCATTTTTGCTCCACCCTAAATGTAGCTACCAAAGAAATGAGGCAGCTTCACCTGATATCCAGTCACTGATAAGATACATTAAGACCCTCGAGCTTTTTTTGTTTTCCTCTAAAACTCCTATAATGACTACATAAATAATCAATTTAGTGTAGGATGGTTCAATCAATCTGGCCCTGGGAAAACGTTAAGTAATAACAGTTTTGTGCAAGCTGCAGACCAGTGTCTTTATTAAAAACCTACATCAAAGCCCGTGGCTAGTCCGGTCTATTCATGCTACCATTCTCATTTTAAATGTGCTCATACACCAAAGAATCCTGACGGATTGGAGCCATAGGAGGTAAACCAGCAGATTGAAGAGGTTAAATGTATTTCTTTACTAATGGGACTGATGCCGTTCAAAGCTCCCATAAAAATTCAGCATGAAGAGCTT
The DNA here is from genome assembly GCF_047716275.1 of Strix uralensis. Lineage (NCBI taxonomy): Eukaryota > Metazoa > Chordata > Aves > Strigiformes > Strigidae > Strix > Strix uralensis. The sequence goes on along the minus strand of NC_133981.1, from coordinate 6,108,545 downwards.
CCTAAGCTCAGGGGTTTTATAGCCTTCATGATCATTCAACCTTTAAGCAGATACAAAGAAAATTTTTCTCTGCCTCTCTCTGAATATATCCATCTCCTCAGGAGCAAGTGAAAGACTTTTATGGAGAACTTGATAGAATTCCTGAGACAACTCATTAATTCTAGTCACTTCAGCAGTGACTTCCCCAACCACTTGTGGCACTCAAAGAGGTTATGGATTGCCTTAGTAAGAACGAATCTTATTCATTAGCCATTTCCCTGTTCTTGCATATTAATATTGTCTGTCCTTGTTAAATATAGAAACCTATTCCCTTTTAATCTGTTTTTAACAGGCATTTTTTTCCTAAGGCTAGCCATGAAATAATTGATAATGAGTTATCCCACCTCCAAAAAGTTTGTGAAATTCCCCAAATGTCCTCCTGTTGCTGATGGGGAGCTGGGGCAGGCCAGTTACCTTTGTGGCTATTGTGCTTGTACCCTTGTTTTGATGGGAAATTTAGAAACTTGTGCACTGCACACCCTCTTCTCCAGTTTGTGGAGACATAATTTAATCAGCAGAGCTTTTATCTCTGTTACGCATATGCTTAAAAACAGAATCCAGTGGTGAGAATAAGAAATAACAATCACAAACAGTGCAAGTGGTAGGTGTGAAGGACCTTGCAGCAACCCCTTATCCTCTCTACAGCTCAGCTTCATGCAGATAACCCAACCAAACACCACTGATACTCTCAAGTAACTCAAAACCAGAAAGACTTGACAGCAGCAACAGGTAATTTGCTACCAAAGAAATCTTTATTCTACAGGGTAAAGAGAATTCTGTTAATTTATTTGACTAAAATGAGAGCTGGTTGGAATCTCTCAGCTGTGTTTTATTGAATGAGGTTTTTCATGTAAACAGAAATTTTGAAGGACATCAGGAAGAGGAGTTGTATTGAAGAAAATGTTGCTTTCTTGGCAACAGAAAACTTAAAACTTTGGAGGTTTCCATGAAAATGAGGCCTTTTGTGAGGTTAACTATGTAAGGAACAGCATTATACCCTGAAATAGGAAATGGGATTTTCTATCTTTTTTATCAGCTTCCAAGATTAGTAGCTTTACAGGAATCTAATCCTGTCAGAAATCCAGCACAAATATTTCCCTCTTGCATCTTGCAATAGCAAACTATCCAGCCAAAGTGGATACACAAAAACCTAGCAACTAATTTGAGCTAATTTGGTCATTCTGACAAGGCTGTAGGAAAAGAATTGGAGACAGAAGATTTACAGGGGAAGTCTCAGATACTAAGAGACAGCCAAAACCTCCCCCTGGTCCTGGCAACACACCATAAACCAAAAGCAGTTCAAACCCATGGCTGCTCTAAGCTGCTGGTTGTTGGTGTGACAGTGTTTTCAATATTCATTATAATGAGGATTTTCTGATGAGCTCTTGATGCTGTTTATAACACAAGCCCAGGTATAGCTCATTTTCTGATAATAACTTCGACAAAAAATCAGTATCTGTTGCAGCTTTTTGACAACTTATGGTTGGAACTGCAGTCAAGCTATTTCGGACAGGAGAGCAAGTAATTTTCCAGAGTTATCCATCAGGGCAGCACCCTCCCCATCTAAACACCCACGGAGAAGAGAGTGCTCCCACTGTTCAAGATCCTGCAGAGTATGCACATGAGGGGAAAATGCACTTTTTATTTTCCTGTATGAAAAAACCCTTCCATTTTTCTATCCTTTACAATCTCTAGTGATTTTCTGTATGTTAAAAATACACCAAAAATCCCAACTCTCAAATAGTGTTCCTGTACAGCACTATTCTAACTGTGAAACCTGGGGTCCCCACATGCCCACTGCTGTGTGCCGGAGCCCTGATGGTGAGCATTGTGTTTCAGCATTTAATTCTGCACTGGAAGTGACTGTAACAAAAGTCCTTTTCCTGCTCTTTTAGGGAGTGACTTGCTTCCCATCCTCAGTACCTGTGCTGGATGCTTGATTCGCTCCAGAGACAGTTGAAAAGCTATCAACAGTGGACCAGGTCCTCTGTGTTTTCAGGAGCTGGCCCTCGTGGGACTGCACAGACAGCTCTGGGACAGCAGAGCTAGATTCAGCATCCTTTAAATCAATGCTGGCTTCAGCGCTGGTACAGCTGAACCTACCCCCTCAACAAATCTCACTGCTACGTTGATGCAAGGCTGACATAAATGAGATCAGAAATGTGATTCATCACTTTTAGAAGCCCCTTTGCTGTGTTTTTCAGGAATCATGACACTCTCTCATCTGAATTTTACCAAGAAATCAATTATCTACTAGCTATTACATTTATCAAAACAGGTTTCCACTGATGTAAATCATCATCACCTTGCTGAATCTGGTAGTGCCAAGCCCATCTGCACGAGCCAGGCAAATAGCCTATCTCCTATTAGGATGGATGGCAATAGATGAACCTTGTACAGCTGACAGACATTTATGTAGGATAATTATGGAGACTGCAAGAATATTAGTTACTTTGACAGGTTAATGGTTTCTTTTTAATTAGATATACAGGCACAGAGGTGACTGCAAATAATTCAGTTGTTGTTGAGCTAGCATGTCGTTACCAGGGCAGGTCCCCAGATGTACTTCATTCTGTACCAAAGAGCAGTCCATCAAGTATGGGGAAGCTCTTCAAGCAAGACCAAGGCTGGGGACACCATCTGTGAAGTAAAACTGAGCCCAAAAGACCAAGGCTGGGGACACCATCTGTGAAGTAAAACTGAGCCCAAGTGCCTTGTTTGCCACAAGCTGCCCCATTTATGGTGGTGTCTAGCCTGATCCAAGCCCACCCCAAGCTGGAATCAAGGGGGTTGTGGCACAAAGCAGCTGGTGCTTCAGGGCTTGGATGTACCCAGGCTGCAGCAGGGAAGGGAGAGATACAGGGGAGGGGGGAGCCCCTGGCAGGTCGTGTTGAGCTGATTAACCCCACACCCGTGGGAGGTACAGTTGTGCACGGTGTGCTGTGGGTCTGGGAGTGGCAGTAGCACCTTTAATTATTTAAACCAGAAAAAACAGCAAAATGCTTTGATTTTGTGAAGCTGGAGGATGCCTGTCAGTGTTTGGCCGGGCTGGAGCAGGCTGCCAGGCACAGCTGGCAGTGGAGACCCTGCAGGCACAGGCTTGCCTTCTCCCAGGAGATGGGGTGGCGGGTCCCCAACCAGGGAGAGCACCCGTGGGTCCCCTCACCTCTGTGGGAGCCAGCACTTGCCGTGCCGTGGTGCTCGTGGGGCAGGTGGGCCTCCTGCCCTTGGACCTGCTGCTCCTGCCTCGGGACCACTGAGGATAGGGGTGGCTTTGAGCAGGAGATTATTGCCTCTTCCCTACTGTTCTCTGAATGCAATTAGAAAAATAAATAGATAAATGCTCTTTGGCTTCTGATCTTAGATATTAATATCTTGAAGATACCTTGTAATTAAATGGAATATATGATTCCAACCATGTATATTTTAATAACCACTTAACATTAGCAGAACAGCTTGCTTTGTCAAACTTTCAGGGCTACTGAGGAATTATTTTACAAGGATCCAACTGAAGTTGCAAGTGTCAAAGTACATGAAATGACGGTATCTGTATATGGTGACACAAAGCCATTCCATACAGGAATATTTTTCATGTTAATTCCTTATTTAAAGTCCTTTCTGCAGACCCATCTTATTTTCATATCCTGTAAGCCATATTTCACAGAAAGTTCAACCCACTTCCTAGAAAATCGGCCAGTGAAGCAGCTTCCACTTCTCTCTCCAGACACTACAGCCATGATAGTGTAAGTGACCATCTTCCCCAGACTCCATTTCCCCAGGAATATCTTCCTTGCGGTCTGCAGTGACTGCCACTGTGTAAAAGAGAGCAGCAAGCTGTGAATTGGTATTTAATCCCTTGTTTCTAGGAGTAGGATGCAAAGTTGGCTGGATTTCCAGAATTGATGCTGGCTCAATTAGTTTTTCCAGTGTCCTATAGCAATCCTGTTGGCATACACCATCCTCTACACAGACAACACGAGTATGTATATACGTGTGAGTGCAAAACCTATATGTGTTTCAGCTTCTCTTTTTTAACCTAAATGAGGATAATGGAGCATGGCATGGAAAAGCCTGGCTTTGCTGGGATTTAAGGAAAGACAAAACTGCCCTCATGCCCCTGCCTGCCTCTAACAGTCTCCACAAGAAGGGAAGCTACTTTGTTTAGCATCAGACATCCTTGCTTAGAAAGAAAATTTTATTTTGTCAAGACATGCAATTACTACATGTGGCATTCATAAAAACAATGCCATGTTTAGCAATCTGTAGCATTAAACATCGAAATGAATTTTCTCTGATGGAATTTGACAACTTTGTCCAAAAAAAAAAGTTACATTTCTTTAAGCTGCAAATCATCTTTAATAGAAGCAGATTTAAATACAAACTAAAGTTTCCTCACACTGTGCTGTAAATCACAAGGGAAACATAATTCATTTGCAGCAGTTTTCAACAAGAAAACTTGGCAGTCTTTCAACAAGTTTCATAATTGCTCTATTTTAAACTTCAGCTTGAAAATGCTCAAGATAGCTTTTAGTTTTATTGAAAGGTTAACTTCACACCTACAGAAAAATATCAGCTTTCCATTAGATCTAACAGAGTGTTAAATGTGAAAATTACAGTCCCTTCATATAAATGTGCAAAATTTGTTGCATTTTTAACCCATTTTGGTTCCTATTCCTTCCCGGCAGAGCCGAGGCCCAATAAGCAGGTGTGCTGCCTCCGTGGGCACGGCGCTGGCCTGCAGCACCGACACTGATTGCACTTACTTCTGTATTATTCCTGGGTGAGAGCTGCAAGACAACGCCAGCCGCAGTAATTTGGGTGCTAGCTATGCGAGGTGGTGGGTCTTAGCAGCCTACGCTTGAAAAACATCGAGCAGGGAGGGTAAATGGGGACGTATCCCTGGGATAAGTGTTGAACAAAAATACTAATTCTTCACAGATTTATGCCAAGGTGTCTCAAAAATCACCGTTGCATCTCTGGGCTCACCTTATTGTTAGAACAGTGCAAACAAGGGGTAGGCAAACAAAAAATTTGCCTGTCTCCCTGTCCCATAAATTGAATTTTCTATTGGGGCAAGACATGCCACTGGGGGCCAGTCTTCTCCTGCAGCCCCTCCTCTCCCATGACCAGGCAAGCACAACTCCTCTCCCACCGGAGGGGTCAAATTAAGGCGCAGAATTAGGAAAAAACAAGAAAATATTTCTGGTGACCTGTGCACTTGGTGCAATGTCCCATCCCACCAAGGTGTGCTGAGTCCATCAGTTATTCAGGGCAGAGGAATGTCCAACTGGAGCCACTCCTGAATAGGCAGAGGAGCCCCAGGAGGACACTTCTAAACATCTAGGGCTAAGTGTCTTGCTGTAATTATTTTGTGACAAAACCTGAACTTCAGCCTCCTATGCCCTAGACCAGGATTTGAGAAAGTCCCTGCAAACACGATACTTTCACGGGCTGTGTTTTGCAATCTCCACTTCCCCAAAACCAGCGCTTCCCCCCCGCTTCTCAGCTCAGTGCTTCCCAGCAACTGAACACAGATAGCACTTGTAGCAGTAGTTTTGCTTACCCCTGACCGATACAGACACTTCATGGCTCCTGAAACCATCATCCCTCCAAGCAACAAGTGCATGTGTGAGCGTGAGCGTACATGCTGCCAGAGGGGGTGGAGGAGAGGCAGATATAGAAGAGCAGGTTCGTGCAGCCATACGCACAAGGAATGCCGTTAGGAAAAAAACATAGCTTTTGCCTTCAGGAAAACTATGATTCAGTCACTACTTTATGGGAAAAATAAAAATCACACTGAATTTCATTTATGTATTTTAAGTTCAGTCTCACCAGGAACTATTTGTTGAGGAAAGAGAGAAAGGGAGGAGGTTAATTAACACCAATGAATCCTGGTACCATGGCTCTGTGCAAGGCGTATTTACTGTTGCATCGTGCTCTCTGGAAATGCAGCCCTGTCATTGACAGGGGCTCCTGCCTGAAAAAGGTGCTGCTGGGGGCAGAGGGATTGTCCCCAGGGCTCAGGGGACGTGCAGAGCTGCCATCTCCCTCCCTCTGACCAAGCGAGACACAGTGCACTGCCACCGGCACACCGGGGTGCCGAGCCAGAGCTCAGCTGGGATTACAGCACACGCGTGGGCTGCCGCGTCCCAGGTTCCCTGGGAACAATTTAATCACTACTTTCAGACAAAGGATTAATGCAACAGAAGAAACAGGTTTATTGATTGCAAGTTACATCCCCTGCCGTGTGCTTCTCTATGCCACTGCCAGGCCGCCCGGATGCAAGCCTCAAAACACCTTCTCCTCCAAAGCACACCGTTTCCATCTCCTTCAGCAAGACCTATCAGATTTGTGACAGTTTTGGTAATCAGTGACAATTTTTGTTACAAGCTTTAGATCCACAGCCCCCAAGAAATAACCGGGAGCATCTCATGATCCAGAGCACTGGCCTCAAAGGCAGTCAAATGCTCCTCCTTGCAACAGCAAAGCAGACGTTATGCACGGCAGAGGCAGCCAGGCCTGCAAATAGCTTGGTCTGGACTCCTCACCAGGCAGAGAGATTTGGAAAACAGCTTAGAGAAGCAGCCTTCAACCGGGTGTCGAGGCTGGGAGCAGCCAGTGCTGGAGCAGGGCTTCCCAAGCTGTGCTCCTAGCCAAGTGGCACCTTGCTTGTTTAAGGTTGGCATGTCTGAGAAGTGAGGCACAACCCTGATAAGGAACTGCCAGAGAAGATATCAGTAAAATAACTGGGTTTTCTTTAGCTGCTTGCTTTCTTTTTAAAATAGGTTTCTAGTTTCTCCCCACAATTATTAAAAAAAAAAAAACAAAACAAACCAAACTTGGATGTCTCAGATTCTCTCGTCTAGAAACAGCAGGAAAAATGTAGCTTATGAAAGAAGCTGCTGTCTTTTTAACAAATAAGCTTCCTTTTAACATTTGCAAGTTATCAACATTGCAAGGATCCTGGCAGCAGGTGAGCCATCCTGCAGGAGATGGATGGGCAATTGCTGAACAAAGGCTTGTGAGATTTGGCTGAGTTAGTGGAAAGTTGAAAAAAAAGTTCAGTCATCAGTGAGAGGCCTCCAGGCATCCCTCTGAATGTCCCAGGTGAGCACCATCCCTCATCCAAAAGGCAGATAACCTTTATACTGTTCTCTGGCATTCAGTCTCTGGCCTTTAGAATCGCTGCTCTTCCGATCTTCCTCATGTAAATCATCACACTTCCCCTTTTTATGATATTCTAATTAAGAAAACTGTGATAACAGTAACTAATTATGTCCATAACACATTTTGAAGTGCTCTCTCTGCCTGTCAACACTCAGAACAGGAGTCTAAACTTTGGCAAGGGTCCCAGAGCCGAAAAAGGGTCTGGAGCAAGATGCCACTAACCTCCTGTCATTAATCTTAGATAAAGAAGTTCCTATGAACAACCAGCAATTCGTTTGCCATCAGTCTCTGGGATCCTTGTTCAGCTTTTCTGATACAGCTCAGTTACACTCTTCCAATCACTCACTCTCGAGCATACAGTCACTGTCATTTTACCATCCCATTTTCCTGAATAAATGATACCTGTTTGGAAGGATTGGGTATTAGGATGGACTACAAGCAGTATTTTATCTTTCAGGAGACACTGAACTACACGTGTCCTTTAAAAGACTACTAGCAGATCAGTGCAATTGAAAAGTTTCCTCAAATACACACAAAACTGTCAAGTTTTGTCACTTCGATATTTTAGCTGCAACGTCTTTCTTCCAGCTCGTGGAGCTGCTCAGAGCAGCACGCGTGCACCAGAGAAAGCACGTTCTGGGGAGCCCTTCTTGTCGAGGTCTGAAGGGAGAGCTTCCCAGAGCTCCTGGAGAGTCAAGACATGGGGATTTCCAAGGTTGGGGGAATACAACTGCATTTTAGCATCATGAGACAGCAAAGCTCTGCAGCCCTTTTAACAGGTTGAGAAAACAAACACACACACATATCTAAGTTTCAGAAGTTCCAGCAATTAGCAGAGACTCTCACATCTGCTTTGTTGGGACATAACCAGTGAGGTGGTGGCCAATACACCTGATGGGAGGTGCCTCAAGCTACTGTCATTACCAAAAAGCCTCCTCCATCTCCAATTCCTTCATCTCATCTTCCGCCAGCAACACACCCAGCCTGGAGCTGTAACTTCAGTCTCCCCGCTCCCCAGTCCTAACTGGGACAGCTGCCTCTGCTTCCCACTGCCTCTCCTTCCCCACCATAAAGCACTGCTGCCAGCTGGAGCCCTGCAGGCCTCCACAGGGAAACTTTGTATTTAAAATGACAGCGAACAGACTCCTGACTGTCAATCAGTAGCAAATAAGGAGGTTCAAGTACCCCTATAGCATCTTTGGCCAGTGTGTTTATACCATTTTTCCCCTGATTTAATTCCTGAGAAAATCATCTAACACACTGGATTTCATATTGCAAAAAGAGATGTAAACCGTTTGAATGCCACAGCCCTGGGCTGTACCTGCAATGTCAAAGGAAACCCATCATCTTGATGAATAATGGGTGAAATCTGCAGGTATCTGGCTGTCTAGATGGTTGGGAGTGCCTCTCTAGGGAGTTTTAATATTTTAGCCATGTCAGACCTGCAAGTTACAGCTTTTTGCAGTGAGTAAATTGATTATGTAGACTCATGTGATCTACAGAATACGTGATATGCACAAAAGGTGGCATAAGTATATATTACAGTGCCAACAGCTTGTTTTATTTCAATGCCTGACAGGTTACAACTGACACTGAAGAGAATAGTGATGAGCAGTCACTTTGCAAGCCCTCTCTGTAAAAAGCAATTGCATCCGACAGTGGCACTGGCGGGACAAACCTCCACAGTTTTCAGCTAAACTGTTTTGATAGGGACCTGAGCAGCTCTGCAATGCGGTTTCAGATAGTATCTGGTAATGTGCTTTGTACTCTCCTGAGCTCGCTGCAATTAGAGATGAGTTATTGGTCATTTCTTTTGGATGAACTTGTACCATGTCTGTGTAACACAGTAGAGTCCTACTTGCCATTTAGAAAGCAAAATGTATTAAAAGGACCAGATAATAAGCCTATTAACAGTGCTAATTTCACTTATATTATCAGGGTTAAAAAACACACAGCTATTGCCAAGCCCACGGGTGCAATTCAGCATCTGAGAAACAGCGGGCGTGAATCAGATCACAGCAAACAGTAGCGGCTGGCTTGCTGATCAGAGCACCCCAGCCAGGTGAGGCAGGCACTTCCCACATCTTTCATAACACTTTCAGAAGAAATGAAACCCCATCCTTCTTTGACACACGACGCACCACGAAGAGCCGCAAACTCAGACCTCAAGCAGCCTGGTAGGATTTCAAGGGTGTCGCAGCCAAGCCATGAGCACCGTGCCTGGACCGGGCTAATCCAGGCATCTCAAGCAGCGTGTTATGCTAAACACTGTTCTGCCCACTGCAATCTCTGCCCATGGGCTTTAGTGTTTGCATGGGAAGTGGAGACAACACTGGGATACAGACTGACCAACACAAGTTTGCAAAGCAGCAGTAAAAAAGTATTAGCCAGCGCAAAAATGAGTAATTATTTCCTTTTGATACTACTTTGCACACACCATCATCTGTCATGGGAGATTTTTTATTTTCACTTTGCAATGGCATAAACAAAATAAAGTGTTGCCATGCTAGAACAGCAGCCGCTTGCTCCCACTATGACTGCAAACAAAGCAGGTTACACCTCTGTTCGAGAAGTTTACAACAGCAGCGGTGATGTTGGACTTCCCCAGGGAAGGTGGCAGGTTTGAAGGTTAGACCATGACCTGGCTCACAGGGAACAGTTTGGCGTGGCCAGCAGGCTACAAAGGTTGATCTGTTACTACACAACACATTTGAGGGATTTTGCCTTCTGATCCCAGGCAACAAGAACAGGAATGACCAGGTGGAGTCTCTCCCAGGGCAATTTTGCACTAAAATGCAGGTATCTCCTACAATAATGTTGGTGGGGGGTTAATAGCCTGGGTGGAATGGAAAAAGTGAAGGAAAAAATAAAAGAAAATGCCTAAATTTCAATTGAAATGTATTTAATGATTAAAGGAAGCTAAAGAAAAAAATTGTTTTCCCCTGTAAAAAAAAAAAAAAAAATCAGAACATTTTAATTTCACAGCCAGAAAGTATAATCTTCTATTACTCTCTGCTTTTTCTGAGGAGCTAGAAACTTGCAGAATGAAACAACTCTGGGAAGTATCATTTAGTGGAAAAGCAAAATTTTTACCGAGAAGCCATTTCTGGGAGTTTTAACCATACAATGGGATGCAACACAGCATCTGCTCCTTTGGCAAACTATTGCCTCACATTTGTTTTGGGACATCAACAGCTTTATTCATTATTAAGGATTATTCATATGCCAAGGAAAGATTGGCATTTCTGAGAGATGCTCACAAAATTTGTATGAGTTTTAGCACATGCCTCCTTATTCAAAGTTTACACCAGAAATATGGCATCCACCATCCTCTTGTCCTTAAAAATATTTCTCTTATTCATTAGCGCATGTTTTAGATCAAAACCAGAAGGCAGGAACAATTCCAGTCTGATGGATACACATCCAGAAGTGATGAGTTGTTGATCACTTAAGAAAAAAAAAAAAAAAAAGGAAAGAAAATGCTTTGTAAATGAACTGCTTATTGAGAAGGAGATCTAATTTGCAGCTCTTCACCTGACTGTGTCAGCTCCAGATCGATTGCTGCTACCACCTTACTGATGGATGGTGCTTCTTGAGACCATGGTGCTGCTGTAATGATCCCGCTCCTTGCCACAGGCCAAGGCATGCACACACTGGAGGTGCTCCCCCCAGCTTTGTGCATGCTAACAGACAGAAAGATTATCAAATCATAGATAAAACCAGACTGGCGCTGGTCTGTGATGAACTGTACACAAAATATGGGTGTTTCTTAACACAGATGCCGTTGAACTCTTCCATCATACCCAAAGGAAATTCCAGCTCCTCTGTACAGGAGCCCCTGGCTGCCCACAGGGTTTTACCCACAGCAAAGCTGGGCAGGCATGGAGAGGTTTTGCCCAACCACCATCCCTGTGCGTGGTAGAACTGGCAAGACAGCACCACTCTCCATAGGGAAACATGACAAAAAAAACCCAGCAGAATGGAAGATGTAACTCTTCCCAAGATGATAAGCAGCTGAGCTCCATAAAAAGCCAGAAATGATTCAGAAAAGGCAATGAGAGACCCTCCATGGCAAAGCACAGCGCTGACCCCGTCTACACAGGGTCCCAGAAGGTCCCATCTGCCATTAACCCCATCCCAAGAATCCCTTTTAAGTTGCAATTTCATGGATCTTTTAAAACCACATATTTGAATATTTTCATGCATATAAAGGTCTGCTTCACTATCCTGTTAGAATAAGCCAGTTAACTGATAACCTCCACCTATAAAATCTATCTTATCTTCTAGCTGCAGCAAGCATCAAGACACGAACAGAATCAAGGCAGCATGAGGGTATGGCTACAGCTTGAGCCAGAAGCCTGTGTTTGTAGCTCTAAATGCTTGTACATGCACACCTAGCTCTGATTTACCCATGGAAACCGATTATTTGGGAACAAATGCAGTGACTGTGGCCTGCTCCCCACACCCACAACTGCTGCAGTACATCTCAGGCATCAATCAAGTAGCCACAGCTCCCAGCTCAGCAAATTGAGCCAACTTGCATTGGCTGTGCTTTAATGTGCTCATCTGCACGCCGCGGCAGCTCAGCTGCTGCTTTACAGCTGATTGAGATGTCTCTGCCTCTGGCAGAGGGAAAAAGAAACCCTACAAAGCTACCTTTTTTGTGAGTTAGAGCCCGAGCACACACTTACGTCAGGCTCTAAGTCAATTCACTTCATCCACTATGTAGGCAAGGGCAATCTTCTCCCCCTGCACACATGTAGCCATGTTAAGTGTCTCCCTCTACTTACAAGGATGCTCTATTTGCATCCCTCACCCCCAGGATGTACCTTTTGCCAGGCGACACCATTTATCAAGCATGGCACACTCCCTCTTTCATTAGGTCAGACACAGGAGCTAGTATTTATAGGCTTTCATGGGCCTTGGATACCTTAAATATCTTTGTTACTATATACAGAACCAAAGTAATTTCCAATTTGGAACAGAGCCAGCTGTAGCATGGCTTCTTCATCAGACAGACTTAAAGTCAGTGTTCAACCCTGCAGACAGCACTGCCAAAAGCTGAGACCCAGCGGCAGTGCAGGGAAGATATATGTGCTGTTAAGTCTCTAGAGGTACGTTCCGGGTGATGACCCATCTAATGACTTTGCTTGCCAATTATTTACATAAAGATGCATTTATCCAGGGAGGTCCCCTTTATGGAGCAGTGTTATGATATTTGCTTTATTTAGACAGTTACACCAATATTGCAATACAGACAGAAGCTGCAAGATGCACCAGGGGTGTCACGTGTTTGAGGCCCCCGAGTAAATATGCCCTATTGCAAATCCTGCCCCGGAGTAACTCCAATTTTAGCTTGGGGAGCCTGAGATCCTATAAACCAAGACATCAGGTCTACAGTTACAGGGTGCTTTCTGCATTTTCTAGTAGATGTCTTAAAATGAGTTGTTTGAAGATACAAGGTTATTCATGTTTGTACTAGGAATCTTTTACCCTTCAGAAGAAGCTGTATTACAGAGACAAGGGAAAAAAAGCCCTCATATGTAAGGTGTGGGTAGAATCAGTTGTGCACAAGACACAGATTTCTGCAATGATTTGTCTGGGTAAAGGTTATTTAATTTAGTGAGATATGTTATACTCAAGTGTTTAAATTAGAAACCTGCTCTGAGCTGAGGATCTTTGATTAGACAAAGAGGAGAACAGTAATCACTTGGAGCACTGCACACAAGGGGCAAGCAGCCACTCAGAATCCCTAATTTGTAACTTATTTATGCACTGCAAAGCCCACACACCTTAATGGTTTAGATATTCTGCTTTATGCCAAATGACTAAATGCTCCTTGTATGGGCAGACAGCCACTCGCAGTCAGGTCATTTATCTTTCAAAATAGCAACAGAGCAATCTTGTCCTCTCTGGTTGGAGGTCTCTCTCTAGGCACAGGCATCTCAAGGTGGCTCCATTTCAATATGCATCATTTGAGAGCCTGCTGTGGGCAGGTTCAAGCAGACAGCAAAGTTGTAAAGTTGCTTCTCAATATGCAAACCGCGGTTGTTATTGTATGCTGTGAAAGTACCAACACATCACTGTGCAATGACCACAGGAGAGCTACTTCTAGAAACGCAGTAAGAGTTTCCTTTATCCCAGCAACAGACTATTTATGTAGGTTATACGTGGAAAGCCTGAGCCAATGAGCTACCCAGTCAAATACATCAGGACCAAGGTAGCATCTTCCCACCAGGCACTTTAACCTGTCCTCTTCCAAGCCCAGTAACAGGAGCACGGGGCTTTCTGATTTGTTTTCAAATCTAGGTCTTTCTCTGGGGTTGAATTGCAGATGTAGGAGCTGGGAGCTTCTTTCCTCCAGCTCCAGCACCCACTGGGCAGACACAGCTCCTTGGTACAGGACCAGAGCCCTCGCAGGAGGGAGAGTGCACTTCTTGGGCAACCAGTGCAGAAGGATCATGCATGCAGCAGGCTCCAGGATGGGGTTCACCCTCCACATCTTTTAAAAATAACCCTCTGAAGGTGAATAGTCTCACCACTCAAGGACTGATAATGTACTGGTAAAAACCAGACTAGGAAAAGAAAGTATAGTTGGAGCAAAATAGCTCTACGTCTGTCACCTCTGGCCTGACATCAGCTCTGTGGTGGAGCCACAGATGGTCTGAGCCTTTTTTTTTTGCTACACTTTCAGTAAAATGCACTGCAAAGCCTGTATTGCACTGAGCTAGAAACACACAAAAACATCTCCCATCCCCGATCTCTTCAGGAGTGAAAGACCCCTGCTAGGGGCCCACGCTGGGGTCTCGAGGTGTACGGGCTGGTAGGACACACCTCTGTCCTGTGTACTTGGGATCAGATTCCCACCAGCCTGTTCCTGTCCCACAAAGACAATTGGTCAAAATCCCATCACAGAGGGAGAAGAGAAATGAAAAGCCACAAGCATCTTCTTCTGAGGCAAGCACAGATACTGCTGTTATCTTTACGGCAATTTTTAGTGGCATCAGCACCACAGTTGAAATCTGTTGTGTCTGGGATCAGCAGACAGATCTTTGCCTGCTGTCTTTGCTGGTACATTAGCATGTCTTACAGTAATTCGTCAAATTAAGAGCCCTGCAGTAAAGTGGAGAAAACTTGTTGGAAAAAAAGCTTGTTAAATATTCCACGCAATTTTGTTTTGAATACTTCGACCGACAGCATCCCTACCCTGTGCTGTAGCAGTCACACAACAGAGTGCCTGGGACAAAGTCTGGGCAGGGGCAGGCAGGAAGGCACAACACTCACAAACAGCTGAGCTTGTATGTCCTGAAGTATATGGAAGGAGAGGGCTCACTGCAGTGGCTTCAGGAGACACGATGATACACTTAATGTAGGATATTTGTTCCAAATGACAGGTGTCAGGGCAGTTTTGCAACACACTATTAACACGGGCAAGCACCTACAAGCAGGGTGCTGGGAGCTGGGATCTGGCTGGGCTAACACACATTTAAGGAGAGTGTGTGGCATTGTGCTATACATCTCAGTGCGTGAGTAACTCCAGTTACCCCAGTACAGGCACCATTCATCACCAGTCTGTCTCCTAGAGCTCCACCAGCAGCTTGGCAGTCCCAGGAAGGTCGCTTCCCAGGGACTCCCTGCTCACCCTTCCTCGCCCCATACCACAAGTTTGGGGGTTCAGCTGACTGAGTTTTTTTGGTCGCTCCTTGAGTCAGTCCACTCACCACAGGGGAGGATTTAGGATTGTGGCCCTCCTTGAAACCAGGTTCACACAGACCATCTCCAGGACTTCTGTTATTGTAAATAATATAAACCCTTTGTATTTTTGGTCTTGTCTTTTTAGACAGGCTCCCGATTCCCAGCCTTCCTTACATCCCCAAGGAACCATTAACTAATGAATAATTGAGACACCTGATTTTGGAGCAGTGTCTCAGGGCTCTCTTGAGCACACATCACATGGGACCCGGCATTTGGCTCCCACTGCATGCACCTGTGAAAGGGGGTCTCTTGAGAAAGAGCTGATGACTTTTCTGTGGTAATTACCTTCAGTGAGATGCAGTTACAACGCAGTAATGTGTTACAGACAAAATGGGAAACCAGCAAGTCTCTGCTATCAACATGGCCCCCCTTCCTCTGTCATCTCCCTATAAACTAATGGGCTATATTAAAGTAGAGGAGTTTCTGAACAATCAGATTTAAAAAAAAAAAAAAAAAGTGGCCCCTCTCCAAGGCACTTAAAGCTACTAGAATGTCACAGGGTAAGACAGAGGATCCTTTAATGCATTAATAACTAAAGGGATAAAAAAACCAAAACCCATGAAGATAGGAATAAGCCTCAGTTTTTCCACAAAGGACAGATGTACCCAGGGATCTGTACTGCTCGCTGTAGCTGTAAGTGGCCTAGAAAGTCATTTGGAAGCAAGACAAAGTTTGTAGGTGAGACGTGTCAGGACAGTAAAAACTAGAGGAGATTTTTATATATGTATACGCATACAGAGATATATATTAATAGCTATATATTATATATATTATAGCTTGTGTATATGTAAGGCAGAATATATATTATTTTTAACTTATATATTTTATATATGCACACACAAGTATATACAAGCTAATGGCCCCCCTTTGCTACAGTCTTTCCCTGGGTACCAGGCTCCAGCCACTCTCCCAGGGCAGATGTGTAGGGAGGCAGTTAGCAATACCAAATATAACACAGCAGCACGCAGGGCTCCGTGGAGCAATGACAGCAGAAGCATCTTAGCAGCAAGTTAAATGCATTCCTTCAGAGCAAACTAAGTGCCAAACCCTCAGCCTGGGCTCCACTACAGTCCCAGAAGCTGAACCCTCCTGTTCTCCCCCGGGGCAGCACACACAGCCAGGCTGCATCAGCCACGTTCCATCCCAGCCAGGCAGCGAGCCAGGCAGGCAACCAGGACAGGCGCTCTCTGCCAAGAGCCACGCGACAGTTTCCAGAAGACCCCAAAAGGGCAGCATGTGGTTTTTGGTTTTTTTATGAGTCCTACAGCTACCTGAGATGTTGCAGCAATTGATACCATGGAGTTTAAAAGCATAACAGTTTCAATTCCTTTCTTTATTAGCTCATAAACCTGGCTCCAGTTTGTTATTTTAACAAACCGACTGGGTACTTCAATTGATCTTAAGTACCTATTGGCCCCTGTTAGCTCATAGGATACATACATCTAGCCAGGAATCTTGTTACGAAATAAGTCAATAGCAAACCACTCCCAGGTTGCAGGAGTGCACGCAGGTGGCTCGTGTGGCTTCCAGCTCAAGGGGACAATGATGCCGTTCCTAAGCTCTTGGTGCTTACAAAAGGAAGAAGCAAGGCCAGGCTGGACCTTCCCAAAGCTACTGGGTTACAAGCTTTGTGCTCAAGACAGCTTCACAACTGAGTTAAGTCAAAGACACCAACAACCCTCCATTCTGATTAATACCAGCATTTGTTTTCTTGTATAATAATAAATCTCTGGTGCAAAGAGACACTTTACATACCTGTAAAGCAGTACCAAGCAGGTCTCCCATCTGCTCGCCCTGACCTCTCTCCCAAGAGCCCTCCTGAAGGAGTGTTTTCCCTTTATCAGAATTTCTGAGCTGATTTGAAACACTCAGCAGCTGAGAGCTCCCAGTTAAATGCTTAAGGAAGAGCTGCTAAATACTTTTCTGGTCTAGAAAAAAAGAGGAGAGAGCCAGAGCCAAAACGTCCTTTTTTAAAAAAAAAGCTTTGGCTATAACAGCTCTGGGGGGCAGCAGGCATGTCCGGAGCATGGCTGCTACCCAGTAAAGTTAAAAGCCAGTTTCCTTAGGAGACCTTTTTCACCGTGTTAGATGTATGCATCCAACATCACAACAAAAACAGTCACTTCAGATTTCAAAAGTCCCCAGACTCAACCTTGAGCTTCCTTCAAGTCCAAAGCCCACTCTCCTGTTATATGAGCAATCTCTGTTTTCCCACTGAGGATGTAAATGCCCCCCATCAGGAGGCAGAAAGCCACCTCCTCCACCACATCTCTGAGGTACTGCCAGCCTGACCTGGGCATCAGTATGTCATCCACATCCCAGACCCTAAACACCCACCCCAGCACCATCCCAGGCTGCAGGGCTGGGACAGCCTTTCCCTGCTCAGAGGGGGACAGCTGGGCTGCAGCTCTGCAGAGCTATCGCTCCTCAACCAGAGTCCAGCACCCCGAGCTCAACATAGCCCGGGATTTGCTGGATGAATTCAGGTGTATGTGGAAGAGCCTTCCTTTTAACCCACTTCTGCTACAGGGGCAGCTCTTGCCATCCTCTAAACAGGGGCAAAAATCTGCAGTTCTCTCGTGGTCTCAAGGGCTAAAATAAATATTGGAGAAGAATTAAGCATTGCTCTTTGATTTGATATGCTCACCCACTCTTTCCCTCACATATACTTGAGCACTCCCAGTATTACGTTGCCTCAGGATGCATTCAGCAGAAGGCTTTAGGTGCTCATTAATTAATGCCTAATTTGAGTGGGCCTCTGCTTACAATTCTTATGCAAATTGCTCTTCAGATTATGTTCTGTTTTCAGCTGAGCTGAATCCAGGCACTAAAAAGCCAGAAGAGGAAAGACAAATTGAGGGGTATATATGCAGGTAATAAAGCTATTTTTTCCTCAGAGGCTTTGCAATAACCTTGGGTCATGTGTACTACAAGAATAAATTTAGAGAAGAGATGGAGTGCTGTAACGGCTGAGTCTTGCAGAACACACAAGTTAAGAGCTGCTGTTGGAAAGAAACTACTGATAAACACTCACTGGTGTGTTGGTTATGAATGTGATGTTTTTATATAAACTATTCTTCCTCTAGGAATATGATAGATTTTTACCAGAGGAGAAAAAAAGAGCTTTTTTGGTATAATTTAATCATTGCGTATGTTGCCCAGTATTAACACAGCATTTGACAAAGCCACGTCTAGTATGATCTGGTTTTAATTTGTGCTCTTTATTACAGTTTGTTGTAGCTGCCTAATTAAAGTTTGTCAGGGAAGTAATCAGCCTTATTTCCGTAGTGAGATCAGTTTAATAAGAAGGTAATTTTGCAATTTGTTTTCATTAATTAATTAGGCAAAACCCTATAAATCCACATAGTGGTGTATAAGCCCAGGGAAGCTGTGGCACCAGATACAGTGTCCAAGGAAAGAGGGATACTTACCTGTTGACATCCTGTCCCTGATGTGGTTTTTGCCCCTGCCAGCTTTAGAGAAGCAAACTCTGTCATACAGGGCTTAACCTGGATGTCTCTACTAGTGCATGTTGTCTCCACACAAACCCCAGAAGAGCATCATGTGGGGATGGAGGCCAAACAACTAGATCAAGAGGAATTCACCAGCAGATGTGGGAAATGGGTCAACATCTGTAGACAGGTTTCCTCCAACAGCCCCAGGTATCCAAATAAACCAATCTCATGCTCCTGGGAAAAGGAATCAAAGAGATAGCAGGTGGGCTCTCTGGGCCACTGCTGAAGGAGAAGGAAAGGTCTCAGGGTTGGGTTGTAGATCCTTCTACTTGTCCCACTGTAAGAATACTTCGACCATTTCCAGTACTAGCCAGATTTGGTTTTCAAACTCAAGCAGACACCTAGCATACATCAATTTATCCAAAGAGTTGTCCTAGCTTTAGCTTCCTTTCCAGAGAGCTTGTATTTAGTTTTTTAACATTGACTAATACTTGACAATCCATGCAGTAATCACATGCAGCAAGGCCAGACCTTCACCAAACATCATTTACCGTGATGCTTGTTCTCCTTTGCTCTGGTGCTGCTAGGGTGCCAACTAGCTGCTGTGTGCGGGAGGCTGCAAGGGTGGAAGAGCTCCTGGTATCCTGTATATCATTTATTGATCATCTCAGGAGAAACAGGGGCTTGATTTTGCCCGCTGATGAACTTCTGCATCTGTTTGGGCTGCTGGTTTTACTGGAGGGTTAGAAACATGCCCACTTGAGGAGCTGTTTCCCTCCACCCAAGAGGTCCTGGCCTCTCATTAATTTCAGCAGCAGCTTCACAAGAACATGTGCTGTGGTTTGTGTTTCTCTAGACATCAAGATCCAGCAGATAGCAACTGAGAAAGCTGGATCACAACAAGTGGAATAAAACAACGAAGAGGAAATCACAAATGGAAATTGGTCCCTTGGCTCCAGGGGTTGCATTGTGGGTGTCAGAAGTGTGAAGGTGCCACCCGTGACTACAAGGGCCTGCAGCTCATGCTGTCACTGCATGAGGAGTCATCACCTGGGGGACAGCTCGGGCTGCAGTGGCTGTCCTTGACTGCCCAGAGGCTCTCGACACTCCAGGTCCTGTTTGAGACTTACTGGCACTTTGGCAAGCCACTACACGCTCATTCACTGTAAAACCCAATTTTCATTTTGGTCCAGAGGAACCAAGAACCACCTATGCTTCTCTGCACAGGAGATCCTTTCCAAGTTGGCCTTTTTGGGACCTTTGAATAGGAGGAAGGATGATCGAGGCACTACACCAGATATGCACAACCAGCCTCTGCTGCAGACACACCGGGCTGGACTTGGGCCAATCCTATGAATTTCTTTATGTTCAGTTTGGGGGATCATGGTTTCAGCTCCTCTGTACGTGCTGGATGCTGGGACTGACTCTTGTTATGGCGATGCATAGCATAAACTCACTCCTACAATAGCAAAGAATAAAAAGGTAAGTCCCATGGCTCTGAATCCAAGTCTAATGGCTGTTTTGTGCAGTTGGGGATTAGAGAGACAGCCTGATATATCTGGCTGCTGAACATCATTTGGTGTTTACCTTTGCTGGAGGAGGACTTGGAACGAGGGGTATAAACACTAGTAGGATGAGGGAACAGCAGATGAACAAAGTGAGGAGAGAAGACACAGCTTCACTGAAAACCTTATAAACCACTGGCTACAGTAAAAGTCAATGAAGGAATTAAAAGCTGTCAGTTCAGAGAGCCATAAAAACACCACCTCTTCTTTATCTAGCTTCCCTGACTGAGCTTGAAACAAAGAGATTTTATTTTTTTCCAGGAGGTGTTTCAGAGTGCTTCGTTGTGGCTCACAAACCATCACACTTTGGAGAGAACATAATTCTGGGACAAAGATTTTCATCTGCTCTATAGGGAACTCCTAAGGGGATAGCATCTTTCTGAGTCATTCCAACACTCCTGAAGAAGGTTTTCCTACCCTGTAGCCACAGTTTAACTGCTACCTTGGTGGGATATGATGCAAACCTCTACCTCTCTCTGCAAAGTGACCTGCTGCAATAACCACTTGAGTGGACGCAGCTGCTGAGAAACTTTCATGGGCTATGACACATGGAAGTACCGAGGTGGGGGTGTGCGCACGCATACTTGCAAAGTGTGTCCAACCAAGGCAAGTTTTATTTTATATGAAAAAGTAACAAAACACTTACTTTGAGGGAGGAGGAGACAGGCAAAATATCTCTTAGACTGCAAGGTTTCCTCAGCATCGAGGCTTCAGTGCCCTGGACAGGAGGTCTTACTGAAGGTGCAATAACAGCGAGACAGCTGGGCAGCGTATTTCTCTTTCCTGAAAGATTTATGCAAAATTGCACTCACAGTCCCTGTGGTCCTAGGCTCTCGGCAGAAAGCTCAACATGCAAAATTCTGCTGTGGCTCACTCAGTGAAAGTCAGTGGACTGAATTCGAGAGCTCCCCTGTGATCTGGGAGAGAACCTTAGAGATTAGACTAAAGCCAGATTTTCAAAATCTTCCAAGTCCAGCCGGCCATAGACTTAAGGCCAGAGATGAAGTAAGAAGTCATGGAGAGCAGCTGTAGGTGTGCTAATTAAAGTATGAGAATGAAACTGCCTTCCGTAGCTGATATTTGGAAATGGAAGCTGAAGATCTGAGGCTGAAGCTCTCCCTGCCCCCCATTTTTCCTCTGTCAGTCATTTGAAAGCTCATGTAACTGCAGAGATGACTCAGACTTTTCAGAACAGAACTTTAAACTTAGTTCCAAAGTCTGCAGAGCCTCCTAGGGTGGCTATTCACACCTGGATAATGTAGCTGCATAAATCCCAACCTAACCCCAAGCCCATAGAGGTCAGGTTTTGACTAGCTGGTCTTCATGCTGCCTTCACTTTTAGGGGCTATCAGATATTGATATGATGTTCACACTTGCTGAGGCAGAGGAACCTGCAGATTTCATCAATTTAGCTGCCTGCTCAACTCCTTAACACTTGCGTGGGCTCTGTGATGAGAAATCAATGATGAACTCCCATTGCTTCCAATAGGAACGAGCTAGGAACAAAATAAAGCACAACAGTAGTTCTCTTAAGCAAGCTTTTAGCCAGCTCCCCAAGGACGCAGCCAGACATGCTGTCTACACCAGATCAGCTTCAAAGCCGTTAGCTGAGAGTGCTCAGGACAGCCACAAATAGTTTGAGCTAATAAAAGAGCATCTTCCACAGCCGAGCTGCAAACTTCTGCCTACTCTTAACTGTAAGAGGATGCTGGGGCTCTTCCAAGTGCGTCCTTCTGCTTTTGAGCATCAGGTGGGACTTTCAAGGACTGATGCAGATCAAGACTTGCACATCCCATTCCCTTTGTTCAGAAACTCTTGCAGAAAGCATCACAGTGCTTCTTGGAAAGCCATGGTCTTCTGTGCAAGAAGCCCAGTGCAGACTGGCATCCAGTTCCAGCTCTGCTACATGCACTGAGAAGGCACTTGGTTTTTCTGTGCCTCTGATTCCTTCCCTACCATTTGAATATTTTTGGTGTTCAGGAATTGCTTCTTACTTTGGATTTTCCCTTTTGCTTAGCACAAGGGGCTTTTGATTGAAGCCAGGGACTCGGGATGCTAGCTCACAACACATTAGAATAAAAAGGGTTTGCATACAATTAGATGACAGAGTGAATCGATCTGATAAAAGGCTCTTAAGTCATTAATTCAAGTCACACAAGATTAAGAAACATTTCAGCAATAACAGAAACTGCGTTAGGACCTTAGCAATTTCAAATAACTCTTTAATTGGCTTCCCAATATCGTTCCTTTCGGCTTGTTGTTGTTACAGAGGGATATTAGGAAATTTATGTTTTCAGAGCCACTGGTGGCTCCCAAGCAAGCTTTTCAGGGCTGTGCCATGTTTTCTTTACTTTGGTAATGGAAAAGCCTTCTAAAGACTCTCACATTCAACCCATCTTTCTACCTCAGAAAAGGAGCATCAGCTGATTTTTAAACTTTCATAGATCTTCTACCTTGCCAAAAAACAAGGGGATGGGGGAAGAGACTGACCAACACCAGGGACACATTGTCAAGATGAAGCTGTGATACCCAAATGGATGAGGCTACCAGATTAAGTCCTAGTTTTGATCCAGGGTGCTTGGTCAAAGTCTTCTTCCTCGGAAGACACGAGCCCAGAAGGGATGGTTTCCAAGAGAAGTTTGCCCTCCTCATCTATGTACTTCCATATCCCACCTCTGGGAGATTCGACATGCACCCCATGGAGGCAGTCATCCTCGCAGCACGGAGCCACCAGTCCCTCAGTGGGAGGTGTATGGGAGGGACATCTCATTTGATACTGTCTAGTCTTGCAACCCACCATCAGAGCAAGGGACTTGGCTAATGCGAGTTTTAACTTGTAGGAAGACCATTTGTGAATGTTTAGCCTCCAGGGCAGGCCATGTCCTCGCTGAGTTTCAAACCCCATGGAGCAGCACCTTACCTGCTGAGCTTCATTTCAAAACCCCCTCATCCATTTGCATTTCTTCTTTCAGCTCCATCCCATACCTCACAAAGACACAGGCCTTCCCTCTCAAAACAACTGGCTGCTGGCCATGTATCTTTCCTTTGCACCTAAATCCGTTACAGAACATCCTCTTAGCTTCTGGAAACACTAAGAGCCTTTTTATGTCAAGGAGTTAAATCTTGTTACTCAGCTGGCATTAATTTCCCTCTTTTAACACCAAAGGTTTTGATCCCTTCCTGTTTAAAAAATGGTGTACCAAAGCTAAATCATTCCTTTCCAGAAAAGGAAGATGAGAAAATGAAAAGGGTTGCAATGTTTGGCTGGCTTGCTCATCTTAACTGTCTTGATAGATGCTTGTTAAATTCTTACAGAGGATATTCTGTTCCTGAGGTGCAAGACTGCTTTTTGTGACCCAAAGAGACATCACAGTGGGCTAAAAGTTGGCTCTGAGTCAGGACCTTTTAGGTAGGAATCAAAACAAAGATTAGGATGATGAGCATTTAATACTGAGGCTCTGGCTCTAACCAAGCCCATGGCTGAGTAGCCAATATTACTCAGCTCCAATACAAACACTTTATTGGCCACACTCTTTCCCCACCATCCATAGTTTGGACCTCCTCTTAGCTTATCTAGTTTCTCCTTTTCACAGTTTCATGAAACAACAGAGTCACCTGATTGGCATGTTTAACTAAGTCATGCCCTTGGTCACACACAAGAACAGCACTGCCAAAGATGCATGGCAAATGCTGGACTTGAAATTTCTTCCATCGTGATCACTCCATTAAGAGGTCAGCTGGAGGAGAAAATAAAAATAAATATATGCTCCTTTCAGAAGGGTTAATTGTGGATTGGAAACCACACAGACTAAAGTCAATGTTTACTGAAGGCTGCAACAGATTTTGCAGTCGCTGCCAATTGTGAAATCCATCACTGGTATCACTGCTGGGGGCTGAAGCATGCTGGGGTAACTGGGAGAGCCCTGGGGAGCTGACCAGCCCTGCCATGCATGCTGCTGCCCTGAAGAGATGGGGCTGCATATTTTTGCAGCGGTCTCCCCATCATGTCCCCGCAGTGGTGAGGGAGATGATGGAGAAATCTGTGAGAGCATGGGCTGCCTTTCCCTGGCATTAAGCTGGGGTGGGGGCTGCACCCATCCACTAACTGGTGTTGGGGCCTGGGGACCCAAAAGAGCCAGCCAGCATACCCTCCCCAAGCACGTATGTAGTGGACACAAAGCCCTGAGCATCAATATTTCACTCTATGTATCGTTTCTACAGAGGAGTGAGTTCAGCCAGGTTTGTACAAGTATTTATTCCATTTAAAAGGGACCAGCACAGGGTATCCAGGCACTTGGTGTTATCTCTGTGTGTGGTTCACTCCTGCTTTCCTTATAAAGTGCCGAGCCATTTCTTCTTTAAAAGCACTGATCATTTTGTGGTTTTCACATTTTTGATCTCCTGCAGCAGGTCAGACATTAGAGTGAGACTGACTAACAAGATCATGAAATCTTCAAAATCAATTTTGTTCTCTGACTCCTCATCCAGGGCAGAAATTATTTCCTGGTATTTTGGTTTGTTTTCTTGGCCCTATGGAGAATTTTAAATGAAAAAAAAAAAAAAAAAAAAAAAAGATTAAGCATGAAATTCCTTTTTTATTGCATCATAAAAAAAAAAAAGAGACACCTGTGTAAAAACTCATGTATATTTCTATCTTCCCATTCAGGTTTTTATGTCCACATTCATATTAGGTTTTCTAAAGCTATCCCAAGAAACTCAAACAGAAATATTATTACAATCATATTATTACAATCAGACAGGAGAACAACCAGTCCCCAAAGCTTCCACCTGAATCCAGAACACATCTTTTAAAAAAAGACACCTAATCGTAACTGAAAATCTGGCAGTGATGATAACAAGTAGCTGGTAACTGCTGGAAAATAATGCAGTCCTGTGTCTTGATAAAACCGAGAGAGGAAACAACCAACCAACCCACCCTTTTAACTTTAATATTCAAGACAGGTCTTCAAATACATATTGTGAAGGTCCCAGAAACTGTTGATTTGACAGACATAACTTCAGTAGCTACTATTCTCTGTCCTGTTGGACATTATTGTTGGAATGGGAGGGATTATTAAAATTACATATCATGTCTGTTATTCATATTTCTTTATTAAAAAAAAAAAAAAAAAAAAAAAAAAAAAAAGAGTTCCAGGATATTTTTTTTAGCTTAATAATCTTCAAAACATCTCATGACTCCAAATTTGATTGACTATTGATATTTCCAAGTCCTTTTCCATAAGGTGCCTAGTTTCTAATTTGGTACTAATTCCCCCTCCCCAACTAGTCATGTGATTTTGTTATTCTTAGAAGCAGAGGTCTTGTTAAGAATGTCTTTACTCCTAAACATCTCTCTCATTTACTTAGTTGAACTCTTTTTACCAGTCCTACATAATTTTTAGTACCACTTGATAAAACTCTTTTGTTGGGGGTTCTTTTTGTTTGTGTGTTTTTATTTAGGGAGGGGAAAAAAACCCCTGCAAGAGGTTTATAGCCACAAGTGCCGATATATTCACCATACCCAGCTGCCGCTGACAGCCTGGGTGGGCGCCCAGTGGAGAGGTGCTTTCTGACCCCTTTCTCCCAGTGGCCCCACTGCATGTGGCCCTGCGGCACAGGGCTGGCTCTCCTGGCACTGGGTCAGTGCTGTGGCAAACTACCAAACGCCTCATTAAATGCAATGGGTTTCTCCTCTCCATAAATACAGTCTCTTGTCATTGTCTGAGGGGTTTTGGTTGTTTATTTGTTTCCCCACTCCTTATTTTCTTTAAAAAAGTGCAAGCAGACACATCAACCATGGTTTATTGCTGTCCCTGCTCCTCTAGTCCTGTGTTAGACACAGGCTCAACATAAAGCAACTAACTCACTGAAAGATGTTTGTACCAAGTCACTAAAGTCTCACTTGAGATTACCCTATGGCCCGATGCCTGCCCAGCTGCAGGACAGAGCCCGAAGTGCCATTCCTGCACCCAAAGCACCCAACCAGTGCCAGCCCAGTGCCACCCACTCACCCAAACCCCCTCACCTGTATGAAACCCCAAAACTGGGTTTGCAGCAAGCTTTTGGTTTCAGCTTTGCTGAGCTTGCCCTCGGGATCAGCAGAGTTGTTATACACCAGAGCCGCTGTAGCAAAAGCTTTTTCAAGTTCTGAGCCTTTTCCTAGAGCTGGGGGGGGGGGGGGGAAGTTATCAGTCTATCAGAAAAAAGTGGCATTTGAGATATAATTGAAAGGAGTCCATCAGAACCACCCTGAGTGGGTGGAAATCTGTGTAGTTTCATTAAAGTTAATGAGACTGAAACTGTTTATACCCACAGAGGACCTGGCCCAGATTTTATTTGGAGTGGGCCAGCAACATGCCTCACCTCCCATGGAAACACACCCCAAAAGGAAGCTTTTGATCAGAGCTGTGGCAGTAATACAGGGTGATGTGTGAGGACCATCTGGTCTATCCCCACCCTGGGCATCCAGCAAGGATCTGCCACACTATGAAGCCAGGCCATGCTGGCCATCTCCTGGGTGCATTTGGACTCCCAGGATCCCATATCAGGGAAAACATGGCCCATTTGGGAAGCCTGACTGAACAGAAATGCTTGTGTCTGACCATCAGCGCTGCACTTCAGCATTACTCTCTACCGGATGGATTCATTACCCCCACTCCTAAACCACATCCCAAAGATGTACACTCATAGCCCTCAGTTAGCATCAGGTACCACAGATGATTTGGGTTGTGATTTTTAACACAAAAGCACACAGAAGAGGAGACATGGATCAACACAGGAGCATGTCGTAAAGGGACCTACGGGACCCTCTCATCTTACACCAGCCAAGGGTCTGCACACCCTCCACAGCTCTGCTAAATCACCAGGGTTTACTGCACTTGGGCTATAGCCTTGGAAGACCTGAACCCCCAAGGGGCAAAAAATGGGTCTCCTTACCTTTTATTGATGCCAGCTGCTTGGCTATAGGTATGCTGGTAGTGAGAGAGAAGAGAGGCACAGTTATCACCTGGTGAATTATGTGGGTATATATAGTTTCTCCATGAGTGAGTTTGCTCATTTCTGTTTCATTTAATCTCCCAGGAACTCAGGGCTTCCCAAGGGAGACTAGCTTTCCTTCAGTGGGAAGGAAAATGACCTTTACAAGCAGCACATAACATCACACAGGTCCTAATTCTTCACCTAAGCAAGTAGCCTGGAGTTGTTACTGAAGGTGCTTATTAAATAATTTTAAGAAAGGGGCATTGCAACATCCTTCAAGTAATTTCTTCAGAACATGAAAGAGCTCCAGAGGTTTCTCAGTTTTAAGACCACCCCGAGGGAAGTGCAGAGGGGTCTGTCATCCCCCATTCACCAGTGCTCCCAGTTTGGAGCAGACACATAGCTTTTATTTCCAGCAGGACTCACATCTGTGAGAAGCACCTCCCTATTTTCTATTAAAACTTAAAGCCTTCTTACTTTTGCTAAAGTGCTGGAAACTAATTACAGAGCAGCCAACACACAGCAGAAGAGTTTGCTTGTGATAGAGACAAATACATCCATATAACAAATTTCAAGACAAATGGCAGATCACCAGAGATGCAAAGAACAAAGCGATGACTTACCACTTGGACATGCCTCCTGCAGCCAAAGGGCTTTTTTTGGTGGAAGCAGGAGCTGGCTGATTGACTGAGTATTGCTTCGTGCTGGGCACGCTTGCTCTGCAGCCACACATCTCGAGGCTGGGGTGTTTGTGATCTCTAAGCAACTCAACTAATAGCAAACAGGTGAATTCAAGCTCTGCCCTGTGAAAGCAGCCTGCTTGCAGCCATGCCCTATCAATAATGTAAATGCTACCTGGTGATCACGGAGCCAGCTAAATATATCTGTCTGAAGCAGCCCTTGTAAGGCAGCACTGCTGGGTTGGCAAGTAGCGTGGCTTTTATTTTATGTGAGAATTTGACAGAAATGAACCAAACTAGTGGAGCCTGAATCCTCTTAGATTTGTAGGGATGTAACTTTGTGTCAGGAATAACTAAGACACTGAATCCATTCAGCTATATACATTATCATTTTAATGGGAAACCTTTCTAGCGTGAGCTGATGTAACTTGCCCCAAGCTATAAAGTGAGTTGTTCTGTAGACAGAGTCAGAAACCAAGCGTTTCCTAAATCCTGACCCAGCATTTATCCTCGGTGAGCAAGCTGCTGCTCTAATATTTATTCCCCCGGTGCAGTGCAAAGAGACCTGTTCTTCCTCCAAACCACTTGCAAAGCAGCATCCAGCACAGAGCCTCTGCTTCGGTTTCTACCCAAACGGATACTGCCTGCTTCCAAAAGCAGCACGGAGCCATATGGCAGAGCAGTCGCACGTTAGAGGCACTGGAAGGGCTCCGATGAACTTTGTTATTTATTGGCATGGATATCGCTATTAGAAAACACACAGCTTGTCATGCTGCCTATCTCTGTGCATGGTCTCCTTTCTGCGGATCATTTGCCTAGAGGTGTCTAGACAGGATAACTTCAGTTTAAAAGACCAAGTGGCCATTTCAATCCCAGGGTGGTCTGTTAATAGGTAGTGACTTCAACTACCTCATCCAGCTCATCATTCCTGGTGAAAGGATACAATACTGATGTTAAAACTATCCAGGATGAGACTTTATGTAACAGGACATGCAAAGGAGACTGCAACAGATGGCCTAGAGAATTAAAATGTTTTCCTCATTTAGTAGAAGCTAAATTACTGAAGGCTAATGAATAAGGATGTTCACCACCTTACTGTTCCTGGATTTTAATTATCTTAAAAAGCATGGGAAAAGAGAACCTTTAATTTTCCATCTAAGAGTGTCATTACTCAAACAATTCAGAGCCTTTTTCTGAGAGGTTTAAGCTGTCTTAGATCTCTAGTGCGTTCTTTAGGACTGGCTCATGAATAAAACAGAGCCTGTAATTGCAATGACGCAGCCAAAACACATATAATCAATGCTCATTATCCCATCAATTAACACACTAAAATTAAACAAGAATTCAGGCTTAGTAATCTGCCATCAGCTAAAAAAAAAGAGTCTTGATATCATGTTGAAGTGATAATTCCCTTTCACATCTGTTGAACCATACAACAAGGCATGAAAAGCCTTACATCCCGGTTAATCTGCAAAATGGTGATGTTTGGTCTTAGTGTCCAAGGTAAAAATGAGAGTGAGCAACAGACTCTGTTGCATGTTTATCAGCTACAGGCAGTGCTGTGAGCTGGCTGGCAAACCCAGCCCTCTGTGTTTTGGGCTCTTTCCACCGTAGATCAGATTTCAGCTCGCAGTTTTTTTAATCTAACTGACTTTTGAGAGCCTGAGCTCTAGAACAGGTGATTTACTTTGCTGGGGTAGTAACAAGTTCAAGCAAGCCTGGGGTACATCATCCCTCTAGGAAATACATACTAGTTAGCATGTGCAGGAGCGTTAGTGCCTAGCAGATAAAGGGTAGCATGAGGATAACCCTTGCCTTTGCAGGTGATCAGCTTTGAAGACAGCAAGATTTTGGCTGTACGTGTTGCTTGAGTATTCTGGTCAGCAAGGTGTGCAGGGAGCCAGGCCATCTGCTCTGTATCTATTTTGATACACACTATTTATGTTTGAAATATCCAGGTGCTTTTATTGGTCAATTTTTAGCATGTTTCACACGTTAACAATATTGCCTGCACAAAATACACAAGCCAACACTTAAAACTGCAAAATCTTTACAGGCAGTTCACTTAAAATAATTACCACTGCAAAAAGCCGGAGTCTCCACTTCACTTTTGGTATTTTCCCAGAGTTTTCCCATCCTTTTAAAAGTACTTTCTGCAATTCAAGAAGACATGTTGTGAAACATTTGTGTGTGATGGAGCCCTGGCTCCCCTGGAGATGACCCTGTGACACTCAGCAGGGGCAGGTGTGGGCATGCCCGCGTTGGGCAGGGACAAGGGAATACCTAAAACCAAAGGTGCCTTCACACCATTAGCCACTCAGATTTCATTTCTTCAGCGAACCCTTCAGCAGCTGCACACATGCTGCTAACCCAGGGAGGTAATTGCTTGATTTCTTTGTGATCAGAATATGGTCATTTTGATCTTACATGATACATGTGGTTTTTTCCAAAGAGCCAAGACTGAGAAGCCCTCCACTCCATCTTAACCCAAAGCAGAACTGGCTGCCACAGCCTAATACTATTTTCTTCTTGCTCCATCCCTTTGAAATCAATTACTTAATGTGTGAAAAGCTAACAGAAGCAGCAGGTGTAACGTGCTCGCTGCAATTGGTCTCTCAACACCAGCCACAACCTGTGGTGTGCCATGGGCAAGCGGGCTCAGCCCCACTGGGGAAGGACCTTCTCCTCCTCTTCTGCACGGTGGCATGCAAAGAGGAGACACAATCCAGCACAGGTTAATGGGGATTTAACCAGCTCAAGGGATTGATAGCTGCTGCAACAAGAGGTCTACTTCGCATAAATGTAAGTTAACTAACGGCCACTGTACCCCTCTGGTCACAGAGCCAAACTGGCTCCTGCTCACCAGTAGCTGGTGTACCCTTGCTAACATACTGCTAAACATCCTGAAACCTGAACCTCTGCATTTATTCCAAGAGGTAGGGAATGTAGAGGATAAATAAAATCACAGAGTGAGCGTTTCCTCTCATTTGTTTCTCCATCACTGTGTCTTTTTGGCTGCATACTGCTGCTGCTGCTTCCATCTGTGCTGGGATGGCCTAAGTGATGTTCTGTGTGTCCCAGGAACATTTGCCTCTTGGCCATCACCATTTTTTGAAAACATCTCTTTATAGTCAATTCGATTTTACTCAAGGGTGAAATCTGCACCAGTATTTATCTGCATCAGTCGGGCTGGGCACAGTTTGATGACCAGTGCCTGATAATTAAGCTGTGACCAGCACTCACCCGGGGGATGCAAAACGCTGCCCCACAGGGCATGCTCAGTGGGTCTGTGCAGGGGTTGGAGTGAGGAGGATACCCTGGCTGGGAGTCAGCCCGTCTCCCCAACTACTGCACACACGGGCGATAACTCAGCTCAGCCTGGAATTTAGCTCTGGGGTCACGAATGATTAAAATATTTATGAATTCCATTGCTGAGATGGAGCAGGTAAAATGTCATTTAAGAGAAGCTATTAGAACTGGTCTGTCCGCAGGGAAACATCATTTGTCATCTCATGTCCAGGCATTTTTCAGGTGTGGTACAGCACTTTGGCCAAAATATGCCTCATCTGGGGCCTGTCAAGGGAGCAGAGTGGCTGCAGGTATCCCCTGCGTGCAGGCACCCAGCTCCCCCGGTTTCTGTGACAATCTAATGGATAAGGAATGAGCCCAACATTTTTGGTACGGTATTCATTTTCAGAGGGAAGCCTGAAAATACTATTACCAAATAATTTTTCCTCTGAGAAATGTTTTATTATAGGACATTTAGACTTAAAAAATGCAGCTATATTCATAAAAACCTAAAATCTTATTAAGGACACAACGATAAAGATGTAAGAAAAGAAACTGGTTGCTAAATGCAACAAATGGGATGCCTCCCCACTGAACTATTAAAATTTCATATCGAAATGCTAAGATCTTCATACTAAGGATGTATGGCATTGACAAATGATGGGATAATCAGCACTAGCTATTAATACTAAAATACAGATTATTGCTGCTCTTAGAAAATTCCAGGAGGAAAAGCTCTTGGGCTTAGTAGAAGGATGGAAGAAAAAGAAATCCTGAAAAAGAATAGTTAAGGCATAAGCTAAAGTAGCCCATCCATTCACATATATAAAGATTTTGACTCAAACCTGGTTAAAACTAGTAGACAGAGGACTAAATGCTTATGACATGATATGACATAATAGGAGAACAAGTTTTTCAGAAAAGGATGAAACAATACGTGGCAGTTTTTAATCAGTAGTTCTTTGTCTGTAATATTAGCTGTGAAACTCTGGAGATATTGTCAAGATCAGACTATAGACAGGTGCAATGCGTGTTGCATGCGACTGCCTTTTTCATCAGTACATCAGAGTTTCAGTCAAGAATAATTCAGGACTAGAGCCTGAATTGCTCATTCAAATGGAGAGCATATACAGATTGGAAATAATTAACCTAATCAGGTCAGGCAATTGCAATATGAATTCATGCAACAGGAGCACAAACTTTCTCCAAGTCCTGGCCATCCTCAGGGCTCTGTTATGGGCAGCTCGACAGCCACGGTGAAGAAGATTTGATCAGTCATTGGGAAAGCATCGCACAATAAAAAATACCCTGTCAAGTAAGGTCACAGCCCTGTGGGCTGGATTTGTACCTAAACTCATCCTTGTCTCCTTAATGTGCTGGACAGGGAGCAAAGCAGGCTGCAGAGCCACTGGGTACCCAGAGCAGTGCTCCCTGCTCTCACCAGCACCTCCGCACGGAGGGGATGTTGCTGCAGCTTTGCAAAGTGCATCCCCTCCCCAGTCAAGAGCAATGGGGAAACCCTAAAGAAGCATGTGAGCATGGCTCTTCCTTGGCCTCTGAGGTACCTGGAGAGAAAACCCTGTGCTCCCACCATCCTCGCTGAGGTACCTGGCTCTCCTCCACAGCTCTACACCTGATAATACAAATACGCTTCTGTCTTGGGTAGCTGAGAAATGAACTATAAAGAGAAACACATGGGAAAACAGGAGGGACAGCACAGAAGATCAAGGAACCAGGCTGACCTAGTTATTTAACTAACTGGCAGAGATACTCACTAATGATGAAGTAGGAAAGCAATCAGTCTGCCAGCAGCAGTTTCACAGAAGATGCTCGAGTTTACTTAGGTATTTGTCTTAAACCTAGGGAACATCAAATACAGTCTTTTCCATCTTGTTGCTCAATACTTTGCTATACAGTCACTACTCCCAGATCAAATAAACTTCCAATTTCTCAACAATTGTCAAAGGATGTGATAAGACTCGAAGCCAGAGGAACACAGAGGAAACAGTCAGATACATCTTCTTATATAACACAGACAAGTGCATGCATCATTTTTGTTTTCACTTTTGCTGCTGCCATACTATATTAATCTGAGAAGCTATAGATGAAGAGATTTTTCATCCCTCCTAATTCACAGTGAAGACTATAGTCCCCAAAGGATAACAACCAGCTCAACAGTTCTGCATGGCGGCAAGGAGTTAACATACGTGTGAAGATCTGGCCAACCGGGTAAAGCAAAGGGCAAATCTTTCATGAAAATGTGCCTACTTCTGTCAACTCTTCCACCAGCTCTGCCCTTCATGTGAATATCTTAGATTTGGAGTTATGCAAATAATATATCATCATCTTAATTCTGTTCCCAATCTTGTATTAGAAACTGGCCTTTCTTCAGGGGTGTCAACTCCTGAGAGTTTGAAAGCTGCAGTTCCTGTTCTCACATGGTTACACAAGAATTTCAGCTTGTTTGAAATGCAGGAATAAACCTCAGCAAAACAAGTTTCTAACCCTTAGCATTGAATAGAAAAGCTTGGAAATGGGACCCTGCTGCTCTGGGTGGAAAAGTTCATGAGCAGAAAGCTAGTTGACACAAAACACTCTATTTCTAGTGGAGAGGCTTAGAAGAACCACGCTTGGTTATTCCTGATCAACTCATACAAAGTGGATTTAAAAAAAAAAAAAAGGGAGAAGTAGGAGTCTATGAGGGGGGGCATGAAGAGTATACATCCATCCCCATCCCTTGTCACACACAGATTTCACTCTCCTGGCTTGCCTATATCTTTTTCCAAACTTAAAAAAAAAAAAAAAAAACCAAAAAAACCCCAACAAAACCCAAAACCCAAAAAAAACAAGGAAGAAAAGAACTGAGAGCCAAAATAAAATTTTTCATTGACCCAGAAAATTGTATTTTGCTCTCATGTGGAATACTAGGACATTTAGATATTCTGGTTTGTCCTCTCTACAGCCCAAACATGGCTTTTCAGCAATTCACAGAACTGGGATAGTTAGCACAGTACTGGGCTAGTCCTACTGACAGGTGGAAAGAGAGGTAAAGAGGCAGGCAGGTATTAAATTACACAGTTTTAATTTTTTTTTTAAACTTGTGATACTGACCTTTAATGACAAATGCCCCTAGAAGTATCGAACTCCACAGTACATTAAAAACATCCTCAAAAAAGTGTTGGAAAACAGTAAAAATATGACCAGTAAGGTCAAGCACAGGAATATTTATCTTTAATGGTTATCTTAGTTATTTCACAGTGACATTTTAATATTAACATACTCTGAAAACATGCATTGTATGCAATAACTTTATTAGGGTCAAATAGATATCACAATATAGATTCATCCACCGAGTAGCCATAGATTGGTTACAACAATCATAGAAGAGACTAAGCTGTTTTAAGCTAAGATGCTTTCAACATTACAGCTCATACAATAAGATTATATACTGATACACTTTGATTTAGAAATGCAGATGATCAGTTTTGATTAGTATATTGTGCTTCAGGCTTTTGTTTGTGTCAATGCATCCCATATGCTGTAGTGAGGAAGGGCTGAATTTCCCAGGGAGAAATCTGAACAGGCTACAAGTTTGGCTATTTTAGGATGAGTTCCTCTGAGCCTGGGTTATTTGGTCAATCCAGTTACATTCTCCAGTAGCACCAAGCTAGCGCTCAGAGCAGCGACAGAAAAGAACAGTATCTAACAATCTTGAAACAACACGGATAGAAAGGTTTTCTTATTATAAGAAGGTATAAAGGGATATTTATGCTTTGTAAGGTTACAACAATACATGTGATTTTCATGTTTTGCTATATTAAGCAACAGGGCATTTTCACATGGTTTTATATACTGATATCTGCACCTCTGTTATCTTAGTTAAATAAATACCTCTGTAAACATATAACACAGTTACTTGGTCCTTATTCTCCACAGCTCACATTAAAAGATTCACAAAACATCCATAGAAATAGTGATTTATAGAATGAATACTTAGCTGAGTTAAATGGAATAAACATTAGTCAGGTACTATATATACTACTGAATGCCATTTCAAGGAAAAACATTTTAGTTACAAAGCATTCAGAACTTGGGTAAGCCATATATTCAACTCTGCAAAATATATAAAAGATGCATACTTCTTTTAAACATACATTTAACAAAACGTAGTGGCAGAAGTTGAGAAGTTCCATTTACACAGTCCAGACATTTGGTAGTATGAAACTGCTTATCCATGCACTAAATTACGGATGACTCAGTTAACTGAAATAATAGTAAAATCTTCTGAAACAAAAAGGTATAACCAAAACAAATGCTTTGAAGAGTCACAGACAGGCAGTTTGGAAAATTTAGGTGCAATGTTACATGCATGGATATACAGATTAATCTGTAGAAATAATAGTAAAACACTTTTGTTTTTCACCAAAATGCAGAAGGAAATTCAATTATATTATGCATATTAAATACTACAGACTTGAGGCTACAAAATGCTTCTACCATCTTAACACATACAAAACTACCATAAAGTTATCTCTACAGTACATACTACAACACTGACTCCAGGTCATCACCTGCGATGAGCATATCCCCTGTATCTGGCTAATCAGGGAAAAAAAGGCCAACTCCAGCCCACTGGCCACCTCACATCTGCCTCAGGAGGTAGGCTTAGACCTTCGATGGACATTAAACACCATGTTGTAGTATTAATTTATGTAAAACCCTTAAAAATCTGACGCCACTGAAACTTGAGACCTGTTAAACTCTCTACATGGGAGGGATACAAGAGCTTGTGCTGCGTGAACCCTAAATTTGATTAGTGAAGGAGGTTGGCCCACTCTGGCCATAGCTCTGGGACTGGCCATACTCACCCACCTGGCCATAGGAGCCTGGCTGGTTGTAGCCACCGGCCGGCCCATAGCTGTCTTGGTTGTAGCCACCTTGGTTGTAGCTGCTGGACTGCTTCTCCATGGTGTCTGGAGGATGCCGCTGGCCCGAGGAATGCCAGCCCGTCTCCTTAAACACAAACCAAATGTTGCCTGCCCAGAGGATAAAGTTCAAGAAGCCAAAGACCTGGTGGGGACAAGAGGAGCTCGTCACCCGGCAGCCACGGTCTCACAGCCCAGCCTAATGTTATGGAACCTGCACGGTCCTGGGAGAAGTCAAAGCTGCTTCCAGTCCATCCTTCTCCCAAAACCTGCTGGAAAATTTTCTCAGCTTTGAAGCAAATTCCCAAATACCTCTCCCTTAGCTGTAGCTCACAAGGTATCTGTTTTCCTTTTTGTTTCCAAAAAAAAGTTGAGTTTTTAGGTCAAAACAATTTTTTTTTGTTTGTTTGGAAACATAATCTAGTTTAAAGAAACTGTGGAAAGATAAAATTGAAAGAAAATAATTAAGAAGAGATATTAATGGGTCAGCTGGCCTAGAGGGTTTGCTTTAGTTTTTTTTTAAACATTCTGAAGACCAATTTTATGTTGTTTTTCTGAGGATTTTTAAAGGAATCTATAAGGCACACAACCTTTTCTTCCTAAAGGGGCATACAGACCCCTTTTCAAAAGCGTTGCAACGAGCAATTGAAAAGCAGACAGGCCAAGCAATGCACTTGGACAGACACTGCTTTCTCCCTGTCCCAACCCTGCATGCTCATCCTGCTGCTGTCATGAGTCACGCTCTGCCTTTCCCCGCAGCAAGATTGTACTTCCAATTAGATCATTTCAGCTAACTGGTTTACACCAGCCAATTTAGGTCAATACACGAGTAAAAGAGACAAAAATACGTTTGCAAGGTAAGGGTGAAAAGTAGTAATCAAAGTCACTTACAACCGAAGTGTTGAGGCTTGACATAACAGGGCTGTGAACAGGCAAGCATTTGTTGGACTGCTGCTTGCAGGCAGACATCAGTAACAGCACTTCGTCTGGGTCAGTCGCAATCTTTACATCTGACAGTCCTTTAGCCCAAGCAGATGAGCCCACTAGCCACAAGAATGAGAAGACCACTGTCACAATGAAATCCTAAAAGACAAATTAGTTAGAAGCATTATACTGGTGTGTCCATTGGGAAGAAAAAATATTAAAAATCACCAGAAAACTGAAAGCTTGCGTCAGAGGAGAGAAAAAACAAGAGCTTGTTATTTCGTGGAAGGTTGTGATTACTGTCATCACCTACAGAGATAATTTTCAGAAGTGCTTGATGTGCCCAACAGGGCAGAGCCCTTCGGCTGCCATTTGCATCTCCGACCTCAAGGCCAGATTCCCACAAGCATGTGGCCAGTACCCAGGATGCCGAGCTGCCTTGGAAATGTGGCTGTTCACAGCACCTGGCTGATGAATTGGGATCATTTAAAAAATATAGATGCTTGGAAAGGAGCTGGGCCCTCCTGAGAGCTGGCTCTAACCCCATGTGCTCCTACAGACAGCTGGGGTGGGTTTCCGATAGGAAGCGTTTCCATCTGCGGCAACATCTCAGGGAGAACCTGAAACTGGCTAATCCTCGGCTACCAGATGAGGAGTTTTCTCACCAGCTACAGGTAAGGCCAAATGTCCCTGCTGCACGAGCCGTGCAGCCACTAATTATCACGAGCGAACAAATAAACAGCAAGACTTGCTAAGCACAGAGACTCCTCAGCTCCTCTCTGTCCCAGTAAAGAATTTGCTCCTAATTTCCATCCATGTGAAAAGAGGGGACAAGGGTGGCAGTCCCTCCAGGATCCAGCACCTCCGAGCAGCTCTGCTCTGAACCACTCTGCTCACTTTTCCCTCGAAAGACTCTCAGGAGCACGCACAGGCATAAACTTCTCCTTGTCTTAGCCAGAACAAGTGGCCAAGTGACACTGTTGTTGTGTGGGTTTGGGGGGAAAGGAGGGAGGAGGTGTGATTTTTCAAGCTTTCTTGTGTCTTGCTAAAACAGAAGAGCCTTTCTGCTGTCATATTTCATCCCATCTGTCAGCCCACAACAGATGGTAGAGGTGCCAAAGTCTAACATACCACTAACTGCATTGCTGCGTCTTGATATCCCACCTCCCATGGGGGCTGTTTCCCCTTCCCCCTTACAAAGTAAAGGTGTACATGGAAGGAAGAGAAAACGTTCATTAAGAACACAGTGTTTTGGGTTGCTATCCAAAGAAATAAGTGATCCCCAGGAAACATCATTCTTGTCTTCTGCAAGCACACCTGGCATTTGGGGAAGGAGCCCTCTGTGGCACCGCAGGGACAGAGGACACAAGCCTCTGTCACAATGGAAAAGGCACCAGTCAATAAACCAGCCACACAAGTGAGCCATGAACAAAGGATTTCTCTGCTCACGCAGATGGGATTAAATTAACTGTGCTTGGATGCTTTCCCAAAGGATACATCCTTCTCTTTTAACAGTGCCACAATTTGTTTTCTGCAGGCCCGTGTCTGCCACTGAGCTTTGAGTTCCTCTGACCTCCCTTCACGTTGCCCAAATGGGCTCTCTTGAAGAGCGTGAAGCCCAGGAGCTGACAACTATCTTAACACCCAAAGAGACTCCGGGTAGGCAGAGGCATATAGCCCAGAGTAAAATTTCTTCTTAGGGAGACTTCCAGCAAAATTATTGTATCTTATACGTCCTAGCAGTAACTGAATGAGAAATGGACTCCTAGAGGCAACAGTTCAATTGCAAACATTTCCTAAGAATTCCAACTAGTAGAAACACCAGATATTCACTGATCTGTGGACTGTGATAGGATACACTCTTCATTTGCTATGAGGCTTGACATGTTATCTACCTGGATGCCAAGCACCCATATAGGTTCCGATTGACACAATAGATGGGGACACATGAGAGTTTGAGGGAATACATTTTTTATATAACAAGAATTCTCTCTCAGGGCCACCATACTCTTAGACTTTGCAAGCTGGATCAAGCTCTGCAATCAGTGCATTGGCAATAACAATAAAATAAGTGTATAACAGCAGGTAGAAATTTGAAGCAAACTGACCAAAACTAACACAGTATAGGAGCTTGAACATGCTAAGAGGGAATTTTTGAAAGTGAGAAAAGTTCTTCAAGCAGGTGACAGCAGCAGGGGTTCAGACCTGCTATCAAGCTTGCAGATCCTGACCCCGTGTTGCTGAGGCATTTGCACAACTCGTGGCACAAATGTCTGCAATCTGCAAGAGTCCCTCACTCTAACTGCTAGTAGCTCATGTCTTGAGCTACAAAGCACTGCTAGGAACATCCAATAGCACTTTGCAGTTGAGAGGATGGTCCTGAAGGGACTACTAAGTATTTTATGTTATTTCTCAGGTCAGGTCTTCTCCATCTCACCCCATCCTCCAGCCTTCTGCTGATTTCCTCTCCTCCCCTGTACCAGGGCATCCACACAAGCCTAACCCTGCCCAATCCTCTCCTCTCTGGCACAAATTCCCCGATCTGAGAGCAGATCAGAGCCTTGTGGAAAGGCTCCCTACTCCTGGGATCATCCCTTTTATACAGGTATTCCCCCAAAACTGTAAAGCCTGGCTGGGTGCCAGAAACACACCAAGTCAAAAGGGAAAGGTCGCACAGTGGGACTCAGAGAAGAAACCATGCAGCCCATCCACCAGCCGGCCAACAGGTTGTCAAGAAGATAGGACAGAAACACTAATGAAATACCAGGATTTTTTCAGCAGGTGCATTCACCAAGGCTACGTTGCCGGAATCGGGCACTTGGAGGATTTGTTCCATCTCCTCTGTGCTGTGCAAGGAGCAAAATATACGACTAGAGCAAACTTGTGTCTCCCTATTTATTTTGAATCTTTGTTAACCTTCAGCTTTGGCTGGAACTTGAACCTCTCTTGTTTTCAAGTGGGTTTGGATTTCTGGCTGAACATTTTCACAGCTCTGTGTGGAACAGAGTTACAAGATAATGACATGCTGAAAATAAAAGTGAATTTCAAGCTAAGCTGTTCTGTGGCTTAATGTCTATCTGGGGAATTTCTCCTTGGTAATTAAAGCCAGAGTGTCTGCATACTAAAACAAAGCTTGCATTTGAATGTTTAATATCCTCATAGCATGGGTGGTTGTTTTTTTTTTCCTTTGGAACAAAGTAATTTTTGTAGTTGCTCTCTTGAAATGGTGTCTACAGATCTCTTCGGTGTGTATTGTTGTATGGTTACACTATACTCCTAATTGCAAAGTTTCTTTCTCAGATCTCAGCTGAGATACTTTGGTCTGCCTACAGGTGCCTTTGGGAAGGAGGCAAAATAGGAACATGTAGGAGAAAGCAGAAAACAAGATTTAAAATATGCTGAATATCCAAGGAGGGAGTTTTTAAGAGCCTGAAGTATGTGTAACAAAAAAAAAAATAATTCTTGCTGCCTTTTTCAAGTTGAAGTTTGCTATTACTGAGTTTGCCAAAAATGCATACTTGGAACAATTTTATATATTTTATGGTTTAGAATAGAACTGTGAATGCCTTTTCTTTTCATGGTAACTGAAACGTTTCTCATTGCTATCAAGCTACTGGCTTTTGCAAAATGCCCATCTTTGGAGAGGCAGTCACTTAAGTCTCCTGAGCGCAGTTTTGGATCCCCCAGTGTCCAGCGCAATCTCACACAGCTGAAAGCATCTGCAGAAGCTGCTTGTTCGCTTGGGAAAGGGGACACATTTCGTCTGCTCTGAGGTGGTCGGTGGCTTCAGCAACCCCCAGAACTCTGTAACACATGTCCCTGCATGCACTCGGTCCCCTGCTCTCCCTCCCAGCCACTGTGGTCTAAGTTTGGCACGTCGGCCTGTCATGGTTTAGGCCCAGCTGGCAACTAAGCACCACGCAGCCACTTGCTTACTTCTTCCCCCCACAGTGGGATGGGGAGGACGATAAAAAAAAAAAAGGTAAAACTCATGGGCTGAGATAAGAACAGTTTAATAAGTAAAATAACTATAATAATGATAATAAAAGCCACAATAATAATTGTAATGAAAAGGGATACAAAAAAGCGAGAGAAATAAAACTAAAGGGAAAAAAAAACCCCAAAACAAGTGATGCACAATGCAATTGCTCACCACCTGCTGACCGATGCTCTGACAGTCCCCAGGCAGTGATCCACCCCCTAGCCAACTCTCCCCAGTTTATATACTGGTCATGATGTTCTGTGGTATGGAACAGCCCTTTAGCTATCTTGGGTCAGCTGTCCTGGTCATGCTCCCTCCCAGCTTCTTGTGCACCTGCTTGCTGGCAGAGCATGGGAAACTGAAACTTAGGATAAGCACTACTTAACAACTAAAACATCAGCATGTATTCAGTGTTATTCCCACACTAAATCCAAAATACACTGTACGAGCTCCTAAATGAGAATTAACTCTATCCCAGCAGAAACCAGGACATGGCCCCGGGCTGTTAAGTTTGAAGCCATGCAAAACCTCAGCTCTGGCCTGGACGGAGGGTGCCTGGCATCCCTTCCACGCTTGCGCTCCCCTCTCTCCTCCCTCGCTGAACCACAGCTGCTGGCCCCATATCTGGCTTCCACACAGTGCTTTCAGTGCCTCTCTGCAAGCGTTTCCGTCCTCAGATGCTCACGCTACGAAACCTTTTCATTCGACAAAACCCTCTCATGCATTTACAGCATACAAGGGAGCAACTCCTCGAGTGCTGAAGCCTACAAACCCTCCCAGCCACAGCCTGTCTAGTCCAGCAGGGTTCCATGGACAGCCATACAGGAGCAGAGGGAGATTTCTTTACCCGAGAGGGGCAAACCGCTCCGAGGATTTGCTTTCACCATCACAACTGACCTAAAAATTCAAAAGCCACCCCAGTAAAAGCCATAGCCCGGGAAAGTAGCCAACAGCAGGTTGCTGCAGGCAGCAAACACCTTCCTACAGTGGTATTTTAGCTCTTTTTTGGTTTGAACAAGGTCCCACTCCAGATTTTCTGCTGAATGAAGCTTTGAAAGAATTACACGCTTCTTGCAATGGTGTATGGCCTTGCAAGCTTACTTCTGGCCAGGTCGGGCAGAGCCCTTTGGGAGGCACCAGCATGTACAGCATCACCTTGGCTTGTGTTTCAAAAAGGAAATGACCACAGCAGGCTGAAACAGCTCTTTGAAATGCAAAGAATTATTCAGGTTATTCATAATTTCATTTTTTAAC
The DNA here is from genome assembly GCF_047716275.1 of Strix uralensis. Lineage (NCBI taxonomy): Eukaryota > Metazoa > Chordata > Aves > Strigiformes > Strigidae > Strix > Strix uralensis. The sequence continues at coordinate 6,066,533 of NC_133981.1, read as the reverse complement.
TGCAAAGGATTCAGTCTTTGTTTTTACAGATGGCTCTTTATTCTTTTCCTATCTATTTTCTAGAAAGCTGAACAAAGGGAGGAAATAAAACATACTTAATCAAAGCCATTTCCAAAGAGCAGACTAGGACTGCACTCAACTCACTTGGTCCACAACATATGTAAAGAACCAAATGCCTTTCTGCCTAGTGTGATTATTCACAGGACTCCAGATGTGAAGGTATGATCTCATCTTACATGTAAGCATCTTTATGCACTGTGAGAATGAGATTGTAAAGTAATCACTATAAAAATGAAATATTTCTTTTCAGGGCTATGTCAGTCACTTTTCTTGGCTAAATAATTTTATACTTTTATATTAATTGACTGGAATACTAAGAAAGTGATTTACGTTTATACATGAATGCATGTGTTTTTTCATGGCCAATCCATAACCTCCCAAAGACAAACCTGAAGGCACATAGAGACAGAGTTGTCAGAGCGTGGGTTTTAAATGGAGTACATATGGGGTATAGAAACTATGGGAAAAGTAAGAAGTCTGAGTGATGGGTACTGATACGCATCGACCATGACTATTCTTTCCTTTATTTTCCTACTCCAGAGATATATGGAAGCATCTACCCCTGATCCCCTAAAACTTCAGGCCAGGACTAACTGTTGGGTCAGTTACTCTCTGCTTGCAAGCAGCTGCAAACGTATAGATCTGAAGCAGGGCACTGAGACAGAGGTGCTAGGCAGTCCCAGGGTGCAGCTCATCTCTGCTCTCATTGCAAATCAGCAATGCCTCCCCGGGGTATGTGGTGTTACATGAGTGGAAACCAGCTTAGGTTGGTTTGAGAGATGCAGATATGCTGAAAACTGGTGAGATTTTGTACATTGCATTCCTTAAAATCTAAGTCACCAGCTCCAATTATTTTCTTTAAAATATTTCTGGCTCTTGAGCACTAATCAGTCATCTGAGAAACTGTCTTGCACTCGTTGTAACCACCGAGGCGAGCCCCCAGCTCCTCGCTGTGCATGTGCATCGGGCAGGAGTTTGCAACGAAATTAAAATCACAGCTGCAGTTTGCAGAGCTCAGAAACACATGGCACATATCTATTAGGTATATAATCCCAGGTAAATTGCTCCTTGTTCCTTTAGGAATTGGGAACCCAAGGTCGTCTCTGAGGTTAATCTATTTAGTATGAACCCCCCCAAACAATCTCTCCGTGGAGCCAGTGAGACAAGCAGAGGGCACACAAGGGCTCACTGCTGCCAGGCCCGTGGGAAGGGGTGACTCCCACCTCCACCGCAGATGAGTAACACAGCCAGAGCCCTGTGTGACCAAAAGGAAGATTTTTATCCCCAAAAACCTGACAGGCAACGTTAGCAACAGACATGGCTCACTGCACAGTGAATAAAACATACTGGTGCCATTCAAACAGCTGTGGAAGGAGTTAACGGCTTCTCCTACTGGAAATATTTCCTTTCCATGATGTCTCACTTCACACTGAACGTTAAAATATTTTTCCACAGTTAAAGTGATGGTTCGCTGAGATCTCAGCACATGCAGTCGGGTTTCCCTATATCTGTATAAACAAGGTAAACGTGAAACATCTGTGACTGAAATTTTCTCTGCAAGTTTCACGTGACTTAGTGGTCATTAAATTCTTTATAATCATATATCCTGCATTCAGTCAGGCTGCTGCAAGTTGGTAATGCATTCGTGGTACTCTCACTGTCTGTGCAAGGGGTTTTTTAAAAATATATTTTAAAATTTCAAGTGAAAGTTTTTTCTCCTCTCTCCACTTCTCCTGTCACACTCATTTTTCAAATCCTGAAAATTTGTCAGGAGGAAAGGCAGCCAGCTCTGAGAGCGTGCCACTTAAAGGCAGATGTCACCCCAGACTGAGCAAATATCAAGCCAAGAGGAAGTACAAGGCTTAAAATGGGAAGGGTTTTAAATATGAAATTGTGATCAGGCACTGCAGCAGAAGCAAGGACAGATGAAACTATCATCTTCTAACTCTTCGCTAAGAGGTTAAAAAACTGGTAGTCTGGAAACGGTGCCCGACACATGGATCCCGCCTGGTGACAAAGAAGGAGTGAGGGCTGCCCTGCCTCCTGCACCGACACGTGCTGGGGACTGCTGGCTGGACTCAGGCCTGCACAAAGCACCTCACATTTCTGCAGCACTTTTCTTTGGGATGAACAATCTCAGGGATGAGACATACTCACACATCTGATCTGATCTATGTGTGATCTTGCTGGGTACGTCAGTTCAGTGCAGCATCTGCCTGGAGCTGGAGGATGCATCGCCCGCCTCCTTTGCACAACATGTTACATCCCTTAGGTGAGCCCTGCAGCTGTGGGAAGCTGCTTTTCACTCTGAGTTTCCCTTGACCCTTGAATTCCTCCTGGCTACAGCTGCTTTTCCTCTGCCTGGGGCTCTGCCTTTTCCTTATATCTCCCTGGCACAGTAGGACTCACACATTGACCCAGTCAGGCTGTGGTGCTGCAATCATTGCACTAGGCAGCCTCAGGGGACACCAGCAAGGATGTGGGCCAGGTGAAAAAGGGTCTTTTTTCTAAAAATACCCAACACAACAGAGCTGGCAGTGAAGAGGAGATGATGAAGCATGTGGCTGGGGCAGATGGGACCCCCCCCTCCTCACCGGTGTAAACTGAGCACAACCCTCAGCCACATCCAACACCACTCACCGGCAGGAGCTGCTTCTGCTGTAGGACAAACTCAGAAGCACCTTTATATTCTGAACAAATAAGGTCATTTAGGCTTGGTTTAAAGACTGGGAAATTACAGAGGCTTTGGTAACAGACACCGGTTAAATTTAACATGTAGATTCAATTACAATCCATTACACAGAACAAATTAAATCAGTGGCACACTAATGCTGTAGCGGATTGCGCTGTGCATCCTGTGACAAACATGACTGCAGCAGCTTTATGGGGAAAGTCCTGGACAATGGCAAACGGCTACATCATAATCTGACATATTAGTATTTTTTCTCTTTCTTTTTTCTATTGCTACACAGGATAATGTGGCTGGTCAGAAGAAATAATTATTTTCCACAAGAAAGTTAAAATGGCAGATCTCTGCAACTAATTCTTTGACAGTCTGAAATGAGATATTACTCGATATCAACTGAATCAAGCAGAAGCAAGGCACTTTATTTATTTACTGTTTCTGTAGGGACCCCTTTATCTTGCCTGTTCTACCTCTCCTCTGTGAAGGTTTCCCCTCCTTTCCTCACCGTTTTCTAGGGAGAGAGGAAAGGTCCCAACAACCCTCAAATGAAGAGGATTCATTTCCTTTGATGTGGAATGAGAATTTTTCCTTCTGTAACAATTCATCAGTTTTGAATTATGCAAACTTAAATAAAACAACTCACATCTGCTTGCAGCAGGAAAATCTTTCCCTCAAAACCCTGTGATGCTCGGATTACCTTCCTACAGTTTAATCTTTTGGTGACTGCTACTGTAGTTATTTCCTTTAACAGGTACTGCCTTTCTGCGCTGGTGATTTATTTTCCTCTCTTATATTTTTCTGATGCTCTTTACTGGTGGCTTTCAGTCACTTAAGGCACAAGTCTCAGCCAAATATCTGGTTTCTGTCAGTCATAAGCTTTAGATTTTTCTGAAATCTAGAAATAACTCTTTCCTTATGTCTGTCTTCACTAAACTCCCCCCACCTTCCCTTTGAATTGCTCTCTTCAAGATTTCAGAGAACTATTTCCTCTACCTTAGTGCAACCTTATCCTTTCAGTCACAGAGGAGAGGGATGCCCATGGGAGGGAGAGTGTGAGACAACCCTACAGCCCGCAAATGCAGAGACCTGACCCAACTTCAGCACAGGGGAGGATCTCACAGCTGCCTAGCAAGACCAAGGGGTGTATCATGGGGTGTGATGAACTAACAGGTAATGGATATCTAGAACAAAATAGCTTTCACTGGCTTTACAGTCTTGATTTATAAGAAAACAAATACACAGCATCACTTGATTTTTATCACAAACCTTCAGGAATCAGTAAAAACAAAAATCAAGGCACGAATGGCCACAGCTTGATGGGTGCATTGAATGATACCTGGAAGGTGAGGAGCCTCATAAACCAGAGCAGAGGCACAAGTGTGCTGTGAGCTGAGGGTAATACTGGAAAACCAGCCACATAATTCTCCAAAGCAAAATAATTTGGCTGAACCGTGCAATAATAAGCCATAAGAAATCTTCCTGGCTAGTCTTTGGTCAGGGACATGGTTTCATTTATCTGCTAGGATGATGCTTAAGATCTCCTCTTCCCTTTTTTCACCATCGATGAAGCTCTGCTGCCACAGATGTATGACTTGGACCCCAATCCTGCAACATATCCACTATTTGTGTATCATCGCTGCAGGCAGTGGGAGAGAAGCAGGGAATCCCACAAGTACATACAAGATTAGGACTAAGCTCCACCTGCATATAGTCTCTGTTACCCTTGATGTTAAATCATTAAGATCAAAAAAACCCAGGTGAATGCAGAGATGCTTTGGTCATTGGGCCGCTTAGATCTCCCAGACCAGATCACACCACAGCCTCAACCACCAAAAAAGTAAGAGGTTAAGACCTATGTCTGAAAATGCTGCAAATATACACTTACAATTAGAGGCCCTCTGTTGTTTTCACGGTACTTGTTCTGGAAGAAGATATAAACCACGGTGGCAGCCAGCGAGTAGAGGAAGGCGAAGACTGCAATGGTGACGAAGAACTCTGCTGAAGAGGAGAAGTCCCCTATCAAGGAGAGCTTTTCTCGGTGCTTGCCTTCACAAGTGGGAGCATCGAAATTCACTTGATGCAACCTGGAAAACATCCCAAAGAACAGCAGGTGAAGTATAGAAAAAGGAAACTGTTACCTGAATAAAGATATAAATACATTTGTTCTGTCTCCCTATCTCATTCCTGTTGCGCTTGATCTCCTGATTGAATAACTGACCCTATAAGTAGTCTTGCAGGCTGTGCTCTTCAGAGCTGCTCGTACATGTGAGGTTACTTCCACGTGAGCATCTAGGTGAGACTGAAGACCTGAACACATCTTTTAATCAATCAGAGAAAAGTTGATGTGCCAATGGTTTGGTACAAACCCCCTTCCTCTCTAGGGCTTTGCCATGGCAACAACTTAAAAAGGATGATGTGAGAAACAATTTGATTCTCGAATTCTTACAATCAAGGTGGCAGAAAACAGGTCTTATCCTCTGTACTAAGACCACAAGATGCCTGTGTTTGGTTCATGACTTCCTTGTGTAAAATTTCCTAGTGCATAGCTACCTGGGGCTTTTAGCCACATAGTGCTTCTACATCGAAAGCTTTTAAAACCGAGCTGCAGCAGAAATACACAACCTGGGTCAAAGAAAGGGTCTGCATGCCCTGATTTAAGCAATCAAAGCCCTAACCTCGTACTCATGCACTGTTTGCAACCAGTGACCGAGCTAATGGATTTGTGGTTCTGTCTGGCAGCTCCTGTCAGACCCTTTTTTGCTGTAATAACTTTAATTTCTGATTCAGAAAGGGAAAGGGGATCCTTGGAAGGGGTATTTTGGCAGATCCTGTTGCATGGCCCAATTAGCATCAGTGGGGACATGGGGCCCGATGAGGGATCACGCTGTTCTGCTCTGCACAGGGTGAGCGGCACGGACAAAACCAGCAGCAAGTTAACAGCAGCGATTAAAGAAGTTATGATCTGGTGCAGAGAAAAGATGAGGCCTTCTGGGAGACATTCCTCAGCTGAAGGGCAATTAATGTGTGCAACAGCAAGCCAACGGCAGCAGCAGCCATGAATATATGACTAAATAAAAAGTTAGGTCCCCAGAGGAAAACAAAGTACCCACAGTAGAAATCACAGAAGATGGATTAATGGACGTTGGAGGATTGCATGACTTCTTGCTTTTTCTGGTCCAGACTAAATGTACCCAAACGTGTAGGCAGAACCTTTTCATCAGCAGTTGATGAATAACACCGGTTATTTGCCTCAGGCATTTTCTTTTCAGGCTATAGTAGTGGTGGGATGAAAACAAGAAACGCATCTGCCTAGATTGCAGAGATGAGCAGCGGATGAGTCGCCTCCCCTACGCGAACCCAGTAAAGTCTGACAAAAACTGAACACATGAGAGAGACTCTAATGCTCATGATCAGACAGTTTCCTGACTTGGTTTCAAAGCTCCCTGGCATCAGTGCACACACACTTTTCGTCAGGGCTTATTGTTCTTTCCTAAAGGGAGGGAAAAAAGGGGAAGGAAGATTTCCTAGTGCCTCACGCCAATTTTGCAGCCTGGAGGGAAAGTGGTTTTGTTTTAACCATCACCAGGATTATGGAAAGATTTGAAACGCATGATTTTCATGGTCTGAAAAGAAAGCTTTTTCTGCTCTCCTCATGCTCAGCTGCTTGGGTGCTGATTTGACACAAAATGAAACTGGGAACCTGGCTCAAAACCCCTTGAAAACAGCAGCAGCGCCTGTGGGGCTTTGGATCGGTAAGAAGCTTGGCCCCGTCCCTCCTTCCCCAGGGGAATGTAATGCTGTGCAGCCAGACCTGGTCCTCTTCAGGTGTCCTCTCCAGAACTTGAGGCTGGGTTCAAGCCAGGTTTCACCTTCCACTCAGCCCAGAGCCAGAGCTGGGGACCACCCTGTGCTCACTGGGAGACCCAGGGTCTTCCTATCAGGCCAGACTTTGCAGCTCAACATAAAGGCGTTCAAGGTGTGTGTGGGGTTGCTTATTTTTTTTTCCCCCCTCTCAAACCACCAAATGCTTAAGTAGCATTTTCTGGTTCTTAAATATTTAACCACATTTGCTGCATCTGAATGGCCGTGCTCAGGTACCACGCTGACTTTGACTAGCACCGCTGCGGGGTGCAGTATTTGCTTTTCCAGCTGAGCACAGCACGAAGGCTCCAGCCCCTCATGGCAAAGCCAGACTTCGCTGCGATGATGGGAGCTCCATGGTTTTGTGTTACCACCTCCCACTGCAAATAGGCTTTAGAGAATTGCTCTGACCCTCACATTGCTTTCACAAGCACTGTGGAACTGAGCTGAGCTACATTAAATACAATCCAATTGTGTTGGGGGAAAAAAAAAGAACAAGGCAACTCTACATGCATTTTGTTGTGTAAAACACATCTTTAGGGTGGTTGGGTTTCTTTTTTCTCCCCTGGAGTCCTGAAATAGCACACCAGGCAACACATGGTGTTGCAAGTAGCAGTTCAAACTCCTGCACATACCAAAGATGAAATAACTTAAGGAATGTTTCTATCAAGATTTAGACCAGGAGTTGCTGCCCACCCCCTGCATTGCCGACTGGCCTCAGCCCCATCCAGTCTAATCACCAACAGCCCTCCAGCCTTTCTGAAACATGGCAAAGTAACTGACACCACTTTCCTTTTTTATTCCCTGTTTTCCTGACTGTACTTTAGTTCTGAATCATGATAAGCCAGAAAAAATGTTCATATATTATATTAACATCTAGTATCTTCCCAGCAGGGCTTTTGTGGCCAAACATCTGTCAGGGATTCCAGATCACAGAAGCCTTCTTCCATCAAGTTATTTTTATTCACTTGCTTTTCTTTTTAGATTTCCCTAGCCTCTAAGAGGATGTGCAGTAATTAGTGCCTCTTGTGGCCACTTCACCTCTGCCCAAACAACGGAGATCTCAGTTGTGCAAAGGACCCTAAAATAGACCATGACTCAGACCTGGGAAGAGGAGACGGAGCCAGGGAAGAGAGGTGAGCAAGCCAAGCCCTGGGGTGGTTAGGGTGGATGCTGATTTCAAAAGAGGCATTTGAAAAGTTTCTTTAAAGCAGGGGAAGATCAGTGACAGAAAATCCAGTTTTACTAATCGAAACCTCTTTGATCTGGAATGGCATCTCAGAGGGAAAGCTCTGATTTTTCCACAGATGTTGCTAAGTCAGCCTTTCTGGGGGCAGGATGGCTTGGTGATGACTCACAAAAAATTAATTGCCTCTACCTCTGCCTCCCACTTTTGATGCAATTCTACCTGTTCTGCCTTTTACTTCCTTGTGACTTCTTCTTCTTTCATCTTCTCTTATCTCTTATTCTTTACACCTCACCCTTTCCTTCAAGTCATCCTTGGCCAGTGCTTCCTTCTGCTGCTTTTCTTATCTCCAGCACCACCCCTGCCTTTCACCTTTGCCTCTCCATTTCCTAAACAAAATCAGGAGCCCCAAGAGTGACCCTTTGCAATCACACCCTGTGCGCTTTGTTAACATCTGAGCAATACTGTTGGGCTGCATTAGCAGAAGTGATTTTCACCGATTGATGGACAGTGCAAATAAGGAATAGTTCGGTAATAAATTTACCTAATTAGGGAAAAAAGTAATGAAAAATCTCTTCTCCCTAAGTTCCTCCAAAAATCAGCTGGACATTGCTTTTTGCCTTGTATTGCACAGAGTATTGTTATTAATTCAGAAATAAAGCTGATGACTCAGGAATGCGGCCTTGCACCCCCCACTCAGCAGAGAGGCACTAAGGTCAGCCTCGCTGCTCATCGCTAGGACACCATCCCCTTCGCCTGCTGGGTCTGTTTGCTAACAACAGCCGCCGTTGCTGAGCCATCCAGGTCTGAATTCCCTCAAACTCACCAGAATCTGAAGCAAATCCACCAAAGGCAGTCAAGTTTCACTGATGAAGTCACAGTAATTAATTACTCAGAAGCTTCTGAGATTTCTTCTACCATTTGGCAAACTTTCTGTTGCCGTGGGAAATATGATGACAAGACAGCTATATTGTCTAACTTGACAAGATCAGAAGAGGGCAGGAATGTTTTACAGTGGAAAAAAAGGATTTTTACATTGTTCCACAATAGCGAAGAGCAGTTACGTTTTCAGACACTAATTACCCCTGCTCTGAAAACAGTACATGAAGCCAGACATGCTGAACAAAGCTACAGCTGTTACATGTGCGTGGGGGAGCAGAAGCTGTGTTCTCTCCATGTAAATGTGAAGTTGCCTTTTCTTCCTGAACTTCCTTAGTACAATATTCAAGCCACAGTTTGCTTTTAAATACAGCCCCTCTTTTTTTCGAGCAGCCTAGTCCACCTGATGATCCTTGAGCCAACTACCTCAAAGACCCATCCTGTCCCATGTCCCACTCCACCAGCAGACACAGAAGAGCCCAAGCAGAAGAGTCTGCGCCAAGTGATCTAATCTTGTCTGACTCACAAAACCTCCCCCTTTAGCAGGGCTTAGATTTGAAACCAACAGAACATGCAATTAACGGCAAGTATGCGCTCAAGTATTATTGATGAACCAGGACAGATTTCCTCTCCTGCGCTTTGATCAGTGCCTGGATTAATAAATAACAGATAAAGTTCTGCCTCCAAAAATTCTCAATGGGGGTTTACTGTTTCTTCATTCCGCTACTAGGACATGAGAGAAAACAGGCAAAAAAAGCTATCTGTTTTGGCAGATTGTCCTATTTTCTGAAAATAGCAACTTGTAATCCACCCCCCCACCTGTCTACATGCTTGAGCAAAATCTGCAACACCCACACACGTGCTTGCAAGAATCCAAAGATCCATTATCCTTTCATTGGGCTTTATTTCCCCCTCACTTGTTTCTGGTAGTCAAACTGTCAACTGTATTTACTGTCTGCAAAGCAGTGACAGAAATACACCACAGGAAATTAGTTACTGCAGGTAGTGCCCATGGAGGAATATGTTGTGAAATGTTTATCTTTGCTGATAATCTCCAGAATGAGGGAAAAATGAAATTTCAAACCACAGCAGTGAAATGCTGAAATGCACAGGGCCCCTTAGCAAGTCAAACTGCTCTGGTGAGGCACAAGAACGTGACAGGGAGTTCATCTTCCTTTCTCTGGGATATGAAGTAAAGGCATTTCTTTTAGCTAGCCCTGGAAACTGCAGCTTACCTGTTTCAGAGGTCTATGCTGATGTGCTTTCACACCAGTGCCTCCAGTCAGTCAGTCCCTGGGCAAATGCCCCTTCTCAAGGTGCTGAATATGGATTTTTTCTTAGGTTTAGTGGAAGAACACTAATAAATGGGAGCCTTTCCTCTCACAGCAGAACTCATCATTCCTGTATGACTTCCCTAGAGATATTACCTGCATGAAAAAAGATACTTTAAAAGTAACCTTTAATACTCAGGTGAAAGTAGAAATCTGCCTGAGAAAGAAAGGTCTTTAATGAAACTGAGGTCCACTGACTCTTCCAAAACTCTTCCCAGTCTGTTCTCAAGAAGGAAGCAATGCACCTCACTGCTTCCCCCGGCGCTGGGCATCCCTGTTCGCTTGGTGCTAAATCCTGGCTATCTGAAAGGCTGCCCACACAGCAAGGAACAGGCTTCCTTCCAGCCTTCGTGAGGGTGGACGGAGCTGAGCTCTGCAGCTTTCTCCTCCCACCCCACCCCAGATCTGCTCTCCAAGGACAGACCCCCGAGGGGGGAAAACCCTGCAGCAATGAAGCCACTCTACAAGCTCTCATACAACACCATGAACTCTTGCAGAGGGAGCCACTGCTAAGCAGTTGCCCTCAGTCCATATTTTTTGCTAATTATAACCATTATCCAGGAATTCCCATAGGATCTGGATCTTTGCAGCCAGGCATCCTTGAGCTGTTGAAGTCAGTCTCTTTTTGGGGCAGACAGCCTGTTAATACCACATTTGATCTGCTTCAAGTCATTAATGCTGAAGTTCTCTCCAGCCCTTCAAAGTCCAATAGCTAAAATGCTAACAGAGCCCTGGACAGCTGTGGGGATGTGATGGGCTTAGCCCAGCAGCGGGACAGCAGGTACCACAGAGGCAACTGCTCTCTGGCCCTTTTACACCTCTGATGTTCTAGCAAAACCAGAGTTTTCTACCCCTTTGCTCACAGCAACAACTCTTTCCCACCCCAAGCCTGCTCTCTAACAGCTCTTTTTCCAGGGTGAAGAAATTACCATTTACTCAAGCATTCCCATTCCCCACCCTTCCCACAATGCACGTCCCAGCTGCCTGCATATGCCACAGCCATTTGAAACTGTGAGGTGCTTATTGATATCTCCTGCCACAGCAATTTTCCATACCTCACTCTGCCAGCCACCCAAAAGTAACACCCTGTCCCCATACCTACCACATACCTATTTCTATGAAATCAGTTAATTTTTCTCTGGAGATAAGAAACAAAAATAAAATTCTCCAGCTGACTCAGCAATTCAAGCTTGGTCTTTTGTTTCTTTGTTTTGTAGAGGAAGAAAGAATACAGTTTGCTGATCAAAGAGTATTTGAAAGTATTTCACTTTGAACTTCCGTTCTCTCAGTTTCTTCCAAAATATACCCCAAAGTCCATATCTCTCTAGAATTATTCAACATGCCCAGTAGTTTCACACAAATACACACTTCAACTTGCAAACATTTATTTCTAACTCCTGTCCTGGACATTTGAACATCCCTAAAGATGTCCCCTTTGTCACAACTGCCTTCAGTGGTTTATACCCATTCAAATGCATGTCCAGAGCAGCATCACCAAAAAACCCCAGAAAATGCTGCTGGGAAGCTGACCAGGAAAGCTGTAGCAACCTATATTCTCTTCTGGTTTATGTCCAGTCAAAATAATGGAAAATATTGCCCCCCCTATTTTCAGTTTCTTAACTTGTCAGGTTCCCAGCCCTTACTTGCACATAACTGTTGTGCCAACATTTGGCCAGTTCTATTCTCCTACAGTACCGTTTTTAATAGCACAAGCTGCCAGCCACAGTTGCCATCTCAACACACCGCATTGCATGTGCCATGCTGGGAGAGGTGGTAATTCCCCCTGTGCAAACAGCTCGGAGCAGGCACATCGCGATGTCTTCCCAGAGCATCACAACATGCACATCCTCTGCTCCACCCTTCTCCACCTCACATCTCTTCTCCTGCTAACACAGCAAGTCAGAGACCCTCCAAACTGCTCAGGTTTCCAGGACAGGCAGCTACAAAACCCTCTGAGGATGGGGTCTAAAGACACTGGAATAAGGACAACCCCAGCGGTGGTGGGGAGAGGGCACCAGTGCCACATCCACTGTTGGGATCCCTCTTGCAGGACCTAGTCCCAGTGATTGCGTTCACAAAGCTCTTGGAAAACAGCCCGTGCAACAGCTTCATCACACTCTCAAAGGAAGAAATATCCCGGATGCGTGCCAGCCATAGCAATGAACCTCCCCAGACTGTGCACGTAGCAGTAATGCAAACCCTAGTACTCCATCGTAGCACCAAAAAAGAAATAAAACGGCTCATTATAGAACACGCGCTGCCAGGAGCGCTCAGAAAGCTGAGTGGGTGATCCCAACCCCACTTCCAAGCCTACATCCAGACCCAGATTTATCTTCCGAGATATTTTCACAGCTCTTCTCAGAAACACATGCTTTTCCTTGCTGTGTAAGTGGAGCACAGCACTCAAAGACATGCTCCACCAGTCTCTACAAACCCAAATACCTTCTCAGATCGGGCACTTACATTCTTTGTGGCACAGACTGGCAGCATTGCTCTCCGATTCCCCTTCACTGAGCTACTTTCTTGGGGGAAGCTGCTTCCTGGGCACTGGAAAGCTTAGCTACTATCTCTGAAGGAAGGTAACCCTTGATTATCTTAAAGTCATAGTGTCCATGGAACAACACAAATTAGGAGGCCTGGAAATGCCACAGGCATGTATTTGCATTGCCACACAGACAACTGTCCAATGCTACCTGGTCCCACCATGAGATCCTGACTGAATCCATGGCTCTGGTGTCCCTCCTGCTGCCCTCTCCTCTGGACAGACACAGGAATCAGCTTCCAAGCTAACAAGCCTCTGTCAGAGCAGAACAAAAGCATCTATTTGAAGAAAAATCTACAAAGATCTAAACATCTAGACATATATCATAAGCAATAAAAAGCATAAAGCAAAGGCCTAAAACCCAGTCACTGAATCTAATAAGACCATTTTTAGAAAGTGAGTATAACAAATCCTTGTTTGCATGGAGCAATGTGGGACCGCTGAGCCCCTCCTCCTGCACCCCAACACGTTCTGCTGCTGCTCACATTCCTTCATAGCATTCAGCCACCTCCAACTCACCTTGCTTTCTGCAATCAAATAATAGGCTACAAACTCCATGTAAAATCAATTCAAATTCTTGGGCTTCACCTGATGTTCATGTGGAACCACCTGAAAGGATAAATCCTTTGCCCTGTTAGAAGCAGCATTCATATACAGTTTAATCTAGGCCTATAAACCCTGAAAGCAGCAATTTCATCCCCAGGACCAGTTGAGAAACACCAACTACAGAAGATGCAGCAACTTTCATTCTTTTGTATTGTATTTACATTAACTTTGTATTTTAACTATAATTGTCCCAAGTATATTGTCCTAAGGCACTTAATCAAATTAAGTCCTCTGTAGAGTTTTACAGCATGACTCCAATGAAACTTCCAGTCAAATTATTTTCATTTGAAGTACACATCAAATCCTTTTCTCAGGGAGCCTGTGGGCTCGATCGCAGACTGAGCAGCACACGGGGCAGGAGCCAAGGCAGACTTCCTGACAGACCTGTGGACAAACTGCCGGCACCTTCACACCAAATGACCCATGAAGTGTTGTTTCTGGGAATCCAGGCAGGACAGGGAGAGGCACCTCACTGAGTGGGGCTCTGCTGGGTGGGGTTGGACGCACACCCTCTCCAGAGTCTAGTGAATAAGAAATATTGCATTAAACTCTTTGGTAAATCAATTCATGTAGAAGCCAGGTGTGGGAAGAGACTAAAGACATCCCAGTTATCCAGTTCCCTGTGGCCCTGGGGAAACCTTCAGGGCTGCTGCACAGAGAATGCACATTTGGGAGCAGAGGAAAGGGGAAGGACGTGTGTTTGATTGTCCCTTAGCTGGGTCACCACACTTCATCTGGGGTATGGGGGATCAAATGCTAAACAAAGCAAAGCTGAAGGGTTTCTGCTTTGGTTGCTTTGGTACTGGCAGGATGAAAATGTGCAAAAAAAAATTTGTAAGAGAAGTTGCAAAAAGCCTGACTTTTAGAAGAAGCCTTTGTGGCAGGCACAGATAAAACACCATCACTGCACAATACCACAGAGGCTATTCATGAATATATATTAAAAGTTCAAATTGTGAAAAAGCTGCATATATTAACAAATCCAAAAGTGACTTCCACTTTAACAACAAATTCTAGCTAAAGTATTAATGAAAAATTTTTCTGGCAGCAAAATAGTGTTAAGCATAAAATACAGCCTTTATGAAGCAAAATAAGCCAGTCTGGATCAATACCATCTAAATTCATCAAGAATCCAATTACTCTGAGTGCAAAAAGAAAAGCTTCTAGAAACGAACAAAGATTTAAGAAGCAGTGTTCTCCCTTCTCTGTAGGAGACACCATCTTCAGAAAGTTGCTACCACTTTCCTTCCTCATTTACTTCCCAGCCAGCTGTGTGCCCATGAATTCTGTGTTCATGCAATGTTTGTGCATGGGTATTTGTAAGAGGAGACAACACCTGACCAGTCTGAAGAGTTGCAAAGCAAGACAAGCCTCCTCTATTGTCCCTGTTCAGTACTCAAGGATATGTTTGCTTCAAGTTTTATGGGATTAAAAACTACAAAGTAGTTGCTGGAGGATAGCAGCAACTAAGACAACCTCAACATTGGGAAAAAATCTTGTCTGCAGAGCTGCTGCCCTGTGACAAACCCACTGGCTGGAATAATCAGCCTCTCCCTGGTTGTGCAATGGACCGGGGACCTTCGTTTTACAAATACTGGCAGCCAGACCTCCTTCTCTGACCTACTCAAGCAGCATATTGTTGTGCAGAGCCCAGCACAGCAGCAGCATGAATGAGCAAAGACTTTGCCACTTATGTAGCCACCCTTGGGCTATGGCTTCTTGGCTGTGTACAAAATAGTTTGGCACAGAAGCTAAGCCATTCAGATCAGCTCGCAAATTGTGGGGGCAGTGGATGATCTCTCCCTTCATATGACAGTGCATTGGTTGTGCTAAGGACCACGTGCAGAGGGTCAACCTCAAAGAGAAGGTGAAGATGTGTCATGTGAAGGCTGTATCATATTTCTGGTGGTTTTCTATAGATCTCATGCAGGAACAAAGTGTCAAGTGACTGGAAGCATCTTCCAGTCCCTCACTGGTGGGAAAAGGGGACTTGCATTTATCCACAGTTCAAACAAAAGTGCAAACTGGCAGTAAAAACCATTCTTTGGCCAAGTTGTCAATCTTGAAGATTTCTACAAAGTGGGTTTTGAAGACTGTAACTGGGGGCAGGAAGAGGCACTCAAAACTAGAAAAGTCACAAAGTCATCCTTATTTTTATCTGTTTTAATCAGACTAGCAATGATTTCAAGCTCCCTGACAACAGGAATTAATCTGTACATTGTGCTCATGGACAGTCACTGTTGCAGACCAGGGCTGTCCAAGTACAAAAGCAGAGACATTTTCTCCCATTCTACCATCCTCTTGGTCTAAAGACAGTATTCCCAGAGCCAGTGTGGTCATTGAAGACTCACGGACACGGGAAAACACTGATTTGCAGATTTTAATTACTTCAGTAGTCTGTAGTCATGCATAAATAAATATAAATCATATCATATCCCCAATAATAACTGGAGCTGATTACAAAAATGTGAAATATTCTTTCCTATTAAAAACTATGTTCAAGCAAAGCTGGAAAGAAATATATTTATTCTGCAGACCTAGATCATCTTTTCCCTGGCCCAGGAGAAAATGTAAGAGCAAGCAGCTCTAAACAAATAGCTCATTGATTAGAGTGCTCAGCTTGGCTATGAGAGCTCCATGTTCAGGTTGCTTATGGACTTGCTTCAGTACAGAAACTTGACCAAGGTCTCTGAAGCCTTCACCTCCAGGGAAGCCATGTGCTAGGGCCATACTTTAAATAGCTCAGAAAGTGCTTGTGTCCATGTCATTATGGAATAAAATCTTTTTACTGGGTTTCCATTGGAAATAAAAGATTTTGAAAAAATGGAGCTGCAATTTTCTGGACAGCCCTATACATTACCAGAATGTACAAATTGACTAAAAAACCCCAAATGTCTGTATTTCCTAGTTAAAAATACATCTTACTGCTTCAGTCTGTTTTGCATCATTAGGTCACATTAAATATGAAAAGACTTTTGTGAAGGTGTCATAATTTGAGATATCTGTATCTTGAAGGATTTATTTGCTGAATTTTGCTCTGCAGGATGCAACATTAGGCTCCTCACTCACATTATTTCTAGTTTCCACTAACAGTAGTTAAAATTTAGAAGTCCTTGTTAGGCAAATCTATTCAGCAAGAGGCCAAAATTAGGTATAAAAAGCACTGCCAAGATCAGGGTTTAAAACTGTTGTGGAATAAGATAATTAATGCCATGACCAAGCCCTTAGTGCCCATCCTAAAGAGCCAGTTTATATAATTGTGGGTACTGATGAAAATCTCCAGCTTCACTGATACATTATTGAACACCTTTCGTTGTCAGTTCAGATGTTAACCCCAGATCTGCAGTGCTAGATGGGGTGGTCACAGTTTACCAAGAACAAGAACTAGATTAATGCAGGTTTCATTGACCAGCCCATTGCAGAGCCAGAAGGGACCACTGTGACCGTGCAGCTTGTTCTCTTCGCCACTGAACTTCACCTGACCATCCCTGCAACTCCTGTTTGTGCAAACGCACAGCTTTTCAGAAGGCACTAAGTTTTGATCTAAGAAGTGCCAGGATAGAGATTGCTCCCTTCATTAAGCTGGAATGGGTCATGCAGAGTTTAACCAGTGCCTCTCACCTTCCCAGGAGCTCTGCCAAATCCACCTGGGAACTGGGAACTACATTTTGGCACAGAGCACATCTGAAGCTAGTGCAACTTCTGCTGGTTGGCTTTAGCTTCCATCTACCCACAGAACTGTTATGAGGCCACAATTTGCTTTTGCAGAAGGGGCATCTTCTGTGCAATGAACGCATGTAAAATAAAACACAAACCTTAGGGATTTTAACTGACTAGATGACTTTATTCCTTTCTATCTCCCATCCTTAACTGATATGGCAGACCAAGACAGCTGGGAGGGGAGCCTGCCATAGTTGCCTGAAAGTCAGCATTGCAGGCAATTACTGAGTTTAAAGACTTCCTATTTATCAGCAGCTCCTGGACTCCCAGACATAATAGACATTTATAATCTTTTGGCCAAAATGTTTTCTACTGAATTCTGAAGCAAGATTTACTACAAATGGATAATAAAAAAAGAAGGCTAGCACACTCTGGCACAGAAATGGGCTAATATTAACAGAGGCTTTTTCCAAAGAAAGATAGTTGCAAAGCACAAAGAGTTAGCTACTTTCTCCTTAATTATCATCTGTAGCTTCTAAGTAGGCAATTTAGATCTGGCTGTCATATTTCAAATGAAAGACAAGCCTACCCATCGCATGCAGATGAAGCATACACTTTAAAGGGTGCTCAATCGAAATGTCTTTATTCAAATGAGGTGCTTAGAGAGTGAATTAAAAGCTCCCATAAAATACAATTTCCTTCTCCTTCAGAAGCAAGGATTAGTTCAAGAGACAGTTTTACTATCACACTGGAAAGATACTAATAGGTGATTTAAAATAAAATGGAAAACAACATTTGTTTTGCTCACTGCTCTGATACAAAGATGTGCACAGCCATATTCTTTCATCAGGATCCCACACCACCAGGCACTTCCATGCTGTCCCACTAGTAACTATGGCTCAATTCTCCTAACACCTATGCACATACTTACCTTAACCGTTGGCTTAGGTGAGACTGTTTTTAAAATTTAATCATGGAATCCTCAGGGCCAATGTTTTCCAAGTAGCTTGCGGGATGAATGCCGTAAGAAAAGGCAAGATATACTCCAAATAAATTCCCATGCAGCATTTAACTTGGGGATCCCCTGTATATGTAGGTTGGGCTAAAGCACCGCTAAAGGCAAAAAGATTTTTAGTTTGGGATCTGCCTCAAGACTTAACAGACTTAATGGATTGTATTGGAATGCTCCTCCCTCCCCATCGCACTGCAGACCTGTGCAGCCCAACCTCTCTGCTCCAGTGCCCACCCCTGCCACAGGCCCTGTGCAGCATCACCCTACAGCCAGGGTCTGAGCACTGCATTCCTCCCTCTGTCCAGACAGGATTTGCCAGTGAGATAACCACAAAGCAGCAGGTGATATTATCATCTCTGGCTGGCAGCATGCTGCCTGTCTGCACAGCACAGCATTGTGAGAGCGCTTCTGCTATGCAAAGTTTCATTTAAATCAGTAGCTGAAGAAGCCCAAACATTTCAGTGCAGCTCTGCCAATTACAAGAAAAACATTAAGTTTATGACATGAACAATTAAGTAACAAAAATCTTCAGTACAGACTTGATAAGTCAAGTCTGACAACTGAGCTGACATTTTACAAGGATTGGTTAAAAAGCACCTTAAAACAATAAATACCAGCAACAAATATGTGCACAGTAGGTATACTAAGTCAACCACTTGCTATCAAAGTAAAAACAATGAATAGCAAAGTACATGATAAAAATGTTGCTGGGATCAGAAGAAAATAATAAAAATAAACAAATAGGACCTTCACCAGAACCCTTATTGCAAAAAAAAAATATTGCCTCAGGGCACTTGGATGAGTGACAAATCCAATCTGAAAGGGTGATGGACTGCGAGAGCAACAAATAATTCCAAGATGCTGATTTTTTTTTTTTCTCCCCACTCAAATCATTACTGGGGTGAGGGTCAAGCTGATGAACAACCTAATGTGTGCCAAATTTGCAATAGATACTGTACCAAGCACATATCCTAATGCTGAGAAAAACTGCTAGTGTGGGGCCAGAGAAATTTTTTCCATATTTGAACTTGTAAAACTTTTGAAATGCATATACAGGTATCTAGAAGAAAGGCTGATTTGTGCTTTAAAGCATGAAGAGGTAAAGAAATCCTTTGTGCTAAAACTAGAGTCAGACAGAAGAAATGAGAGAAAATTTCAGGTGACTATTTGAAATGGCCTTATGAATATCAGCTTGGACATGGAAGAGTCTGTCAGGATACCTAGAAAAGTGTGGCAGAGCTCCAGGAGACACTGCTGGGGGGTATTAGGGTTTGGACTACAGGTTTCTCTGCATATTACAGGTGACTACAGGGTCATGGATGTGGGTTGCAGGAAGCTTAAATGAACTGGTGTAGTTGCAGATAGAAAAGCATCCACCTCCCCTCCTATTCCAGGAGAGATGGTGGAGCCAGATTTGAGTTTAAGTACTCAGATGCTGGAGAGACTCCTCTGCAGTTAGTGCACCACAGTAGCATGAGTCCAAAGCATGAACCCTGGCACAGGGTACCCCTAAAACAGGGAACAGCTCTGCCTCCCCACACTCCTGCCACACAACAGCCCCACAGAGGTACCCACCACATGGGCTTTTCTCTGAAGGGATCGCTTCTCCCAGCCATGCATAAGCATCACCTCACCAGATTACTCTAATGGTCTTCTCTAGTGATTAATGTACTTATCTGTACTTCCTCACATCTCCATTTTCAAAGGGCAAATGAATCCAGGTCCAGAATTAAACTAGAAAGAGAATGTGATTCTGGCAGAAATAAGCAGCAACCACCTTGTGCAGGGGGTTTCTTTGGTGCTTCACAAGTCCCTGCTCCCGGAGTTACAAAGGCAGTAAGATAATGCAGGAGCCAAGCACAACTATCATCTTACCATAATTTTAAACTAATATTAATTCTTTCTTGATTTTTTTTTAACTCTACCCTTCAAAACTCCCTGTCTGCTGGAACTAATCATTTCTCTTGATTTCATTTACATTGTTTGCTGGACACTCTTGCAACTTGTAGGTTGAAGCTGAGAAAAAGAGGGTCTGGAGGCAGCCCTTGGTTTGCAGGAGCATCTGGAGCTACCTGTGGCGGCATGCAATGCTTCTTCAGTACATTCAGGACTGGCCTGGGGCTACGTGAATCACTGGTTTGAAGTCAGCTTGGCAATTCACATGTTTTAATCACATATCCCCAGACCCCATCAGTACTGGTTTTGCCCTCCTGCATCCTCCTTTTCTTTTTCCAAGGTGATGGACCCCAGAAGCACGTGGTCACAAGTGAAATGCCCCCCCTTTTCAGTCTGGAAAACTCCCTCCCCTATCTGATCTTGTTTTAATGGGCATTTTCAGGCTCCTTCAATCTTGTTTCCAAAGCATCCAAGTCCTCTTGCTTTGCCAAGCTGTCCTGTTGAGCCTTAGAATTTTGTTTACTTGCTTAAAGCTCTTGACACTTAGTCATCTACTAGCCAAGGTCTAGCAGTTTGACTTCTAGAAGAAAAGAAAAGCTCAAACTCACAGTAACAGGAATGAAAGCAGCCGGTAGCACGGCTTTCTTCATTTCAAGTCACGCTGGAAGGCACAGCTCAAAAAGCAGCGCACAGGTATTCGACTGCTTCAGTGTCACTGCTGACAGCCACAACAGCACCGCGGTGTCAGCAGCATCTCTCCTTCCACCTACACCTCCCCCAGCTGTCAGCCAATAATCAGAACACTGAAGGCATTTGAAAGGAAACTGCCATGTGAATATGGACTTATTTGGTCCTGGATGCAAGAGAGCTGGTGGCAAATTCATCCTACCTAAACAAAGCCTACATGCCCATGCAGGCAGAGGAGCTTCAGGATCACAGTCTCGATGAGGGGCCCTGAACTTAAAATGTGTCTGCTTTGTCCAAGGGTATCAACTGCTCTAATATGAGATGTTACCTTTCCTAACTAATCTCACTCTTTTTAGAGCATCCCCTCTCCACTCTGTGGAAGAAGCACCAACAAAATGCAGAAGGAGCAAATGCAGAAAGAGCAAATTCAGGAAGTCAAAGGAATATCTAGATAAAACAGTAAAATGACACCAAGTTCCACAGGTAGCACTGGGCCAGATTTTCCAGGCACACATCTGCCACCCCATGTAGTCTGTACATATTTGGACACTTTTTGCATGTGCCTCATGCAAAGTTCCAAACTGCACAAAACCTGAATATCTTCATGCTTCTCCCAAAAATACCAGCTGGCTGTCATTTCCCTTCTCACCTGAAAATTACAGGTACATTTATACCACGTGGCCATCCATCCCACTGTACATGCCACACACCCTGTCTGTGTATGCTGAGCACACCCAGCCACAGCTGGGAGCCACACAGACAGTTCGGGCCAGCTACAGCCTCAGCTGGATCCCTTCTGCAAATAAACTCAGTTTTGCATCATCTTTCCAACATGATGGAATGTTACAATTACCCAGCAATTATTTCCAGTTTTCTAATAAACAAGACTGTTGGAAATTGCAGATCCAGCCACTTCCTTCTTAGAAGAAATGGTCGACCAGGAGATACTTGCTGGCTACTTATCTCCATTTTATTAACTTTTTACATAAAGTACTATTTTATAATCATGCAAACTAAAAGCACTTTACTGTAGGGTGTATTCTGTAATGAATGCTGGAGAAATGACCTATTTGGAAGTGAATCACATTACAAATTCACATAACTCAATTTTCAGGATCTCTGTCATGCATACTAAGCAGAAATGAAAGAAAATGCAGACAAGTTCAAGACAAAAAATAAACATTTGTAATACCAGGAAATGTGCCTCTTTAGACTAATAAATGTGTGTCAAGGAAGAACAACAGTTCAAGGAATCAAATTCAGTTTCCAATGTTTGGAACTTGCTATATTTGAGAACATGTTAAAGAAGTAGATGCTATTACATCGGGTCTGTGCATAGCAATCATAAGCAAAACAGTATGTGATTTCCCAAGGAAGCAAAATAATTTTAGAGTCATAGTGTACTAGACTTGAGATTGGATTATGCATTCTTTTCTTAATCAGCTCAATTCCTTAAAGAAATCACTTATACAGAAGTGAAAGGATTTTAGAGTGGACTTGACGTCTTTAAAAACAGGAGACTGTAGCTATTCTTTTGAAGCAGGATCCTAAATGGTGTGAACATTTTATATATATTTAACCTCACTACAGCTTTCAGACATACTTAAACAACATAAAATCTGTTTTCCTAAGTCACTAGGTTCTAAGCTTTAAAGTATTCAGGCACCAAGAGATGCAGACAGGCAATTAGTAGAGTTTTCAAAAGCATTTCAAAGTTATGGTTCAAACTTTTGTCTTTTGCTTTCCCTTCCTCATGGAGTAGCTCTTCCAGACCCTTGCTACTCCAGTGGTTGGGAACCCTCCCTCATTCCCTGCCTAGTTAACAGCTACACCACAGTTAATGGATACTTTATCCCCATTTTCTTCTTGGGCCAATGGGTTTTTGCTCTTTCTTCTTGCCTGTTTTTTCCACTCCCTGAGCTGTCCTGGCCTTTATGGGGCTCTGCATGCTCACAACTGCTCTCTTCTTTGCTGAGCTCCCATTCCCCAGCAGTTCCCACAGCCCAATCCACACCAGGTCTAGATAAAGTCATTCCACCTGCACACCCAGAGCCTAAACAACACTGTGAGGAGAATTCAGGAGCCCCAGATTGGTGCCTAATCAAAAGCTGCTATAAATGATGGGAAACCCCACTGGAAATGGGCTTTGCATCAGCCCCCAAATGCCTGCCTCCCTGCAAACGAACCGCCACGAACCAAACCCGGTTACCTGAAGGGGTAGGCAAAGGCTATGTCAATGTTGAGGTCACTCTCTGACTTGTTTGCACAGTCCACACTGAGGCGCAGTCCTCCAGAGTACCCACCGCATGTTGCAAATGCAAAGATTGCAAAAAGCTGTCAAAAACAAACAACATTTTTATTTTATTTCGTTTCAAAAACCACCACAAGCAGATCCATGCAGCAGCTCTCGCTGCAGCACCGGCCCCCTCAGGTCAGGTTATCCATCACTTCGTGCATTCAAAGCATTGCCATACATTACTCCTGAACCCTTCCCGAAAGCAAATGCAAAGAACCACAAAATGTGAAGCTCTATTGCCACACAGAGAAACATCACCATTTGTCTGTGCCAGGCATCTCAGCCTTCCCCTCCTGTCTTGAACCCCATTTGGGATTCACAACCCAAACAGCTATTTAAACCATCCCACTGATGGGCAAGCTTGGACAAGAAAGAAGGATGAACATTGACTGAGCATAATGAGTCAGTCTTAACCCAGATAAAACACTGGCAGAAGTATTTATGAGGAGCAACAGCAGTAGTAATAGTAGACCAAGACAGTTCATGTGGCCACCATCCCATTACATGGCAAAAACACAGAATCATGCTGCCTCTCTTCCATTTCACGTATGACTTGGAAAAAAACCACAATAATCTTTTTTATTATTTTTCCTAAATTACTATCATAACCCAAGATGGATGTAGAGGTGCAGTAAACTGATGCTCAGCAAAACAGGGGAAAAAATAAATCAAGACTTAGGATAAGCTCAGGCAAACTAGACAGGAACAAAGAGCTTGGGTGGTTCTGATGCAAATCCATATCACATCTTAATGTTTCAGGAGAAGATGAATGAGGGAGTGCACAGGCCAGAAACACATCAGCATTTATATTTCTATCAAGGGTTCAAACAAAGGAATTGGAAGCAGGCACAGATGTCTTAAAACATCACTGTTTTCCTTGGAAGACCCTGAGCAGAAGTGGGGACAGTTTATTTATGCAGTTGTAATTTAAATGAAAGGACAGGTTAGATTTTGTTAATTGTAGCACTATAGTTCTGAAGTAACTCCATTAGCTTTAACAGAGTTGCTCTGAGATCTACAGTAGGGCAGGTATGGGAAACAAGTAAACACCTGATCCCAGTCACAATTAAGTAAGCTAAAAGTCAGCAACCCAGAGGAAACAAACAGTGTGCCCATCTGGAGAAGAAAACACATCCTTGGACACTGAAAAATTATACAGCAAGCAGATGTAATGGCAAAATAAAGGACTGAATGATTCAGTAAAAGCAATATGAAAATGTAATAAACAGAAAAAATAGACCTATCCTTGCTGTGCAAGGCTCTGCAAAACACACCATTAATCTTAGTTCTCCCAATTCACAGTACAAGCAAAGCCAGGCACTTCAGCAGCCTCCTTGGACTTCAGCTTTGCATGTGCATCTTTTCCCCAGACACTGCCAGGTTACAGGGGTGACACCTGGACACTGGGGTAGGGAGACCCTCCTTGGCTGCAAGGTGATGTGCCAAGCACAACGGAGCACAGAGAGTAACAGGAGAATAATGGAAGTTCCCGCCTGGCTACTTACTTCCAGTGTGACCAGGGCAGATCACCAAGGACAGATTTGCAAAGGTGCCCAATGACAAGGAAAGTTGATAAAAAACTTTGATTGAATCAACGCTTCTGCTGAGCTCGCTAAAAAAAGGAAAGCTGAACTTTACTGTGAATTGATGTGTTAAATATGTGCCATGAAATGTGTTTCTACTATAACTTTGTATAGTGCTTCTTCATCCTAAATGAGACACTTCCTCTGTAAATACAAGAAGTTTGACCTTACACGTAGTACAGCACTGAAAATCAGCATTAATCATCTCAGTTTAATTTGTGAGGCAACGTCAGAAAACAATAGATTAAGGAGAACAGGAGAGATTAGTGCTGACCTGTTTTCTGCCCTAATTAATGGAGTTGCAAATGCAAGTGTTTTGCAGATACATAGGGAGGCACAAAGATTAATGCAGCGATATATAAAGAGGGAACTGAAGGGCTGCAGTGTGAGATAGACCTGCCATAAGGGAAGAGCCATCACCTCTCAGCTTCAGCTCTCAGCACAGGCACAAGCAGAGGAAAGATAGACAATGGAAATGCATCTCCTTTAATCAAGTATTGGAAATCAGCATAAACATGTGCCACCATGATTATTCACCAAGGCCATGGAGTCATACCCCAAAACACAGCTTAGGCTATTCCTTCTCAGAAAGGATCTCCTCCAGAGTTCCTAGCTGCTCTCCTCCCCTACTGAGGGCATCTTTGACAGCAGACTCAAGCACCCAAAGCCTCAGTCCTCCAGATAACCCACATCTAGCCTTTACTCACCCTTTAGCCCCACATTCAGCTCTTCACCAGAAGCTTTTCAGATGCTTCCACTCATTCAGCAAACCCTTCAGCCTCCTTCTTCTCCAGCCACAACCCACCAAGGCTGCCCACCAGTTTCCATCCTTGCTCAGCACACACTCTACACCCAGGCAGGATTCATAAGGCAGGTGGAAGAAGAAAAAGGACCCAGCTGGGGATTTTTATACCAAACTTCAGCAAGGCCTCAGCCAACCCGAGCCTGGCTCTCTGCCGAGGCTGGATCAGATGCTGCTAATGGCTGGGACCGCCCAGCTGCCAGTAATGCCCAGCCAGTCCCCACAGCTGTGTGCTGAGGCCATGTAGCACCTTTTGGAAGCATATTTATGTTTTGCATTGAAGGAGAGCAGGGTGAGGGCTGTAAATCAATGGTATTTCCCTGGGGTTCTCAGTCAAGCAGCAGGCATAATTCTCCCCTTACCCAAGCAACCTTCTCCTCCTACCTCTGCATTTTTCCTTTTTTTTCCCCCCAAATTTTGCTGCTTTATGTTGTCAGTGGAGCGCCTGGTGCAATAAGCCAAGATTTACTTGTCGGGTTTTGTGCACACTGTAATTCTATGACAGTTGCAGGAATGCTGTAAACACCACTGTATTTTATTATAGCAGGATTTGTGTAAATGGCAGTTGTAAACCCCATAATGGGAGCTTTATGGGCCAGATTCAATAAAACCTCCATCTGCGAGATAATTTTATTGTATCTGGCCTCTCTGAAATTGAAAAGTTTATGGAGAAAGGGAAAGCATTTCCCTATGTTCCTATTTACTCTTTGCCTATAAATCCACACCCGGTACTAGTCCCATCTGCAGTGTGCATGCATATTGCTCTTCCCCTTTACATCAGATAAATCTCCCCAGCACACAGTTACCTCTGCTTATCACATGGCTCCTGCCTCTCAAGGCTCAGCCTCGACGGCCAGTGCTGCACTCGCCTTCCCCGGAAAAGCGGCAGCCAGGAGAAACACGGTCCCCTCAAGGCAACAAATCTTTGCTGCGGTGGCTGTGCCGGGCTGCTCCTGCCTGCTGGCATGGGAGCTGGGCAAAGCCCAGCCATCCCCTGGCACCCCGTCCCTCCTGCGACAGCAATGCAATGGGGAGGTTGGTGCCTTTGCTCCCGCCTGGGCCCTCGAGGGAAACGGAAAATGTCTGTCCCCAGCCTGGATCAATGGTCCACCCTTGATGTGGGATAACACCCCAGGCAAGCATCCTGCTCACTCAATGTGCACTGTGGAAGCAGTTACCAACCCACCCAACGAGGCCACAGACCAAAGGGAGGGGGAGGAAGGGACTTTATTTGTGCTCCCCGGCACAGACTGGAGCAATGTGCATCTCCCGTGTCCAGTCCAACCTGGCTGAAGGATCACCCTTCTTCCACATGGTTTCAAACATGTCTCTAAAAAGGCAGCACACCTCTGAAGCTTGCAATGCATTTCTGTATGGTGATTAACACCCCATCCCCTGCTCCTGTTATGGGATATTCCCTCCATGACCTTGCAGCCTTGGCCTGCGCTATTGGTATATTTTTGTAAGGAAGTCAAGTAAATCCCACAGTCTAACTTATCCAACAGAAATTATATTTATTATGGTACTGTGCAATAATACACGGCCTTCCCTGTCAAATCAGATTAGCATGTTTTAAAGATCAGTTGGCTCCTTAGCACTTTGAGAAAAAACAGCAATATAATTGCCAGCAGAGCACATGCTTCTCACACCAGCTCAGGGCAGGCAAAGGTTCATCAGCTGATCTACAGGATCAGCTGGAAACCTGCCTTCTTCTGATGCCAGGATTCAACGCCATGGCAATGGATCCTCTAATTCAGTATTCAGGAGCTGTTATTTATCCAGACTCCAGATTCAAGGCTGGTTCCCTCGTTTCCCAGCCCAGCCGTCCTCGGTGGCCGGGGCTCAGGGTGTGCGATGCCCTGGGGGAGCTGAAGTCCCAGCTGTGCGTTAGACAGTTGGCAACGCCTCAGCACACGACCCCAGACATCACTCACCCCGTCGTGGAAGGGAAAAACGGGATGGTTTCCCATCACTTCTCTGCATTTGGCTTTCCGACAATTCCCCTCAATGCCTGCTGAGCGACAGGCTTGCTGTGCGCACCAGAAGAAGGCAGAATGGTTCCTGACAAGGCGAGTTAAAAGGCTTATGTAGAGCATGTTACACCTAAAACATCCTGTTAAGAAGATAACACTGTCATTTAAAATTGATGAAACTTTTATATAAGCCACTTGCTTTTCCCAGGAGCACGTCTGCCCCTTGCAGCAGCCTTTGGCAGCTTGCTGGCAGATGAGATGGAGCCGCCTTGGGCATGCACCTCTAATCCCCCTCATGCAAAAGAGAGATCCCCCCTCTGCCTGAGGGCTCTTTGGCGACTCCTCCAGGATAGTGAGACCTTAAAAAGAAACCGTGTTGGTCTTGCGTGGAGCTGTGGCGGCCAAAGACAGGCTGCGAAGGACACATAGCTCACTATGTGGGTTGATCTTCAACAATTTCACTTGGGATTGAAGGAGGAAAATGGGAACGAGCCTGCTGGACACTTTCCCAGAGAGGTCCCCCCCAGCTCCCCACTCCTGCCCTAGCACTGGAAAGCCGAGGCGAACTCTTGACACTGCTAAAGAGCAACCTGAAATATTTGAAACGCCTCCTCTTTTATTAGTCATTTTACACATTCAAAGTGTTTTACAAAGACATATTCTTCTGGCATCATTTCTGGATATAAGACTTCCCTTTCTCCAGATCACCATAATAAAGAGACTGCAAAGCATTTGCCAAATGCTATATTGCTTTACACTTTCTGTCGCTCACCACGGCCAACGGCTCACGTGAGAGCGGGGAGGGAGCGCCCCGCTCCAAGGGCCCCGGAGACATCCCCCCGCAGCCAGCATCACTCACCCCGCAGAGTGTCTCGTTAAACTGAGATTATTTATTTATAGAGCAGAACCAGTAATTGAACATTATTATTAAGACTGTAAAGGGAAGGTTCAAAGGCACTAAATGACTGTACGGGAAAACATTTACTGCAGAGATGATGGCCCAAAATATGTCACCAGTGAAAGATTAGGAAGCACTCTCTCCTCCAGGTCTCTGCCTGTTTCTTTTTTAAAATCTGGCATTTTTCCTGCACAGATCTAAACTGCAGACTTCCTGGAATCACTTCTCCTACATACAAGGCTTTGTGCACTGGAGATTATCAGATTATTGACTTTGGGATTCCTAATTATATCAACTTGACTGGTTGATGAATTGGAGGTGGATAGCATCGCAGCCAACGCAGTGCTGGGGGGTAGGCGATGACTAGCAGGAGTCATTTTCCTCCAACAGCTATACAGGGAGAAAGCTGAAATATATTCTGCTCCCGCTGAGAAATAAACCCTAAAGCAATTGTTCACTAATTGCTAGGATTTAGTGTGCCCCCTTACAAATAAACAGCAGCATTGCAAAGAATGATCCCATGTCTGCCCAGACCTGGTCTGCATGGAGGGGAAAGCCCAAGGATGAGGGAATGCCTTGGAGTTTGGGGCCTGAAGAACCACATATGCCCCATCTGGGGAACATTGTACGTCTGCCCAAACATCGACCCCAGCGGTGCCTCAGTTTTAACACGCTGCTGAAGGACCACTCAAGCAGCTGTCCCGCATCAGGAGGCACTTGCAGACCAGTCACCTCCTGGGTGTGGTGGCATCTGGGAAAGGGCTTTTGGTGTCACCATGCTGGAGCTGGAGATATACAACCTGTCCAGATCTCACACAAAGCACCCCATAACTTTCACTTGGCTATCAGACTTAATGTTTCCAGCATCTTCTGAAAGGGGAATGGAACTACAACTACAGTTGTGTTGGAGGAAAATCCTTGCATCAACAATTTTGTATGGCTTTACACTGAGCTAAGTGAATGAGGCCCTTTCTTACCCATCCATGTGGCAAGGTCGGATATTCCTGGAAAACACAACGAGGCTGGTGGGATCCACACGGTGTTAGCTGCTATGTCCCCAGCCACTGCCACCCCTCTGGAGGAGACCAACCTGCTCCAAGACATCCCCGCTGGGCTGGGGTCTTCACCGGGGCATTTGCAGCAGCAAACCTCTGTTTGGCATTTTAGGGCACCGCGCAGAGAGCAGCCCTGGATGCCGGCGGCTGGATGGAAACACCTGACCCCATGGTGGGCAGAAACCCTGCAGCATCCTCTGTGTAAAGCACAGCATTTCATTTAATGCTTCGCATTTTTAAAATGAAAAAAAAAAATACTTAATTTGATCCTTAATGGAAAGATTTATGGAAATGAAATTGGGGTATTTTTAGTGAGTAAAGATCATGTTATAATAATTTGGTTCTACAATACTTTAATCCCAAGGAGACAATTTTCTCTCTTTTTCTTTGAAGAAAACCTTTATCTTTTTTATTCATCTTCCATTGATTATTCTAAAAATCCCATTTAGCTCCACCACATAATGGTATGGTAGTCTTTTCTCATTATATTTTAATAGAATAAAACCCAACTGTATATGAGAGGATTAGATAGCCATTCGTTGAGGTAAAGAACATTGTTCCTCCAGATGGCCAGACAGAATCTGTGTAATGCTTTTCCTATTTATTAAGTTCAAAATGTAATGCAAGCTGATGAGATGTGTTTCATCCAGTATTTAATGGGTCAGCCATAAAGTTGAAAGCTAATGCTAAGGTTGGCATCATGCATGGAAGAGTTAACAGGCAGAAAATAAAGATATCTCTTAGGACAAAGCTACTTACACAAGTGGGGCAGAAATGCTAAACTCTTCCAGGCCCTCTAACCATTTGTCAAAGGTTTGAGATAATCGAAGACATTTACAAGGACCTGAGGGTTTTTTTTTATTTATTGTATAAATTGCTTTCTGCACGTGGACATTGACAGATTGGCAACGAGTCTTCCATGAAACAAAATACATCGATACTTGCTGCAGACAGATTTAGGAGTACCTGGGGTAATTACTGGGTGTACACTGCTTCATTTGGGATGTATCACAGAGCGGTAGTTTCATTGCATTTACAGCCTGCAGCTCTTTTCCTGCCCCAGCTGGAGAGCAGTCTGGAAGCTACAGCTCTTCCTCTGCAGTCTCTACAACTCCACATTTGTACCCTCTTCTTTTAAGGAGGTGGGAGCACAAGTTGGACAGATTTGTTTAGTTTGGTACATATGATCCCTGAATAACTCATGTTGTGACATATATCACTTCAGCAGAGACATGCACTCCTTTTTTGGGCCTGAAAACTTTTCCAATCCTAAGACTGCTGGTATAAAAGACAGCCGTAGTGGTCTCTACCAGGATCCACATTGTGACAGTGCCCAGAGTATCGCAACTGCTAGCCCAGGAGAGCGGCCACCCCCAGGCTGGGTCCCCTTCTTCTTGCCCATGACAGCTGTCCCGCCACGTGCCCATATTGTCTCATGGGCTGCTTTGGCATCAATCACCTGCGACCACCACAGGCAAAAAGCAAGGAAAGCCATGGTCAGGTAAAGGAGAGGTTTTCTAACAGGTGATGTTCTTCTTTTACTAACAGGTGAGGTTTGGCAACCCAGCAAACACTCAGGTTCATGCATAAATGTAATTCTGTTCCTGCTCCCCCTTGAAAACACAGGTTTTGTGCAGGCTTTACAGGCTGATTATATGGGATTTACTGTGTAACAAGTGTAAACATTTAATTATAAAATAAAAAAGGTTGGACGGCTGCTCGTTTCCTTGCTCACTTGGTGAGTTTAAAAGCATCTGGTTTAAAATGGCCCACAATATAACATAAATGCAAACAGAGCGTGATCCAAGTTATTACTAAGTAGGATTTACTCCCTCTAATAAACACAGGGATTTACATTATGGCTGAGTGACATCCACACATGGGAGGCACTCTGCAAAGGGAAAGTGCCGCTGAACTTAATGTCACTAAAACCCTGGTGGTCGATACAGCTTCAGAGGCTCAACGACAACCAAGACTACACCATAGCTGCTCCGCCGCAGCATTAGATGGCAGGTGACTGCAAGCCCAGCTTGCAAAAACAGTGTTGTACGCAGTGCACACACCGTCTGCCCCGGGCTGGG
Source organism: Strix uralensis (assembly GCF_047716275.1). Classification (NCBI taxonomy): domain Eukaryota; kingdom Metazoa; phylum Chordata; class Aves; order Strigiformes; family Strigidae; genus Strix; species Strix uralensis. Next base: position 6,035,439 of record NC_133981.1, on the reverse strand, counting down.
GCTGAGACAAGGTACTTCTCCCAGCCGGGGAGCCCATCCCCATCCCCAGCTCTCCCAGCATCACCACCAGGCCCCGCTGCATTTGATGCTGCTGTAACCATTTCCTTATTTAATTTGTGTCTTTGTTCTTTCCATTAGCTCCAGCTCCTCTTTCCCAGCACTACCTGGTAGACCTCGGCTCCACTGGAGCATTTTCCTGATATGATGACAGATGCACACAGCAGAAACGAGAGGCGGGAGTGCTCCTCTGACCAGAAAATGCTCCGACAGTTCAGTCCCTGTAGCGCAGCACAGCATGGGGGCTGCAACAAAACCCTCCCCTGGTCAGCACTGACTGAAAATTATTATTACAGGAAAGGCTCCTGTCCTTCAATCACGCTGTATTATTTATGACCTAATGATTGCCCATTGACTAGCTGGGATTATACGTTCTCTAAGATGTTTCTGGGTGAATGAAAGAGCATTAACCTCATTATTGTCACGTCTGTGCTCATCAGAGGCCATTAGTAGCTTCCTCTCGGCTCCCTGTGTTGCTGTGTAGCTATTTGGTGTCATCTGCTGCCTCTCCACCCACCCGCCCCACACACACGCATGCCTGCATTTGGCTCTGTTTCCTTTCTCAAGTAGATTTAAGGAAATGGGTGAAAATTATTTAGCTCGGGAAGCAATCCAGAAAACCCTTGGGATTAATAATCTGGTGCAACAGCTTTTCCGTGTGAGGATTTGAGAGTGTTTTCAAATTGCTAAGCAATGGGGTCTCCAATCCTTCTTGCACACGCAGCAGCACTCCTTCAGATGATGTCTGGCCATTTTCCATTTTTTCAGCCCCACAACACTCATACGAGCAGGCCCACTGGGAACCAAGGGAAAAGCACAGCTGGGTTTCTAGGCAGTATGTCTGCAAAGCCCTGCATGGACCACCCAGCCCTGGCCACTGAGACGCATTAGGGGTGTCCTTCATTAATGCAACCATCGCAGATGTCCCCTTCCTGCTCCAGACCTAGCCTCAACATGCACCTTTTAGGAGGGAGGATGGCTCAAGCCCTCCATATCAGAGCTCTGTCTGGCATCCCATGCAGGTGGGACCCAAACATGGGACCCACCAGCTCATCTCAAACAGTTTTGGATGGAAAATTCCACTGGAGCTGACTCCAACCTCAGCACCCGCCTCTGTGCAAAAGGCCGGAAGAAGATTTTGCTCCTGGCTAACTATCAGCCCACATGGTAAAAATAATTTCTTTTCTAATAATTAAAATGATGGGCTATAAATGAACGTTTGCTTTGCTGAGCTCTGGGAATTCACAGGGAACATTTTGAGCAAGAAATATTTTTAAAATTAAAACCTCCCTTTCCTCTTCGTTTTCGCCACTGCTCTTATACTCTGTCCCCAGAGGTGGCATTGCTCTCTTTCTCCACACTTAATCATAAAAAACAACACCTAAACACAAATATTTTTAGCAAATGCTAATAACACTGTCCTTAAATCGAAATAAAAAAATATTCTTTATCTCACTAGCTCTTGACACACTTCATCTGCTTAAGTTGTTCTGTTTCCTCTACATCCTCCCCCTTACTGTGCTCCTCCACACCTCTTGCCTATCTCTTTCTTTTCACGTCCTTTCATTCACATTCCCTGAAATCTGCAGCCATACCTGTTTCTAAACACAAGAAAAGAGAACAAAAAAAACTTGGCAAAAACCTTGCCTGAATGTTCTCCATTTCCTTTGTGGTTCAAAATACTTAATTCTGAAATAACCAGGCGTCCTTTCCTTTCTCTCAACTGCTAGCAGCTGCTGTATATCTTCTGTGCCACTTCCCAATGTACTTCAAATCCTCCCAGACCCCGGAAGAAAGCAGGCACTTGTACAAAACCAATAATGCATCAATATGTTTTTGGCTGTTGCAATCTTTATATCTGCACTGCTGGAGATGATTATCTAGCTTTTTTTTATCTGTAGATTCAGACCTGTGGAACAAAACCAGGTCCAATAAAATAAGGAAGCAAAGAAAACACAAGCAGAATGGAAAAAGCAATTGAACATGCTATAAATTCAGAATCAGGTGAAAGCTAATTATGGCCACACTCACTAAAAAGATGAGGACACAGTGAGGGAGATAGACTTATTAATTATTTGTGTTATGGTAGCACTTAGAAGCCCCAATCCTTTATCTGGGACTAGCTGTGCTATACATGGCAAACACTTAACTATATCTTTGGGTAATTGCACACAGTTATAAGGAAAATGTGCAAATGCTCTGTTCTTCCACCTTCAGCAGTTTCTGGTCTGTTAATGCTGTTAAAGGAGTCTGAGTTCACCATCAGTCTCATTTTGAGCAGCTCGTGGGATGGCCTCATGGGTCAAAGAACAAATAATTCAGCATGAGAGCACCCTCTACCCATAACTGGATGGGGCAAACCACAGCAAACCCCCCAAAGTGGGCATGAGATACATCCATCACCATCCCCATCCCCTGGCGTGGGGGACACAGCGCTCACTATTGCCAACAAGGACGTTTCATCCTCATTGACTCTGTACAAGTTTGATTGCTTTTCTAATTAAGATACATTTTATGGTAATCTACCAAGGCCCTTAGACTAAATCACTCACTTAATCTGTTGTTAGTGCCCATATGTTTACAGCTTTCCAGCCTGCTGCAGCATATTTGCTTTGCCACGGCGCCGGGGAAGTTTAGTGACAGATGAGCCGCTGCGCAGGCATTCAGGTGGCGCAGAGCCCTTCCACCCAGACAGCCTGCGCACGACACGGATGGACAGACAGACAGCCCCAGCACCCGGCGGTTTGGAGAGGAGAGGAAAGGCGCAGCACTGCAGATATGGCACCCCATGCTGATCACCTGCCTCTTCCCCTGTCTCTACAGAAGGGCTCAGCACATCTTTCTCATTTTCCTTTCTTTCCTTCTCTTTTTTTTTTTTTTTTCCCCTCCAAAATAAGAGATTGTACATGACAGGAGAGGAAGGCTGAAGAGTTTCACAGTATCGTCGTGTCTCTGGCTCCACAGCTCACTTACTGAGGAGTTTCACTGCAGGTTCAAGGGCTCTGAGCAGCCCTTTGGCTGAAGGGTAACAATCACATTTGCAAACTAAGAACCAGCACAGTAAGACCCTCCATCTGCACTGAACGCTGAATTAAATAAAAACTGAGCAAGCGCTCCACAGTTCTGCTCCTGCTGAACCCACGAGCCTGGGCAGGAGTGTGTCCCCCCAGCCCCAACCTTGCCTGCAGCCCAGAAACACCAACAGGCCCCTTCCAACATCTTCAGGGCTGGCACTATGCCACCGCACGCCCTGGTGAGGAGCTAAATCTCTCCTTTGGGCCTGCCTAGACTCTAGCAACCCTGCACCCTGCGTATGGACACATGTGTGCTGTGCTGGCAGGCAGCAGCTTCTCTTCATCTTACATCAGGCTGCCTGCACCAGCTCTAGATGAAGGAGCAGGGACGTGCTGAATGGGGAGGTGGCTCTTGCCTGTCCCAAATCCACAGCTCTCCTTGTGCTCTCCCACATGTGTGCATCCCACGGTGGTACCTGTGCAGGCAGGGCTCAGGCAGGGACCCAGGGACCCCAGTTCTGCTCAGACTAGCTGGGCTGAGCCCCCAGCCCACCACACACAAGCGTGTTGTATTTGCGAGGGTGTACCATGCTACTATTTGAAATGATTTGTGCTCAGTTTCTGAGGAAAAGAGAACCCAAAGGCAAAATCAGGAAAGACCAAACTGTAGGTCAAGTTGCCATTTTCCATCCTATGTAGAGGGAAATATTCCCTGAAAAAAAATGGTCATACAATTGCACAGGAACCCCTAATCAAGAGTGACATGAAGAATAAAACACCACCTGCCATCACCAGCAGTAACAGGCAGCTGCTATCCAACACCAACACAAATACCTTTCCCTCTGTAGAGCACCTATTGATCTGAACAGGATTAACAGAGGATTAACTCATTAAGTCTTCCAAGGACCTGGCTAAAAAAAGAATATCTGGAATTCAGGAGGAACCTGATATTTAAGAAATCGATTTTTTAAGAGTTTAAGGAATTTCTCTGGGAACTGTTTGAGCTGCTAGAGGAGCAGCCAAGGAGACAGGTCTCAAAGGAAAAGAAGCTCCCCAGGATCCAGGCACCCCTAAAATAATTTTTCAAACTCCTTTCAAACCCTGATGCATCTGCTAGAAAGGGACAGCGGCTCCTCCATCCCACTGGCACATATCTCACATTTTCAGCCCTGGAGCTTGTGAAGCACCATGTTGTGAACCTGTCCCAGCAGCTGCATTGAGCCCTGGTTTGCACATCAACCTGAGGTCATCTTGCAGAGAGGATGTCATGCTCCCAGGGAGGTGATGGAGGCTGCTCCAAGGTCTGAGAGGCGAGTGGTGGTTGGGGGTACTGGACTGGGGAGAAGCTGCCTCCAGACCTGCTACCACCAAGTAGCTGAAGATGAAGGAGCACCACACATTGCAACACTAGGATGGGCAAAAGGCAACAGATGGAAAACCATGAACACTGAAGAGTTTTGTATGTACAACATGAGGAGCAGGGCAAGTTCTCCTGTCCCCCAAGTTTGTCTCGTCTGTATCCTATAGAGACAGCATGTAGGGCTCAAGGGATCATTTCTGCTCAGCCACAAGCTCCTCTGCCAAGGAAAAGTCTTGCAGTGATGGACTTAACCACATTATTCACTTTGTGCCTTACACTCCCTTGGCTGCTGGCGGCCTGCCTTCGGGGACAGGGGTGAGACCTCCCCCTGTGTGCAGACAAACCAACTATTCCTGTCCACTTTTCCTGCTTCAGAGCTATTAAGATGAGCTCAACTGGCTTCCTTAATAAACCACAGCCCAGCTTTCAGGGCAGTCTGGCACCCCTGCTATGATGAGTTATGTGGCACAGAAAACCCAGGCCTTTAGTTTTGTGGGGTAGGAAGCAGGAATCGTGCTCCTTGGTTCATGTTACCCTTCCCCTCCAGATTTACCCAAATGTGCTCTTTGACCATTGCCCTTCTGCTCACCTGGAGGACACTGCACTGAGTCAGATAACAAGGCTCAGCAAAGTTAGAAATGCTTAACACTGTCCTCAGACAAGGAGAATTATGCTTAGAAAGTGTGTGAGATGTGCACTGCTCAGACACCCATGCCCTCCACACCTAAGGAGTTAAACGACTGTGAAAAAGACAATTATTGTTATGTACCACGTTCTCTAACACTGTGCCGAGCACATACATTCAAGTTATGTAGCTGGTATAAATATGTACGGTCCTTATGAAACAGCAATCATGTAAAAAACAAAAAGCCACTGAACTGGGTGCCTATTAACTACATTTTCAGGAACTGAGTGCGTGGGCTCGCCTGTACAACGCCCTGTGCCTGGCTGGCTGCCCGTGGGATGCTGCGCGCCGGCACCGGCTCCTGCCCAGCCAGGGCTTGGGCAGCCACAGCACAGACCCCAGCAGAGCTCACGAGCCCTCTGCAGAGGGGCACGCCGCAAAATACTCCCATCAGCTGCTCTTCAGGCAAGTGCAACTATTCCGTTTTGAAAAAAAAAAAAAGGAACAATTAAACTGGTCCAAATGACTAAGCAGTTACTGGCAATCTGAAATTTCTCTCTGGAAGAGTTTAGCTCGGACTGGCAGGCACAACATCCTTACGTTCTCCAGTTACAGTCCTCTAACATCTTATTAAAGTACACTTCATGTATCTATTAGCATACCCTGGAATCATTATACCCAAATTATTCTGCGTCTAATACTTTGAGTTTCCGAGCAGGTATACACTCAAGCATGTTCTCACAGCAGCTCCAGCTTGTGCTACAGCTGGAGTTTTGAAAGACTTTGAAACATCAAAGCAATCGACTCCCATGGATAAGATTCAAGTATGAAAGAATCAAAGTGCCAATAAATTAATCAATATAATGCTGCAAATTCAAGTATTTATTAGGTAGTCTGAAAGTATTCCAGCTATACATCTTGTTTTCCTTAGCCGTACTATTACAATCACTGTCTTGTACTGCCTGGAAAGCACACCAGGAGCTATGACGGGGAGAGATAAATAACTGCACCTTGCTGTTATTTACAGGTAACAAAGAGGTCTCCAAGTTAGCTGAGAGTGCTGAGGAATGAGGCTGCTGAGCCGTACAAGGCAGAGGCAGGGAGCAGAAAGTCAGAGCAACAGTCTATTGACCTGTATTAATGATGTTACACTCTGAAAAGCAAGCTATTTTCTTAATTACTTTAAAGATTTTCTTTATTTCATTAGTACATTTTGATGAGGAGCATGTTGCTGCCAATCTGCCATACTTCAGATTGATCTTTCTAAGGTAATATGCAGTCAGATATTCATACTTCAGCTCGATCAATATTAAATAGCTCTAACTGATTTCTTTTATATCAAATATTGCTGCATTATTTTGAGGCATGTTTGATTCAAAATGCCAGAAGAAACATGATAAATCAGAATTCCTTTTCCCTTTAATCCTCACTCTCCACGTTTCTGCTGTAAAATGAAGTGCAAAACAAGTTTTCAAAGCAGGCACCCCCCTCTGCAAAGCAAAATACAAACCAAAATTATTTCAACGTATCTAAAACCATGGAACAGTTGGGCTCAGCACGAGAGTACAAAGAAATCAAACCTAAAACCAATTTTGTAGGCTTCACGATTCCTGTAAAACCCCACTTCTCCCCCAAACAGTACAGTTACACAAATAAATAGAGATGCATATAACTTACCGGAGCAAATATCACCATACACATTTACAAAAGGATTTATAATCCAACTTGCGTCCCCTGAAATAAAGCAAGGTTTGTCTCATACTAAAAATAAAGGCTCCCAAAAGCTTCTCACAGGAGGGAGAGAGAGAGAGAGGGAGGGAGGGAGGGAGGGAGGGAGGGAAAGGGAGCGAGCGAGCACCAGCTCCTTGCCTCGCTTTTTATGAAGCAAATAAGGAGAGCAAGAAAATCAATGCTGAGAGAAAGTGAGATGATATACCAATCAGGCAGCAGCCTCAGCCTTATTTGCAGAGGGATGGCAAAATGCTCATATTATTAGACAATGACTACACACAGGCTAAGTAGAGAAAGCAAATACTTTCCCCTCGGTGAGAGGCTGATTGCTTTGTTGTGGTGCAGGTACCACCACAGCGGGCTGGGAGATGCAACCCCTTCCTCCCCACCGCTAATGCAGCATCACTTTAGCCCTTGTGTGAGCTCTATAGGAAAGAAACAGTTCACAATTCTGGGCTAAAGTTGTACTAAGCTTAAAGATCCTCCAAAGCTCTGACACTTACAGACAGTCATCAGAGCAGTGCTTCTTCATTGCTGGGTTTGGGGGCTTTTTGGACTCTCTGTTATATTTTGAGATGCCTTTCACTGCATCTCAGAAAGCTGCCCTGCAGCTACAGCAAGGAGCCCATCCAGAAAGGAGAAAAGACCCCTCAGGTCTCCCATACTTTCATGTGCACTGAGCTCCTCCTGTGCTCGCACAGGACCAGACCTCCAAAGCGTCTTCCTGGAACTCAAGCTTTTGTCCCTATTTGTGTATCAGAGAAAACTTATGGGAAACCCAAGGGTCCCTTGCACCAAAAGGGAAAATTTCTGTGCTATTAATCCGCTCAAACAAAATCACTGTGCCCTTGTGTGTGTTGGAAGGAGGAGGAGAAGGTAGCAGGAGGTAAGCTCATTGCCTCCAACATACAGGAACCTGCCTGCGAACAGGACACATCGGTGGCGAACGCATGCCACTTCTCTGGAAAGATGCCACATTTGCTTCCCCCTGGCAGCTGTACAAAGACACAAACCGCACGCCCTGTCACTGCAAACCTCCTCACGAGAGGGGTTTCAGGCTGGTCCCGTGTCTCCGCTCAGCGTTCAGGACTTCAGCACATTAAGAGCACAAAATGGATCCGCGGATCCCTCTCTGCAAGGCTCCCGGCTCTGCGCTTACCCTGGGAGCCTCTGTCATCACCAGCCCATCGCCCCAGCGCTGTTTGGTGGAACTGAGACTGTGAATCACACTTTATGCTATTTATTTATCAGCCCCAGGTTTATCACTGTTTTGCCCTCTTTTCTACACGCTGCATCAAATATTTTCAAATACACGTGACAATGAATGAGACACAAGGTGAACTTTCTTTTATTCGGAGACAGAAGTTACATGCTGGTACACAGAAACACCTGTTGGGTGACAACAGTTCCCTATGCAGCAAAACTGGAGCACAATTACTTTTCCCCAGTGGCTTGGGATTTACATTGTGCAAGAAGAGCTGGAATTCACAGGGAAAATCCTGAAGATAAAACCAAGGGAACTGAATTCATCTGATAGTTCAATTTATCTGTTCAGGGTTGGCACTTCTAGCACAATCCAGGCACAGAGGTGACTCCAACAGCCCTCCAGGCCCCTTTCCCACGAGCAGGAGCCGCATTGCCACGCTGGCAGATGTCACCGCTGATGATGTGGCCCCGTGTTTCCAACAGATACAGCCTGATGCCGGCTGATGCTGTAATGAGAAGACATCGTGGTGCTGAGAGAGTTCTCCAGGCTGAAGCCCTGCTCTGCTGCTCGCTGCATTTTAACGTACGTGGAAGCATTTGTCAGCTACCGTGCACACTGCCTGAGTCCCAGCCACAAAGATTAAACAACTCGGCACCTCTGGTCTGCAGAGCTGGCTAGCATTTGCCTCCCACTGCACCGTGAGCAGCCCTTTGATGCTTTATCCACACAGGAACCGCACTCTGCAGCCACACTCACACCACAACGGCTGCAGCAGTGTCTCAGCATTCGCCTGGTTAGCGTTGGCCAACACGCCTTCCTCCCCAAGGACAGGGCTCACACATCTCACTCCTTCTTCCTTGCCATCTCTAGAAAAGACTGAGCAGCCCAGAGAAAGTGTGGAGGAGGTTTTGTAGGAATAACACAGACCCGCAGAGGTACATGAACCAAAAGCCAGTGACAGGCAAAGGTGACCAAAGGCCACACAAAACTTACTACTCACTGCATCAGCACAAGGGGTGATGCTGGTTCTCCCACACCCCTGGGAGAGCTCTTCTCCAGCCTGTGGGTGCCTGGGTTGCTCCCACACATTGGCGGAGGATGGCAGGAGGATGCTCAGCCTGCCTGAGCTCCCCAGCTGATACATCTCATTGCTCCTGGCCTTTTTCGTTGCATTCAGCTCTCCAGCTGGCACTGAAACTCGCTGTATCTCATGGTGACCAGCCTCTTGCTGCAAGGTGTGACAGTAAGTGAAATGCAAACACCTCTCATTTTCATTTTCCAGTGAGATAATTTTATTTTCCCTTCCCACAGCTAACAACTGCTGTTACTTAAACTCACTAAAGTCTTCTGAAAACTTTGAAAAACATCCATTGAAACAGTTCTGCAGAAGCACCCCTGGGAGCTGCTGTGTCTCAGCCCTCTAAAATACGCGTCCACTTGGGCACCTGTGCAGGACATGGGGATGCAGAATGCAGTTTTAGCCAGAGCACGATGGGCTGCAGCAGGTGATAACCCGTCCTGTTGCACAGCTCCTTTAAACACTGCAACATGAACTCCATGGCATAAGGAGATCAAAGCCTGCTTTTTTTTTCCAAACCAGTGACACATCATGAACGCTGTGGATCAGGTCTAACATTGCTGAAAGTGGATGTGTTGGTGTTTGCTGACAAGGCAAAACACTTGTCAGGCTGCGGAGGACCCTGCAGCACTGCAGGCTGGTGCTTTTTTCAGCTTTATTAGATTCCTTTCAAAAATTCATCTGAACTACTGGACGGGCACTCAGCATCACCAAGCATAAAACCAGCTGCTGCCAATTCCAGTGCTGTTATGCCATGTTTCTCTCTCTGCTGTATCAGAGCTTTCCACTTTTGATTTTCAAGTCGGGAGTTTCAAAGCAAACCAAAAAGCTTCAGGGGATTTAAGCCCCAAACTCCTTTAGATACTACTGAAAAGCTGTACAGATTTTGTGGCAGATTTCCACCAGCTTTGCCACATCACTCAGGGTCTGAAGAGATTTAATCCCTGCCTGTAGGAGGTTTCATGGCCAACACAGCTAAAAGGGATGCAGCGACACCAGTAATGGTGAGGGCTGCAGCCTGGGGAGAGACGACTTCTCCCTGGGTACAGCAGCAGTCAGGGGAGGCATCAGGGCAGCATGAGATGGGGATGTTCTGGCTCCCCACCACACTTTGCCATGTCTTCTCCCAGCTCCCAGCCCACCACAGGGTACCTAAAGCCCACATAGTGGGAGCCCAAAAGCACTCAGACCCTCTCACTGCTGTGTTGCTTTACTCTTAACATACGTGCTCGTGTTACCTTGGGAGCCCTGTTCATGCTCGCATGTGTGTGTGCAGATTTACAGGTGGCTGTAAAATCCCACACCGTGCAGTGGAGATGAAGTTTTATTGGTCTTGCCATGGAGGACCTGAGCTGGAGTTTTTTCAACATCACAGTCCTCAGTTCTGCCCAAGGCTGCATCGCACTGACGCTCACCCTGGGCAGGACAAGGCAGGAGCAGGCAGCACCACTGTGGGCCCTTTGGACCATGCTACTATATCTGTGCTCACCCCACATTTGGAGGAGCTAATTAATATCGTCAGAGCCTCCATCCCACCTGTGCTGTAGAAGAAACATCAATCAGGGCAGCAGTGGCTGTGCAAGCAGGCTGGAGCCTAGCAGAGGGGCTGCAGCCCCGGCCGGCAAGAGGAGAATCAGACAACCTGGAGCTGCTGCTGCAAATAACCCGTCAGCCCAGGAAATATTAAGATGGGCTGCCTGTTTGCCAACGGAGATTTTCACATTTCCCTCTCAATCTTTATTTACATTTGGGAAGACAGAAAATTAACAAAGTCTGAGATATATAACTGGAAACCATTTGTTTTTCTTGTGGAAATGGAACGTTTCCTAATGAACCTCCCCTCCCCCTGTGCCGTTCGGCTCTGGATGCAAATATTGCTGCGAGTTTATCAATCTGCGGCTTGTTTCACGCAGTTTGCAATGCTAATGAGTAAACCAATTTTGACATATTATGTAAGCCAGTTTCTGAAACAGAGATTCTTGGCAGGCCAAATGTAAACACAGACACCCTCTTGCATCCAATTTAAATGAGCATGTTGCTGAAAGCACTAAGGGCTTGATTCTGTTGACTTATTCCTGATTTACTCCAGTAAAAAAAAAAAAAAAAAAAAAAAAAAAACAAAAAAAACCCAACAAAAAGCTACCTTTCAATTCAATTACTAGTGCAGCAGCAATTTGCAAAATGGATCTAATTTTGTAACAGGGAAATGTGCTGGACTAAGCTAATGCAGGATGGTGACTTGGGCACTGTATGAGAGTCAGCACAGCACACAACTGGGAGCATGCGTGCTCTTCTAGATGGAGCTAATGGGGCAGATGACAGCTCTCCTCTCCCTCATCCTCCTGAGCCAAATTTAGGTCCAGGTAGTGCTCCATGGGCTGGACCTCTCCCAGAGGGTGACTCCTTTCAGCCTCCTGGCTCTTCCACCATGGTTTTGCAGGAGGACATTGCTTACTTGGGCAGCATGCAAAGCCCAAGAGCTGCACCAGGTGTTTCGAGCCACATCCTGCCTCTGCTGCAGTTACGCTGGGGATGGTAGGAACCCAGGGCATGAGGGAATATTTGTCTCGGCATGTGCTGAAGGTCTGCACCACACCAGTGCATGGCCAGATGCCGAGACCCCCATGAACTGCTCACTGCCTTGTCCACCTGGCCCAAACCTGGCAACTGGTCCCACCACAGAGACAGTTGGACACCCTGATTAATGGATTATATCCAGTTTTTACAGACTGTGATCTCAGCACCAGAATGACGTGCTGGATGGCACGCGCATTGGATGGCAGACTGCAACGATGAGCAACACACCTTCCAATGACACGGGGACAAGCTTGAAGGTCACAAGCTCTGAGTTAGGGGTAAGAGAAAGGAGGAGGGATGCATTTTTAAAAGCCCCTGAAAAAAAAGGCTCTACCAGAGAGATGAACAGGATTTTATTAAAGTGAAGAAGGGCTGGAATCAAATCTTTCATTTGCACTTTTCCCAGTACCATCTGGAGCATTTGCATCTGCCAAAAGCACAACGTATTTCTGTCGAGCAGCGGTAGCAAATGGGGTAGCAGCATACCTGGAGGTGGCCTTTGCCCTGCTAATGGCTCTGGGCATCTCCAGAGTGGCTTAAAACTAAAGCACAAGTGTGGAGTTGAACTGTGATGTTCCTGCCATGGCAGAGGAAAAGAAAATAAGAGACATGCTCTGCTGTGAGGTCAGGTGTGCTGCTGCAGAGCATATTTCTTGCATGTGTCAGAGATCCCACCAGCACTGGAGCTGCAAAACACAACCTCACACTCAATCCTCTTCACATCATCAGGACGAGGATATCATTTATCATACCTGTCTCTTTTACATTATAAAGTAAAAGAGAGGAAGAGGAAGAATACTTTTAGCCTCCAAGCAAAATATCCCATCCTGAGCTTTCAATTATGAGAGCAAGCCTGAGAGCTCTTCCCTTTGTGCTATGTAGCGCTTTCAAGCTACGATCATAAGCAGACGAAACGCCACACATTTGCTGGCTCATCAAGTTTTACCCTGCAAGTTTGGAAATACACAGTTGCTGAAGTAATTCAAGTTTTTATGGCATAAGAGAAAACTTACTGCTGTCTAGACACAAAAAAGAAAAGGACAGCGCTTGAAAGGAGGGCAGCTGACAAGTAAGCATCACTTGGGATGTAACAGCAGGGAGATGAGATGCCTGCACAGCCCCAGCCTGCCAGCCCGCACCGCAGGGCTGCCGAGGAGCAGCAAAGATTGGGAAGAGAAGATGCTCCACAGACCTGAGGGACCACGCAGGTTCTTGACTGAATGAGTACAAGTCCAGCTCTTTGCCAGCTGACAAATACCCCCCTCCACTCACGCTGCCATCCCAGCACAGAGCCCGAGGTGGGAGCAAAGCCCAAAACTAGATCACTGCATCAACTCTCACCCCATCCCAGAAGGAAGGTGAGGGCAGCGAGCGACCAGCGTACAGACTGCTGCACCGCAGCACCTCCTTCCTTCCCGACAGTTTATCTACACATGGCACATTACAGTAACAGGCAGGCAAAAGAGTGCTTCGGTTCTAACATCTCATTTTTACTGTAATTTTAAATGATTTGGAATAACTCCTGTGGTTAGAAGTCCAGCTGTTATTCAGAGTGAGTCAAATTGGAAAGCCCTCACGGTCTATCCAAGCATCCCCTGGATTTCTGATGCTTAGAAGAGTGTTACTGCCACCCCCTTATTCTTAGTGCGTTTTTCAACATTAAGTCCTGTTTCTGTACGTCTTAAATACTAGACACTAAAAACATATAAAATAATAATCTGAAGGCCAAGTGGGCACAGTCTGGATGATGAAAACAGCATGGAATAAAAGAGAATCAGATTAATTTCTATTGTAACTTTTATAGCTATTAACATGAAGAATGAAAAAACCTAATTACTGTCAACTCTAAGTTTTCAGCTACCCAGCCAGCACAGCACTGTTATTAAACTACTGTATAATTGCCTCTTTTACTCTGCTTCCCACAGAAGTTGTGTTATTTCACTCATAGTTGAACTCATAATATTGGCTTCATAACTAATCCTGTCAATCGAAATCCCCGGGGGCTGGTGCAAGGATAAAAATAGCAATGAGTTGTTTCTTCCCTCAGCTCTCTTTCAAAGCCCATTTCTGCAAGTACCGGGGCTGTGGCTCAGCAGTACCACGGACTGTTGCACCCACCACTGACACATGAACACTGTTCCTCCGGCTCAAGCAAAGCACAGAGAAGAGGGATGAGTCCTTCCAGCAGGCAATTTGGTCCCCCTGCACTGTCTGTCCTGGATAAGATAAATCCTGTCCATCTCCTGACACAAGCAGCTCAGGTAAGATGTTGCATAGCTGAGCCCCACCTCCAAGCCCAGATGCAACTGCCAACCCTGGGACTTTGTGCCAGCACTGAAGTTCAGCTGATACTTGCAAAGCCTGTGGATGCATGAAAAGCACAGGTTTCTTCCTTCCCCAAACACCAAGTGCTGGGATAGTATATTGCATACAAAACCACACCGAGACACCCAACTACATGTTCAAGCACCAAAGATATCCACTGAGATATCTGTAGGACTCTACAATCTTAAGGGTCTTTTCCAGCCTAAATGATTCTATGAGATGAGCAGTTTGCCTGTGCACTTTCTCAGGAGACTGCATAAAGCACCAGATTTTTACCCATCCACGTTTTGTAAGCTGTCTGAACCCCTCCTTGCTCCCTGTGCATTGGACTGATGCTCCTTGCTAACAGCTGGCGTGGTTGTTCCCTGGAGAAAGCAATGGATTTGCTGCAGAAGACCCAGGCAGGGTCAGATGCCAGGGCTTCACATGGCAGCACATCATCCCTGCCCAGCAGGATGCTCCTCTTGCCCAGGACATGGTGGGACTAAACTCACTGTTCAGCTCAGGTTTGTGACAAGGTGATAGGGCTGAAGGGTGGGGGATGATGGATTTGGCTCACACTCAGACCTACCATTTCTGTCTCCGAAGACAACAACCCTGTGCCGGGGTTGCTCTCTGGTGGGCACGCACAGAAACTGCTGAGAGCTGGCAAGGAACAGAGGAGGAACAACACATTTCCCAAAGTGGTTTTCTAGAGAGAGGGCCCGGGGTGCCCATGCCAGGAGGGAGCCAGCACCAGGGCTCTGCATGCACCTGAACCAGCTCTGGAGTCATCACGCTTGTCCCTGCCCTGCTCAGGGCTGCTGGAGGAGCCCCTCGCTTGGCTGTGACTGATGCCCGACAGCACAAAGCACGCCAGCACACTCGCTGCACCACTGGGTCCATGGGGGGGAAAAAAAAAAAAAAAAAAAAAAAAAAAAAAAATCACAGGACACTGCTTCAGTTGAGGTCTTCTTCCTCCTGGAGGAGCCACCACGCTGCCTATTACAGCCACAGGCAGGTGGTACCACATGGAGATGTGGTGCTGCAACCTTCACTCGTGGCCTGCAGCTGGAGCCATCCTCAGGAGGGATGGCAGCAGTGCCCACCAACCCAGGAGTAAGAAAAGCAAAGAAGCTGTTTAAAAATCCGTGCAGAAAAATTGCTCACCCTCTTCTCCACCCCACAGCAAGGAGACACCAGCCGCAGCACAACACTTTGCAGCCACACAGAAACCATTGCTTCCCACACAACCCTCACCAGCACTCGAGGGATCCCAGGGTTTAAAAAACCCCTCTGTGTGCACTGTGAGAGCAGAAGTGTGCTCAGTGCAACCCTCTGTGGGAACACAGTTCTTCCCTGAGCTGTGTTACTCCTTCCTCCCTCCATCACTTTATTTGCTTTACTGTTTGAGACAAAAGGATAGAAAACAGTTCATGACATTGCCTAGGCTGCCAAGGGGCACCACAAAACCAGGAAAGCTCCCAGCAATCTCACCAGGGATCTCCACACTGGTCTTGCTGGCAAACCAGGAGAGCTCCCAGCAAGGCCAGTCTGGAGAGCCCTGGTGTCCCCAGCGGCTGAGACTCAACTGCCTCCCAGGAGGTGGTCTTCACAGTGTGCAGACAGCGAGACTGGAGGAGGACACCCCTGGAGCCAGCAGGACCTGACAAACTGCCTTGGCTGACAGCTCTCAGCAGCCCCTCAGATTTAAAA
This sequence comes from Strix uralensis, assembly GCF_047716275.1. Classification (NCBI taxonomy): domain Eukaryota; kingdom Metazoa; phylum Chordata; class Aves; order Strigiformes; family Strigidae; genus Strix; species Strix uralensis. The sequence goes on along the minus strand of NC_133981.1, from coordinate 6,019,770 downwards.
TCATCATAGCCTGACGCAGTGCTCATTTTCTCACCCATGGTGTTTGTGCAAATGAACCTGCAGGCTGATGGATCTCCTCACCCAGAAAGCTCCAGAGAAACTGTGTTATAGCCAAAGTTTCCCCTGGCGATGGCTCGGTCACTGAATTGCCAGGCCCTGGTGAGCAAGCAGAGCCCACAGCCTTCACATTTGTGGCAGACATAGAAAGGATAAAGGAGGGAAGCACCAATAGATCAGGGCTGAAGCATTAGCGTGACTGAGAACTATCCCTGTGTCCAAGTACAGGATGAAAGGAGAAAAGTAAAAGGACAAACAAGGAAAACTGAAGCTACCAGACACAGGTGCACCAAAAACTCCTACAGGAACAAGTGTTGTTGGTAGCACAGCATGCAGAGAAGCTCAGAGCACCAGAACAGATAGGGTGGCATGAGCCAGCCTGCCTCTGCTGGAGGTAACAGCATATACCCCCTCTTTGGATGTTCAGCCAGGTCCTCAGGGAGAGCACAGCAAAAACAATCACTCTTATAAACACAGGCCTTAATATCTAGATGAACGTCCTTTGGGACTGATTCTTCAAAGTCTCAAACACTGCTGGGGGCTCCTGATCTTCCTCCATCTCCCCCACACTCTACTGCTCATGGTGTGTCCATTTAGACTTGTCAACTCTTCATCCTCAAAGAGGAGGGACGAGAGGCCCAGGCTATCCCGTGCTCCTCCCGATGTGGCACAACGTGTTTCGATGACTTCCCATCAACCAGCAGCGGATCCTTCAGGAGGAATCTGGAAGAGGAGAGCACAAGCTCATAAACACTGGGTAAATCAAGGCCAGCCGAACTTTCAAATTTTCACAGTGGTCTATGCATGTAGGAAAATCCATGCAGGGTCTCGCTATTCCCCACATTTAAGTACTAGAGATAAAAGGGTGAACATATATTTCAACTGACTGGTTGGCCAGAGAAAAAAAAGGAAAAAAAGTGCATTCCTGCTTCAATAACATCTAATTAGCAGTGGGATTTTAGATGCAAAAGCAAAGCATTCATCTTGCCACCTACTCTTCATTTACCATAGTTGAATCACTATGAAAAACTTTCCTAGATGGAAGTAATTAAGGAATGCAAGGGCTGTTGTGTTTGCAGTTGAGAGAGGAGCTTTTCCTTTGGCAAATCTTGTTGCCCTGGATGCATCCGAACCACCAAAAATTTTCAGCCAGCTGTTAGCCCAAGGCTTGTTCCCAGATGTGGGGCACCCCACTGCCCCAGCAGTCAATCCCCCACTGCTCCATCTCCCTCAGATCTGCAGTCTTTCCCCTGCCACACAACTACATCCGTTATTGGAGCAAAACGCATGCGACAGACATGCCCACGTGCCTGGATGCAGCAGACAGGAGTTGACTGCATGCACCTATCTCATGATGCAGGACACTTGCCCTTTCATCCTATGATGGATGCACTTCTAGTTACACACAAAGTAGTACGCGGTCCCATGTGACAAGACCAGGGACCACTGAAGAACATCCACCTGGAGAAAGAAGCTGGAGGAAGGCAAAAGGTTGGCCATTTGGTGAAAAATTGCACCTCTCCAATCAACGCCCGGGTAGATAGTGCAGTGCAAGACCAAGAAGGTGGCTATGCTACTGTGCTGGTTATCTGTTTAGTTCTGTCTGAGACACACCAACCATTGAATGCCATGACAGTATCTTGTATGGTTCCAACACTCAGAAAAAGCAGTCATGCCCCTGAGAGCAAGTAACATAGCTGATGGAAAAAACAGGTAATATCTTACCTGAATCATCAGCAGCAGGGGTCTTCCAAACATCAGCTTCAGGAAGGTCAGATGGTGAGGTACTGTGTTTCCCCTGTGAACGAAGGGGAATGATGCATCTTCACTGAAAGGGTTATCAAGCACTGGAACAGGCTGCCCAGGGAAGTGGTTGAGTCACCATCCCTGGAGGTATTTAGAAGAAGTGTAGATGTGGTGCTTAGGGACATGGCTTAGAGGTAGACATGGCAGTGTTAGGTTAACGGTTGGACTCGATCTTAAGGGTCTTTTCTAACCTGAACGATTCTATGATTCTATTTTTTAAGTTTTGTGTTAGGCAACCACACAAGTGCTTCAGGTGGACCTTCCGCATGGATCACAGAAGACTGTCCTTGTTCAACCACCAGAGGGTTTCTGTGCAAACTAGCTCATTGTCCTTGGCTTTTGCACATTTTTGTATGTGTAAGATTCAAGTGTTTGTTATTATTTCTTGAAAAGAAGAACCCCCATGAGCACTTAGTGGGTTTGCATGGAAGACATCACTCTGGCACAGTGCATGCAAGCTCTCACCTACTGGGTCTGAATCAGTCATTTCCAGTAAAATATCACACAAAAGTCTGGGTGTCCAGTATGTGTTTTTTGAGAATTTATGCAAATTTATTCTACAAATAATCTTAATAGATAATGCTAAGAATGAATTTGAGCTGAGACTGTTTGAGATCGAAGGTGTTAGTTAGGTTATCAGACACAGTGGGTGGCATGTAAATGAGTTCACTTCTTAACTAGTGGGTAAAAGTGAGAGGTTTGATCTACAACTGAAAGAAAAAAACTGAAAGAAAAATGGAACTTAGAGCACAACAGCTATTTCTGAATAGATTTGCATGTGGGCACTTCTTTATCACAATGCCTACATAAATATGTATGGAGCAACTGTTTCAGAGTAGCCCCGTGTATGGGCAAGGCTGTAAAATTGTTTATGGTCTAAATATTAAAATTGACTGTCTGCAAATAATATAAGGTAATAGTCTCTTACAAAATCACTGTTTCCATGAATTTTACTGGCATCATCATTGTTTATTTGTGTAAGGGGGGGGGGGGGGGGGGGGGAAGGGAAGAATCAGACAGGCCTGAAAATCAGCAAAATAAATTTAGAGTTATTCTCAGAAGGACTGCTTGTCTCACAGTTGAGCAAATGCACCAGGAGATGGAAGAACAGGTGTAGGTCCCATCTCTGTCACAGTCTATTTTTCTATGTAGAAAAGCAGGATGCATTTTTTGCACCAGAGACAAAGCATTTTCTCTTACTTCAGCCAATACTCATTTTTCCTGAGCAGATACATCAAACCATTTACAGTTCTTTGCATCCTACTGTAGCTTTGTTTTACTGTAATTGTCCTTGGTTTTTTTTTCTTAAAAAAAAAAGTACCTTCCTTAAAGCGATTAGAAATGTCATTCACGTTATCCTCTGGATGTGAATTGAGCTATTCCCAACAGCCACTCAAAAAATACATAATCACCATAATTACTGGTGGCATCTAATTAACATTCAACTTCCTCTCTACAGCAGCTACAGCTGGACAACCCATTTATTTCAACCTAAAACTAATGCTCTCCTAATTATTTTCCGTCACACTAAGCAGCCCACCTGTGTCTGTCTTCGCCGACGTCTCCGTCTGGCACAGCGGTAAGAGGGCAGAGCGAGCCAAGCGAGCACCTCCGCACGCACCGTGCGCGCTCAGCCTGCGACAGGCTCGCTAACAAATGCCCCGTGCAAACACGGGGACCTGCTCCCACTAATTACACAGCTGCTGGCTCTATTAGCTTCCTTGACCAGGATTCACAAAAAAAAAAAGGCAAAGGAGCTGCCTACATCAAATGCCATATCTGGCAGTATGTAAAATATCCCCTGCTTGGCACCATGGCTGGGGCAAAAGGCTGCAGCTACCCTGAGGCACTCAGTGCTCTGGGTTTGCCCTCATGGGAGAGGGCAGAGGATAAACAAGTCTCTTCTCACAGGTAATTAGCGATAGAACAAGAGGGAATGGCTTTAAACTGCAACAGGGGAGGTTCAGACTGGACATTAGGAAAAAAATTTTCACAGAAAGAGTGGTCAGACAGTGGAATAGGCTGCCCAGGGAGGGGGTGGAGTCACCATCCCTGGGTGTGTTTAAGGGTCATTTGGATGAGATGCTGGGGGATATGGTGTAGGGGAGAACTTTGTAGAGTAGGGCTGAGGGTTGGACTCGATGATCCCAAGGGTCTTTTCCAACCTGAATGATTCTGCGATTCAAGACACATGCCTCTTGTTCCTGAGGATGCTGGGGGCTATTTGCCTTTTTTTCTCTCCATGTCTCTTGTCCACCCTGACTGTCTGGGGTACCACAGCCAAGAAGGGCTCTGCCTGTGCAGCTGGGGCATACCCTGCACTTACACCAAGGCCACTGCTAAATCAAATCAGCTGCCAAAATTTAATCCCACCAGCCAGGAGGCAACAGGGCCATGGTGGGCTTGCTGATGGCCCCCAAACCCTGGTATGTCCTGATGCTGGTCTCCAGGCTGGGGCAAACCTTTTGCAGACACCTTCATTCTCCTTCCTTAGCCACTCTGTAGCAGCAACAGGACCAAAACTGCTGAACCGAAGTATTATTTTAAAAATAAAGACAGAAAGGGATTAGACAGATAAAGCAGACTGTTTTTATGAACTGCCCAGTGCCAGGCACTCATTCTGAATAAACTGAAGTACATGTAAATCCATGATACCTCAGTTGTTTCAGTCTACTCCTAGTCCTTTTCTGTAGCTCTTTCTAACCCCATCCACTAATCAGGCAACTTTTAAATTCTCTTTTATTCTTTAGACATGCATCACCTCTCCTGGTAGGAAAAGCAATGCCTGCTGCTGCCACCTAGATGAGCTCCAACTCATTAGCTCTCCATTACTTTTCAAAACTCGGCTGAAAACTTGTTTTTTCTTTTGCTCACACCTTCCCATTTTCTTCTCTCTTTGCTATTATCTCTCTACTTACATTATTTCAGCCTGTAATGATTGTAACACTTGTAGGAATGATGTTCTGGAAAATTACCTCCTATTTGCACTCATATTTGAGCTTTCATCATTACACCAACTATATATATAAAGGGGGATGAGAACGGAACTGACGGTTACCAGGGGAAGCTCTGGCTGAACTTCTCCCAGATTCAGGAATTACTAATGACTCTTTCTTTCCCTTCTCCCCCCACTTCCATTTGTCATTTTGGTGTGAACCTCTGCCGGCACTAAGAGGTCTCTGCTCAGCCCAATCGCCTAGGGTCACAAAACCCACAGCAATGCAGTGTTCACCCCATATCAAATTTGGTTTAGACAGGCTAGCGGAGTTCAAAATCTGTGGGGAGAAGAAAGGAGCTCAGAGAGCACGATCTTGTAGGCTTCACTTGCTTCAGAGATCAATGAGAAAAATACAGCAGATCAAGAGTTGTCATAGATGGCCTGAGTTTCAATAGGGGGAAAAAAATAGTAAAATCAATCAGTTCATGTAGATTGGTGGGCCATTTATGCAACAGTCAAGTAGTCATGGTTTTGATGCCAACATAAGAACTGCAAGCCCCAGTTAAACTCAAGAAATTCAGTATCTTTAAACTCTGCATGAATTTTCCCCCCCATCACCACCTACTGAGTAGTAAAGTGCCTCGAAATTGAATTGTCCAGCACTCCACAAACAAATTTCCAGCTCCACAAAAAGTAATATCATCTTGGGAGCTTACTTGTGAAACATTTTAGACAAGGCTATAAGCAGATGATCAAACTTTACAAAAATGCCCTAGCTCTTATCAGGGCAAATCAAGCTAACATGGATCAGAGAATTGAAGTCTCAGTGTTTCATAAATCAAAGTGCTGCCTGTGCGCTCTGCTGGCTGTCCAGGATCACTTGTGTTTGAAGGACTAATTGCAAACCAGTATAGTTTTCCTTGCTATTTTTCCAGGAAAGAACTTCAGAGTTACCACAAAGATTCTATTCTCCAGCCAGCAAAACATTGCTAAGGTTGTCCAGATGAACCACTTGCATCTCATTTACCTTCCCAATGCAGCCCCAGTTTGCAAACATCTGGTTTTTGGGCAGCCCTGCAGCCACCTGCAGCTCTCCCCACACTCTGCCCTGCCCAGCATCCCCCCCCAGCAGCTCCCAGCACCAGCTGGGCTCAAACCTCCCACTGCACAGCAGTTTTCCTGGGAAAGGCACCCAAAAGCATCAGCATGGAAAGAGCCCTTGCAAACCCCAGATGTCCACAACCGGCCCCTCAGAGGAGAAAGAGGAGGAGGGATGAAGGTGTCCAGCACACTGCAGAGGCTTTGCAGCTCCACCACCACCGTAAGGAACTGGTAGTGCTGACAACCAGGCTGCCCCTCTCCCATTCGGCACACTTGGCTCCTTCACACACACTCCCACGGCCAAAGAGGAGACACGGCCTCTGACAGAGGCTGTCGCTGTCAAGCCACATGCAATCTGTTGATCAAAAGAACAGGCAGGTGCTTTTTTTGAAGGCAGGAGCTGGCTGTGCTAAAAAATTGGGGAAAATACATCGGAGCAAAGAAAAGCATGAAGCATTAAATCCCAACAGTCTGCCCGGCCCCCAGCTAGCACTGGCAGCTCTGCATTTCAGCCGATTAGACTTGGGTCTGCGGGGCTCTGCTGACACAATCTGCCAGCACACACTAGACCTCGCCCCGCTGTGTTTGCCTGTTGTAATTGCCAGCAAAGCAGAAGAAACCAGCTCTTCCTTTCCCTACGCATTACCCCTGGAAGCAGCACGCTCCGTGATGTGATGCCTCGCCACGCAACCCTCGCTCCTCCAGCCACAGCGACTTGTTTGTGAGCACTGGGGCTAAGGAAGCTCCGTGGAGCTGCCTTTCCAGTCCTCCCCAGCGTGGATTCTCTGGTGTCTATAAAAAGTTGCACACACGCTGCCTCTGCAAGTACTCTCAGCAGGGGCAGTGTGGGAATTGTAGGGTTTCATTTATTTACTTTTACAAAACTTCCAGAAACACAGACTCTTTGAAACCACACCACCCTGACTGAGTCGAAGTGGGCCAGCAAGTTCAATATTTGTACACCTTGTTGGGCTGCAGGGAGCCAGTCACCACACAAGCTGAGTCACAACCAAATTATTTCAGCTGATGCTTAAAGACAGAACTTACAGACAATAAAACAAACATCCCCTTCAAACTAATGGCCCTCTCCAAAAGCCAAGCAGGTAGCAACCTATCACTTCAAACCTCAGCGCTACTACTTGCCTGCATTCCTAATTGCTTTTTGTCTCTTCTTGAGGCAATTAACTCCATACCCACCCTCTGATACTTTCTCACTCCAAAAAGCAGTTCCCATTTTACTGGCACAGGGCTCTGCATTTGGATCTCAAGCTTCCGTGCTTATTCCCTTTTCTCTGCAAGGCTCTGCATGTGTTTGTGTCTGGGCATGTGTTTTCTCACCCCGATGAATTCATTATTTATGGGGCTGAAAGAGCAAAGCTGCTGAAATGGTTGTTCATCATTTAGCTCTTCTACACATCTCTCAAAGGCATAATAAACATTATGGGAAAGCAAATATCAGACTCGACAGGGTTGCTCAAGTGAAAATACAGAAATGAACTCGCGGATGCTGCACAGAGGGTATGCCAACATGCACCACGCTCCCCTGCCTGGCGTGGGGCTACCTGGAAGCTGCCAGGTTTCAGCCATTCCCAGCCCCCCCGGCACGATGCCCAGAGCAGCCCCAGACTGGCACAGGTCAGCAGGCTCCAAGGGATGCTCTGAATGAGGCATGTTCCCAGGATCACCGATGTGTTAGGTTTTAACAGATTTGGCAAACGGCACTAGAGGGCAGAGCTGTTTACCCTCAGCATATCTGAGACAAGGGAAAAAAACCCATGATTTTTCAAGCAGCTACTGAATTCTCCACAATCCTGTCCAATATCAAAAGCCTGTTAATATGCAAAAGCCACCCAGCATATTTCCACTTAGAAGCGACAAGCACAGGCATCAGTGAGCCAACTGAGAGCCTGCATTTCCTTTCTTTGACAATCTTTACTAAGATTGGAAGACCTCCAGGTGTGGGATGTTGCCTCTTGCCAACACAGGAGCAGCACTGCCAGCCAGGGCCAGCCCTGGCTTCTTGCAATCCGGGGTGCACAGGGCAATACGAATAACCTCTGCAGCAGGGAGATAACAAAGCCTGTTTTCTTCCCATCACTGATCTTGATAAAAAGGCTTTACTCATCAGGAAGCTTTGATCACAGAGACCTGAAATTATGGGCCACACTGATACTCCACTGCCCAGGCTTGCTGCTAAGCATCTCAACAGATGAAAAAAAAAACATGCTTCCAAACAGAAAAAACCTTCCAGGTTTTTGTTTCAAGCAGATGACCACAGCCCATGGGAAGCCCGGTAGCTGGGCAGGCAGGACTGTTTGAGGGCACATCCACCCCACCTACAGCAGGACCTACAATCCAGAGAGCAACTCCACTGGCCACCACTAAGGCAGCTGGACATCAGCTCACTGCACCATGCTCAGGAGGGCTGGGAGGGACCGTAACTCCCAAACCTGACATACTTGTGCTGTTATGTGCAAAGGTTTTTGGATGACATACACTTGCTAACTTTTCTATTACACTTTGTTGCAGTGCTCCCTTGGACAAAGATGTCAACCCTAAGAATCCTGCTCCAAACCACTCACAAATCCTTTTCTTCTTATTTCCCCAGTGCACACAGTGTGCTTTTCTTTATTATTATCAGAATCAGTCATCCTGCAAGGCTGCCTACTTTTGAGTAGGGAAACAAAGGAGTCTTGCGTCAGAAAGTCACCGTTTGTTCCAGAACCCAAGGAACTCATTCATAAAGCACCACACTGCATTGTACCCAAGCACCCAGCTCTGCTGCCTACGATGGCACTTCATAAGAAAATCTCTCCTGAGAGGGGAAGGAAAAGGCCTGCAAAATATAACTGAGAGCATAGTGCATTAATGGCTTAGGCAACAGCATAGAATAAGGCTGGCTATCTTGATAGCATGAAAAAAAAAGGCTATTATTAATATATAAAGAGAAGGAAGGAAATAATAGTTATATTGGTTTCAGGTCTCAGTCACATTTTGCCCCTTGCCACAGCTACTTTATTCCATATCTCTTCCTCCTGGGCACACCCTGCATCTCCTTCCTTGGAGAGGAAAGGCAACACACCGACTTATTTTTGTGCAGAATTTGCTTTCCACGTCATCACAGCAAAGGGGGTTGGAAGGAGCCTCAGAGCAGAGGCCAGGCAGCCCATTGCCCCGCCTGAGGCAGGGTCACCTCTGTTTTCTGGCAGACATTCGTCTAACTTCTGACCTCCAGTGACTGCAACTCCACAACTTCCAAGGGCAAACCTATGCCAGTGCTTCTCCATCCTCATCTTAAAATTATACAGTCCTTAATATCAATTCTTTTCATCCCACAGACATAGAGAACTGCACATTCCCCTCTTTTCTGCAGCAGCCCAGGAGAACTCAACCACAGCAACCTCATCACCTTGAGGTTTTCTCTTCTTGACAGTAAACAGCCTTAGTCCCACAACTTTCCTCCCCACAGCCTCTAGTCTCAGCTCATTTTTACTGTACTTTTCTGGGCTCTGTTTCCTCAACCACCTCTTCCTTTGAGGATGAAGCCCCAAGTGGGATGCTTTCCCAAGGTCTAACCAGCACAGAATAAAGCAGGAAGGACTGTCTCACCTCCCCGTTAGGCAGCCCTCCCAGTTTGCTGTAGCCCCATACTTATTTGGCTGCTTTGCAGAAGGATACTTGTTATTTCCAGTCTATGAAGCATCATGATGAAGCTCTTTCCTCAAAACTCTCCTCTCTGCAGAGTCCCACCCCAAGCTGTACTTGTGAAGCTGTTCCTGCACCTCCCCAAAGGACACTTACACAAAATCAGATTGCTCCAGATATTTTCTCAGCACCAAAGTCATCCCTTAAATTATCTTAAGGAGCAGCCTATCTCTTTCCACTGGCTACATAATAATCCCAGTCAGACTGCACAGCACAACTTAATTATCCTAAACCCTCTTGATCCCCTTACTCACTAGTCACTTTACCTTGTCTTGTGCACATTTTCAGTCCTACCCCATATATCTCTGCACTGGAGGTGTACTGCAGAAAAAAGCAACAGCAAGGACCAGGCAGGTCTGACTTACGCAAGCATATCGCCTCTTCATCTTGCACAGGCACCAGCCACTTCATCAAAATTGCTCCTCCCTTTCTCTTCCTCCCTTAAAAGCAATGGCTGAATGAGAGTCTGCAGATGTGATTAATGATGGTGTCTTAAACCCCCAGTCCAGTGGATCTGAGCTCACCTGCACTGACTTAGGCATTCAGGGTTAGGTGATTTAATTTCATGCTCACAAACTCCAAGCTCACTGCAGGTGTGGCTGGGCTCCTCCTATGCTCATCAATCACTGCTCCCTCCCTTGATACCTGGCTCAGCCTCCCTGAGAGGCTGTGCACACCACAGGCAACTTTGTGGTTATGCAAAACTTGAGCAACGTTTAGATTTGCAGATAAATTTTCTTCGCTCCTTCCTGGGTTCTGAATGTTTTGAAGTTATCTCCTTTAAACAGAGTTGGACAGAGCACTAAAGCAAATACTGACCCTGTTCCCCAAATAATTACTAACAAATAACTCCTGGAAAGCAGCAGTAGTATACTAATTATTAAATAAATTTCTTTCACCAGCTGCATGGTCATCCCTCTAACTGCAACTGTGTTTATCACATACAGCGGTGTCAGAGCTCTGTACTAGGCTCATTTAACTCATACTTTATCTCCAGTCTGCTGCAAAGTCTCATGACCAGTCTGAAAAAAACTCTTAATTTTTCTATAGAAGCTGACTCTGAATTACAGATCACTCAGGGGAAAAAAAGCTTAGGAACATCAAAAGTGATAAACTGTATATGCATATGAGTAATAAATTTAAAAACAATATAAAAGGACTAGCTCCCTACCAAGGAGAACACAAAATACTGGCACCCCTGCATAAAATGAAATTAAGCCAGACCAGGTTTGAGCAGCATTACAAAGATAACATTCCTCTAATGCTAATGACCAAGACAGAGCCTGGTTCCAGCCACCCTCCAGTTTTTTGCATGTAACAGTTCTTGACTCTAGCCCAAATATACCAGCCAAACCTGCTTGTATGCATTTGCAGTAACTCATATGGTGGCTGTGCAACAAAATATCTGATTTGCACATTCAAATTCTCATGAAAATCATAAATACACAATTAGCTTAGACAATTTTTCAGTGCGTGCTCAGAAGCTGTTTGACAATTTAATCATTTTAAGTGTAAAGCACCCTTTTTGTTACTGCAAAACCATGGCCTGTCATGAGGTTATAAATAAAACACATACAAATTCCTATCTGAGGAGTATGAACCATCAAAGCCAAAGAACACCGAGGCTGGGATGGATTTAAAATCAGAGGAGAGCTGGCATGAATCAATAGTGGTAAACAAGAGTCTTCAAACAATTTAATGCATGAATCTCTATGTGTGTGCATATGGCTATATGTATTATCATATTAAACGTGACATGTATAATACAATCATGTAATATTTAGGCATAGCTGGCCATCCAGGAGGAGCTTGTGGAGGGAACGTGCAGGTGCCATTTCGTACAGCAGTTTTGGAGCAGACTGTGCCCAAACTCACCTACATGATGCTTCCCCTGCCCCTAAAAGCTGCCCCAGCGCTGCATCCCGTGGCGGGGAGGAAAGGGGCCCAGCTCAGGGTCTCTGATGCTGGGTCTGTAGGTTGGGGAACATGCCTTTTCTAAGCAGCTTCATGAGGCAGACGGAGCAGCTGGGCGGGCGGCAGAAGGTGTGAGCAACCGTGCCAGGGGGATGGGGTGGGACAGCAGTGGCCAACCTCCGGGCGATGGCCTGGGGCAGCAGGCACGGGCGGTGGGACCTGCAGTTGCAACGGGGGTCAGCAGACGTTGGGCTGCTCTCCCCGCGCCCCTGGGTCACTCCTGCTATCGTCTCTCTGCCCTGCACCTGCAGCTCACTTCTTCTTCTGTCTCAAACGGCTGCCAAGTATTTTTGAAGAGTTATCTCATCAGGGAAAAAAAAAAGGATTAAAGAATATCGGATGTGACATTTAAAAACTGAGAATCACCTTGTAGCTGCAGACCCACATCATTAACAAACCATTTTCTCCTCTTCTATTGTGCAAGGATTTTTAAATTCAGGAATACCAGCTTTAATAAAAACAGGTTCCATATGAAAGAAAAAAAAGTCACTTTATTTGTAATATAACTATTTGATTCTCTTCTCAAATGTTTTGTTTAATTTCGTAGAAACCCAAAATGGAGACTCAGATCAAAGAGACTGATGTCACTAGAGACGATAGGTTTTATAGAGCTCTGAAAAGTTCTACCATTGCCTGAAGACGTTTTAATGCAGAAAAGATCTTTACATTTCCAACCTGCCAGTTTCAGTTAAGACTAATAATTACAGTCATAAATGGGCTGCTGGTTCTTACCTGAACTGTTATTTTTTACACCCAGTTTGGAGATGATATCTTACTGTTTGTACGGGGCAATTTGGAGCAGGGTTAGAAATGTTTGTATCAGCCAGGTCACTTACAGCAGATGACACCAGGGCTCATGTTTTGGATTAACTCAAACTGCAAATACTTCACTGTACCTTGAGAAGGAAAGAGTGGGAAATAAGTAAAAAAGTCTCTAATCCTACGTTTATTTTAGCCAGTCATGTAGTATTATAATATTTTATTAAATTTTCTTTTCATTGTTTCTGACTAGAGTTCACTGGCTCCTCCGTATAAGGATTATCAGTGACAAGATTCAGTAATATTCTGCAGTACATGACTTCAACCACACACAGGCTTAAACGAGGCTTTGTAGACAGTGATGCTAAGGGGTGTCAAGACAAGCACATTCACTCAGCTTTGGGGGAATTGACACTGTTTGTGACTAAAACTAGCTGCATCAAAACCAAACAGAAGTCAGACTCTGCCCTCACTTTCACATCCATTAAGTGCTGGGAGGTGATGGGAGAAACAGGCCATTATTCATATGGCATATGTCATGGTTTAACCCCAGCCGGCAACTAAGCCCCACACAGCTGCTCGCTCACTCCCCCACAGTGGGATGGGGGAGAGATTCGGAAGAGTAAAAGTGAGAAAACTCGTGGGTTGAGATAAAGACAGTTTAATAAGTAAAGCAAAAGCTGCGTGCGCAAGCAAAGCAAAACAAGGAATTCATTCACCCTTTCCCACAGGCAGGCATGTGTTCAGCCGTCCCCGGGAAAGCCGGGCTCCATCACACGTAGCGGTGACTTGGGCAGACAAACGCCATCACTCTGAACGTCCCCCCCCTTCTTCCTTCTTCCCCCAGCTTTATAAGCTGAGCATAATGTCATATGGTCTGGGATATGATTTCAGCCAGCCCTCTGAAATAACCATGGCACTTCAAAATTAATTACAGTTATTTCTTTTTAAACCATCACAAAAAAAGCCCAAACCTCTAAAAACTGAGTATTTTGCTTTCCAAGCCCACAGCTAAAGCTCTCTGCTGCCAGTACGTTCCCAAATTAACACTGGGGAGTGAAATGCAGCTCCCACGGGGAATGCTGTACATGGCTCAACCTGGGGCCACGTATCCACATGCTGGAAGAAATATCTGGCTGCTTCTGCAATGGTTTTTCTTGTTTCTCTGGAGCTTGATTAACCTGGAAGGGCAGAGTTCAGTCACTATCCCCTCCAAGCCAGGGGAGTGGTACTGAATCTTCAAAATTTTAGCTAATTAAAGAAATTGAGTGCAGCAACTTTGCTCTCTCGCCCACCTCGAGGTTTGGACCCAGGAAAGGCACAGAAGCTTTGAAACTGCCATATGCAGTGTGGGCAATGTGCTCAGGCTGGCTTTGCTGCAGGGACTCCCTAAACCTGGGTTGGAGCCAGCCAAGTGCAGAGCAGTCTATCGCAAGGAGATCCAGCTCCACCAACAGAGATGACAGTGACCCAGTGGTGAGTGATGGTCTCCTCCAGAGCCTGGGTTGCTCATTCAGTCTTCTCTTCTGCAAATCCGTCTTGTTCTCCCCAGGTTTCATCTCAAGCAGGTCAGCAGTTCCTGGTGCCATTATGGTAAAATGCTGCTCCGTTAACCCTCGTCCCAGTTTGGGGTTTATGGAGATAGTGTCAGACCGGAGCTTCCCATGGAAAGGTCAGGGTGGATGTGTCAGCGGGTGCACAGGTCAGCATGTTTTGGAGGAGGTGATATACAAAAAAAAAAAAAGAGTAAAGGCTGTCTCTTCCACAGAGCTTACAGCAAGTAATAACACAATGCAGGTATTTAGCGATCTTGTCATTGCTATAATCCAGGCAAAGTCACAGCTGAGTCCTTATGGTGCTTTGATTTTAAAGCTCAATCCTTGTAAACAAGTTGGCTGAACTAATGATAAAGGCAGTGGGAGGCTTTTCCTCTGCAAAGAGCAGAAAACAGTTTGTCTTGAAAAAATAAATCACAAAAACAGGCCTCTATTTAAACAATTTCTTTCCAAAATGTTGGAAGGGATTTCATTTTCCCTTGAACTTGACATGAAAGCAGACACTACATTTGGGTTAACAAGCACCAGAAGTAAAACCAATTAAAATTTTACTGTCACTGAATACAGAACTGACTGGGTATAACAGCCTTCCAGATTTTCATTGATGCGATGATGAAACACAAATATTTATGAGCTGAACACTGCCTCCAACATAATTCAGAAAGAGTCATTTTTGTGCTCCAAACAATGTGTCAGGATTACAAGATAGGAGCTTTGCAACAGATAAGCTCTTCACCTTAGTCCTCCCTGCAAGGCGAGCACCAGCAGTTGTACTTTATCACTGCGTGTATCTCTGCTTCATCAGCATTAGGCAAAGGCAAATGGAAGTGTGAGACAGGGTAATACCACTCAATAAAGAAAGAATGAAAAATCT